>NC_139763.1:93756398-94236895 GCF_965231275.1 Zosterops lateralis | reverse complement strand
AGGCAGCGCCTGCTCCCCCTGCTCAGAGCAGGAGAGAAAGGAGCAATTCCAGCCTCTGCAGTGACTAGGATGACTAGAGCACATATTGGTAATAGCACCGTGCCGGGGTCTCGGTGTGATCTTCCTGTTGCTCATTTGCTGGCAAGTGTGAAATGCAAATCCCTCCGGGCTTCTGTCTCCGCTCAATATTCACAGGAGCATGAAGGCTCCTGCGCGAAGGGGAGGGTGAGAGCCGGCAGACAGCAGAGAGCTTTGTTTCCTCCTTTGTCTGGAATTTACGGGTTAAAAAAATCTGCTTATTCGCGAGGCTTTGCAGGGGCTGTCAGCGTCCTGAACCCTGTCTCTGCCCCATCCTGGGGGCTGGCGTGGTGCACCACACCAGCGGGTTCCAATCTGAGTGCAGAGACCCTTGCACCAACGCTGTGGCTCCAGCGAGCCTGGCATGGCGGGGCAGGGGGCTCGGGATGCTCGGGATGCAGGAGGGAGGTGCCCTGTGGCTCAGAGGGCTCAGAGCCTTTCCCCCTCCCAGGACCCGCCGGGCGATGGTTCCCACCCTGCCCCTTTCCTGATGGTTCCAGTCCAAACCCAGTCGGATCTCTGGAAATGGCAACGGAGACACTTGTTGCCATGGTGATCCTTAATAGTTCTGACTCAGATGTAGCGTTGCTAGGAAACCGCATCCGCAGCCCTTGGGAGGCAATGCCGGCACTTTTTTTTTTTTTTTTTTCTCTCGTAGTGGAAAAGGGCTCCGAATCCCCATTTTGCTCACCCCTTGCTGCAGTGCAGTGACGAAGCTTTGGGGCTGTTTTATTATTCTCCTAATGAGCGGCGATCCTGGTCCTTCACCAAAGGATCTGGTGGGTAAAAGTGCTCAGGACCGCCCCAGCACGGGGAGTGTCTGCACCATAAGGCGACCAGAGCCTCTGCCCTTCTGTGGCTCATCAGAAAAGATTAAAAAATATTGAAATTTATTTTAAAAAAAGGAGCAGTAACCTTTTCTTCGTAGGTAGGAAAAGCTCCTTTCATCTCGGGAGCTGAAGATCTGTGTTGGGGGGGAGGGAGGGTGGAGTGGGGTGTGGCAGCTCTGGGATGGAGAGCGCCCGTGGCTGGGAAAGGCGAGACAAAGGCAGAGCGCATGTGAGGGAGAGGGTGTGCCCCTGAGGAAAGGAAAGGAGCGGATCTGTGTGCAGGGAGCGTGTCCCTGGGCATGGACACGAATGCGAACGGGAGAGGAGCTGCCGCGGGTGTGACACAGGGATGACACAGGGGATGCTCCACCGCCCCAGCTTTTGTTTCCGCCAGCGCGTCTGCACAGGCATGGGCAGAGCAGGTTCACGTCATGCAGGGCTGCGGGAGGACACTCACATTCAGTGCTGTCACCTGAGCAAAGTCACCCACTGACACCGTAATGCCTCAGAGGCACCGGCGTCCCAAAGGGGAGGATAAATGTAGGGAAGGGGGAGTGTGTATTAAGTTTGCTGTTGCAAAGCTAGGAGAAAAGACTTCTGCAGCACTAAATAATCCAGCCAAAGTCATTTCATGGTATCCTTCTCTGGTGGGGGCAGGTGGGAATGAAGAGGCATGTGAATTCTACATGTGGGAGCCCTTGGACTTATGGAGATAAGCCCCTGTACTGAGGCACCTGGGCATGGATTCCAAGGGAATCGGTCAGTGCTTTTCCCGAGCCAAAATTCTGACTGCTCAGTCAGGCAGGAGGAGTCACAGGAGAGATGCTAAAAGCTCCCAGGGCTTCTCAAGGGTCTCATAAACTTTCCCTGTGGTTTTTCCAACTTGTCAGAGAATCCTGCCAGTCTCTCCTGACATTTTGGTTCTCCAGACACATTTTTGCACTGGTAGGACATGGTTGTATGTCTTGGAGAAACTGGGATGACTGAAGGACAGAAAAACTTACAAATTCACCATGAAGATGGGAGATAATTTTACTTCAAGTTACAATGGATCTAGGAAGGACTTAAAAGTAGCAGATGCAAAGGATAAAGGACGTTGCTAAAGAAATTGGCCACGTTCTGCAATGCAAGAGTGTCCAGGGTGACCCTTGTGTGCCTGGCTTAGATGAGGTGAGGACAGAAGCCTTGTTAACAAGGGTAAGTTAGTAACACAAAGAGTGGAGAAAATTTTGGTGTGAGGCCTGATGAATAAAACCAACCTTAAAGAGGTGGTGGGGGACACAGACATGAGAATGACAACTTTGGAGAGGTCCAGAATGGAGGAAAATATCTCAAAGTCCCTGAAGTGTATACAAGAAGGTTCCCTGCAGGTTAAATTAAAAGGGAATAAAAGAGCTTAAAAGGGAATTAAGGTGAGAGCTGTGAGGGCTCCAGCAGAGAGAGGCTTTCAGGCAGTGAATGAACCTGTGGTATCTGCCAGGTTTCAGGAAAAGAAGTCTTGGGACTCTGTAAACAGCAAGTGCAGGGCTTCTGCATCAGCAGTTTGTGAGGCTGGAAAGTGCTAAAAGCCAGATGGAGGGGCTCCAGGAACAAGTCTAAGGCTCTTCAGAGGTCAATATGGCCCATTCAAGGAGTTTAAGGAGATGGGGAGTTGTGAAGAGACTTAACTGAAGAGACCTAGTCAAGGGGAACTTTTAAATATGTACAAAATTGCTTGGCATGCAGAGAGAATCTCATCCCTGGATTAAGTCTAATGACATCAGTAGCTTTGGAACAGATAATTCCTCATGGTGGAGGCAGAATGAGGGGAAGAGGCCCTTTTTGCCTGTCTCCCAGGAAGAAAGTGCCCATTATTGGGGTGGTGGCTGACAGAGGCCACAGTTGTGCCTGTGCTGTCACACCTGGACCTGTGTCACACATGGTGGGCAGAGCAGCACCTGTGCCCTGTCACTGCACACGTGCCTGGTTCACAGCTGGGACACTGTGTGCTAGCTTGCCTCCATCTCACAGCCATCCCTAAGGAACAAACTGGATCTGGGTTTGGGTTCTTCACCCCACTGGGAAATCACAGGTCCCTCCTTCCCAGTGCAACTGGTGCTCATGCCAGTGACCATGTCTGGGTAGTCACATTTTTACTATGACTCCTGCTGGCATCAGGGTGAGAGGAGGACCACACCAGGGGCAGAAAAGGCTGTTGGAAGAGTCCCTTGGATCTAAGAGTAAATGAAGCATAGGACTAAATATTGTAATGTTGTCATCTCTATTTTTGGCATGATCAATTACAAAATTTCCTGGATGTGATTTATTGCCTGGAACCTGTAAAAAACCATAAAAATAGGGCTGAATTACTGCTTGGAGTTTTGTTTGTTTATTTGGTTGGTTGGGGTTTTTTTAACAGAAAACAAGGGAAACTGGAGAGGACAGTCCAAGTAATTTGTTGTTCATTTATCCAGACAGGATCTAACCTGCTAGCCTCTGCTCTTTTTGCTCACACCTAAAAGAAAGTGATGGAGCCTTTGTAGGGACATTGGTGGCAGTAAATACTTGCCTTCCTTGTATGTATTCGGGACAGCTCAGTCTCTCAGAGCAGCAATTTTAATAAACAAGAAATAGTGTAAAGCATGGAAAAAACAGCATAATTATTGTTGAACCATTAGTCTCAGGATCCAGCAATTACCAGGTGCATCAAGATTGTTTCAAAGAGAAAATCATGCCTGTGCAGGGAGATGGTTGGGGGGCTGGTTGGGAAAGAAAAGGGAATTGCCTGAAATACTGCAGCTGTCTTCTTTGTTGTTTCTTGCTCCTAAAAGCAATAAGTTGTTGCTCAGATGTGCAGGTTCAGCCTGACCTGAGATGCAGACCTTCTAGTAGGATTTGAAATCACCACCTAGGAAAAATGGCTGATGGTGGCTGAGGCATGGTACTGGGGAGACGCACATGCTGGGGCAGCAGAAGGAAAGAGGGGGTTGTAAGGCAAGGAGGGATGGAGTGAGGATTGCAAAGAACAAAAGAGGATGGTCTGGTGGCTTGGATGCTTAATAGGGTTTTGGAATGATGTCTACTTGCTCTTGTTGATGGAGATTTTTTTTTTTTTTTAACAGAACCCCTGTCTACACAATAAATCTCCCCTAGAGCAAAGGATAAAAAAGCATAAGCAGGCAGTCAGAAAACTTGATGCCTCCCATTTCACATATATTTTGAATCACACTGTAGTGACGGTCAAAACACAAGAGCCGTGAAAATTTTGTTATTTTTTCTTCCTGTGCTTCTTAAGCAGTGATATCCATGAGATTAGTGCTTACCTTGATTTAATGTCTCATCAGAAGCATGACTTCCCCGGCAGCCCTGCTGCAGTGCTACTAAATGAACCATGCCCTGTTTTCTCAGCTGGGACTTAAACCTCTGCCCTTAGAGACCTGAGGGGTGGGGAAGAAAGATGGGGACACAGTGATAGATATTGACCCACCTATCATGTCTGCTAAATTAAATAACCAGGCTTTATTTTTTAACCTATTTAAAACAGTTACTGTTCTCTGCACAATTGATGTTTGTGGAGGTTGCCGAGGTGGCAGCACCACAGTGTGAGCCTCCCTTGCTCTGTACCTTCCCCCTGACTCACATTCTGCAGGTGACCTTCAAGTGTTAAGGACAGACACTGTCTTAAGGAAATAAGACAGAGAGGGAGAGAGCGGGGGAGAGAGAGAACGTTTTCTCTGCCAGTTAATTTAATTCAGGTCTTCCCTTCAAGTTACACTGGAAAAGCCTTATTGCACTTTCATGGTGAGGAAGCATTTGCTCATGGGGGAGCAGAGCAGATGAAACCCTCCAAAGTCCCTTTGCTGAAGATGTCAAACTAAATTTGGATCTCATCTGCTCTTAAACCAGAACTGACCACGGTCTATGGGAGAACATCACTGATTTTCGTGCTGCTTTACAGTAGGCAGCAATACAGCTCAGTGAATTATCCAGCTTGATGACCAATTTTTCAGTGTATCCTACATTTTCCTTTTTCCTCTTCTGCTCAGCAAATCTGCCCCATACTGAGTTCCTAAGAAATCCCACTCATTAAAAAACCCCTCCTTTGAGGGCCTGTTGTGACAACCCTTTGAACTTCTGTGCTGGGAGAGCACAATGCAGAGGACATAGAATTACAGGCAGCTAAATTGCCTCATTAAGAGAATATTAGGTCCTATTTGGTCTTTTTCTGTGAAGCACTTTTGAATACTTTATCCAAGCCAGTTTTATGTCACAGGATCCATGCCATTTCCCCTGAGAGATTTTGCTTTACTGTCTTCTATTTGCATCTGAGTCCTCATGAGGGCTGAATGTGAGGTGTGACATGGAGGGGGAGCAGCATCACAGCCATTCACAGCAATTCCAAAAAGAGTGTCTGGGGAGAACACTCTCTCCACTAGAACATTTAGTACCTGCACATCACAGAAAACATCTTCACCTTTGCAGCTAAAGTTGCCTTTTTATTTTTAATACCACAAATATGTGTGCATCCCCCTCCCTGGCCCCACTGGGGTGTGGAGTTTGGTTTAGCACTGCACTTCCAGCTAGGAACCATAGGATCTCCATAATTCCACTCCTTTGTCCTTTGCTGCAGGGATTTACTGCAGTGAAAACCTTATTCTTTCTTACCTGACAATTGCACATTTATATTTTACAGAGTCCCAGACATGTGGACTTTCTAGGCACAACATGCTAACACTTTACTCATATCCTGACATCTTCTCTCATTTCCTAATAATCTTTGTCACAGTTCAGAATTGCTCCTGTAATTTCAAGAGCCTTTGCTCTTGAAATATAATATTTCTGTCTTTTCCTGACTCTGGCCTCTTCCTTGGCCCTTACTCAAGGCTTTCTGCAGCTGGCAGTGCTGTACAAGCACCTGCTGCTTCATCCACAGCTCTGTCCTTTGCCATCTCCTGTGTGATGCTTTGCCTTTTAACATTACTGTAACCTGTAGAAGAGCAGCTTACCCCACACCAGCAGTCTGTGTGTGCTTGTGTGCTTCTGACTGCTTTCTAATTAGGAAGACCTTAATTTACAACCTCCCATGTTCCCTGCAGTGTGCCCTGCAGTACTGTTTATCATCTCCCTGCCACAGCCAGGATCTGTGCTGGCTTGCCCTCACTGAGGGAGCTGCCTGCTGTGCTGGTTGGAAAGGTGCCTCAGCTGCTGGTGCTGTGGTGGAAGATGGGGATGTTTTACACATGAGGTTACATGGGGTTTTCTTTTCTCCCATTTCTCACAGCACATTGAAATGCTACTTCCTGGATTAGTCTCTGCTGCTTCCCTCCATCCAAAGAGCCATGTTTGATGCCTGGTCAGCTTGAAAAATGACACTTTTGTGCTATGTGCTGAAACACATGAAGTAACTGATGGCCAGGATAAGAGCTGGATGCTCAGCAAGGGTAAATTGCCATGGCTTCAGTCAAGTCAGTAAAGCTAATCCATTTTCTTCCAGCTGAGACTCAGGGAGCATAGATTAACTATTCTGTCTGGACTCAGCCTTGATTGCAAACCCAGACATAATTAAAGATGTGGCTTCACTGGCCGCCTTGTCCAGCAACACCTCGAGCTCCTCCTCTGCTTGGTGGGGCTCAGTGGCTCCTGTCCCCTGCCTTCCTGCAGATGTAGGAGAGCAGCTCATTCACAATGGGGTGAGTGATGAAAGGGTAAGAAACTTGCTGCTCTTGAGCTGAGATGCATGGCAAGGCAGCCTGGGTCCACAGAGACTCTGATTGATGTGACAGGGAGGGAGTGACAAGCCTGCTGATGTGCTAACAGCATTTTACTCCAGCAGTTCTTGCCAAAAAAAATAAAACACCTGTGACAAAAACTGAACCAGTTCACTTGCTCAGGGCGTGGATGTACAGGACCTGAGAGCCACCGCCTGATGTGAGTTATGAAGCCCGGCTTTTCTCCAGGAAGATGAGTGTGATAACACTTGACAGGTCAGGCTCAGGGTGCTCTGTGCTCTGGTTTAATGCAGCTTGGCTTGGCCTGTCTCTGAAGGGCTGCCACCACTGACTGCCACCCGTGACTTTTAATTCAGTCTTTACTGCAGGTCAGGAGATGAGTATGTGCGTGAGCCTGCATATATAAAAATGTAACACAAAGCAGCAGGGATTGGGGGTTTCCTCAGGAAATACTGATGTTTCTTGTCACTCTTATCAAAAAAGCACTTTACTTGGACTGGGGGGAGTCACACTGAATTTTGGTAGAAGGCTGCAGAAGCTGAAAGGAGGCTAGACCATTTGCTCTGCTGTAAGAGGAATATAAATGTGCAATACCTAATTGCTTGTGATGTCCATCACCTTCTTCCAGCAATAGCCCACATCCTCACAGCTCTTGATGGGAGGGGACAATATTTTCTCTTTTTACACCTGCCTGCTGGACCATACACTTTTCTGTCATCATGTTTCCTGGGTTCCTATAGCTTTTCTTTATAATTCCCATGGTTAAGCTTCTTTTTCTGATTGGTTAAACAGCAATACTTCTTCCTCCATTTCTTTGGTGGAGTCTATCTTCTGTCATCTTTTTTCTCCCATTGTGTTGTTTGTGATGGCACAGATCTCTGGGCAGCTGGGTTAGGAAGCACATCAAAAAATCTATGGGGTTTTAAAAGCACAGTTTATCTTCTGGCAGGTTATTTTTAAGCCAAGTCTCTGCTTCCCTGTCCTGGTTCACAGTGTGATGGTGCAAGTGCAAGAGCCAGCTGTGAGAAAGCAAGAATACTTAATGTTCTCATTGCTGCTGAGGATTTTGTCATATGAGGGTCAAGTGACAAAAATGTTTATTTTTCTCCTCCTCTGTGTGTCAGTGCAAAGTGGGACAGCCTCAGCTGGAAAGACCAGCAGTAGCCTAGTTCAGGGTAGCTCTGTCTGGTGACTAAGCCCTTCTCTTTGTGAGTGGAAGCAATGTGGGTTCAAACTGGAGGCTGATGCTGTGTCAGTGCCAAGAGGATGCTGTTGGGGAAGGAGGGTGGCTGTCTGCTCCTGCCATAGCACTTCAGTGCATCCAGGCTTTCCTTACTCTCCCATTTAGGAGATGAGCTTACAAGTAAAAACTGGAAGTGTACCACTCTTCCTCTATTGACATGGCCTCTTTCCCCTTAGTCTTATTTCATGTGAAATTATTCAGCAAATTTAGCTTGAATCTTCTGATCATTTTGGCGTCAGAGAAAATGCAGCTCACAGGAAATAAATGATTCAGCAAAAACAGAGAAAAAAAATTCACCTACCTTAGTGCTGTCACATTTGCTCTACTCAGCTGCTGATGTATCAGTAACAAATTCTTGTCTGTGACAAGGTTAGACATAACACAAAAGCTGCCATCTGCCTTAGGAGGTTTTTCTGTCTCATGAGGCAATTTTCTTTGGGCTTTCCCTAATTCCACCAAAGTCAGAAGAGGGATTTGTGCTCATGTCTTAGGGCTACAAATTAGATCACTTCCTTACCATGACACCCCGAAAATCTGTTGCAAGAACTCCCCATCAGCTGGGCTGAACACATAGTAAGGAGGTCTTTCTGTTGAAATACACACAATCTGTACATTTTCTTCTTTGAAAACAGGAATGGTAGACACAAGAGAAAATGATCCAGTCCTAATTGCCCCAGTGATCTTTCCTTTCCTGTTCATTGACTCTTTCTTTTGTCCATTCTGGCTTCAAATGCTGTGAATGGTGATGTTTCTGTCACCTTTTCTGGACATTATTCTACTTCCTAGAAAATCCTGCTCTCAGTGGTTACTCTGAAGTGTTATTTTCATTAATTTCATGTCAATGCATTCTCTTATGACCATCTGCTTGCTGTCCTTTAATACTGTAAATCATTGCATTGCTCATGTTTCCATCGTTAAGGCTTGAGTAAGCCTTTAATCCTCTCCTGAAATTATCACTTGATTAAATTATAGGGAATTACTTTCTTTTAAATTTTTCTCTCTCTTCTTAACCATTTTTATTGTTCATCAATGAGCTTCTCTCTAATGTTGTCAATCTCTGCCTGGTTTTCATCATCCAAAATACAATGCAGTGTTCAAAACACTACACAATGTTTTCTATTTATGCCAGAAAATTGAACGAGGAGATAATTATTTCCTGAGATCAAGAAATAAATCTCCAAGCTCTGCCTTTCTTTCTACTTGGCCTCTATAATTTGCCACCTCTTCCTCTTAAAATATGAAATATTTATCCCATCTGGTAAGATCTGAAGATACTTATGTGTTTTCTGTAAATGCTATACAAAAAAAAAAAAAAAAAAAAAAAAAAAAGCAGACATCAGACATCATTTCAGGTTATAAAAAAGAGATATGTAACATGGGAGGCCATGGTCTGCTATGTAGTGGTGCAGCCTTGCTGAAGCACTGGAAAGACAGCGTGGAAAGAGACAGGCTATTTGGTGGGAACAGCAGAGGAGAGGAATAAAAATGATCTGAGGTCTAGAAGACACAACCTGTGAGGGAAGACACAAAGATTTGTGGTTGTTTGGGCTAAAGAAAACTGGCTCTAGAGGGAAGCAGTAGGAAAACAAGTCTTTAAATATATAGGAAATTGCTACTAAGACAAAGGAAATTAAATAGTCTTCTTTTCCACTAAGGGTATAAAAAGGAATATTGAGTTTAAATTGCAGTAAAGGAGACTTAGGCTAAACACTAGGTCAAGTTTTTAGGCTAACAAAAATGTATGTGAGGTCAGGAATATATGGTCTAGGAACACCACAGGAATTGCCAGCACCAGAGGGTTTTCAGAATAGTCAGACAATCAGGGAAAGTTTGTACAATCACTGACCCTGCTTGGGGCAGGGGGAGCACTCAGCGAGCTTGTTTCCCCTCTGGTGCCAAGGCAGAAAATGAACAGAGATTGCTGACCTTTTCACAGTGCTCCTTCCTTTTAAGTAGATGCTCTCTGTGTGTATGTGACTATGTGTGGATGCAGCTGATGTTTGTGTGGGAGAAAGCTATCTTCTCCCTTTTTCCAACAAACAATTGCTTTATCCTGACTTTAACTTACCCTTAGGTTAATAGGGCAGTAGTGGTATCAGAGAGAATAAGATGAGCTTCATAGGCTAAGGTTTTCTTTGCTTCTTCAGCACATCTGATCACAACTCCTTCCTACAGCACACCTGAAATTAGGCTCAGAATTATTCCAGAACTGTAGGTACTGTATCCTGTTGTGCTGATCTGGGAATAGAGATGGAGAGAGAGAGAGGTGCTCACTGCTCAGCCCTCAGCTCAGCTTACTCAGCCTTGGAGCTGACTGAAGCACTTGCACCACTCTTCTCATTATTTACTAACATAAGCTGTGTCCTGCTTCCACTTTGCTTTCCAGTAACATTCCTGCCTGCTACATCCTCCCACCAGGCTCTGAGTGAGCATCCTTCAGCACAAACAAAGAGCATGTTGGAGCTGAGAGGAGACAGGGGACAAGGCAAATATCTTTGGGGCCTTTGTGGTAATGGGCCCTGGGATGCTGGGTCCCTGCTGGGGTTGAGCAGGGTGTCAAAGGGGGCTAAAGAAGCACTGTCAGTCCACAAGGATGGTCAAGAATTGCCATGAGCTGGACCAGCAGTCAGGACACAGATATCCTGACTCTACTCTTTCATCATGTCCACACCTCTCGGGCTTGGATGTGACTCAGAATTTAAGTGAGCTCCTGTTTTCGGGACACATGTGGATGGTTTAGAGGCTTTCTGTACCTGCTAGAGAGCTGTGCCCAGAGGTGAGCCAGGGCCCTTTCTGTGTTCTTACTAATGGCACAGAGAATTGTTGCTCACTGGTGGGAGAAGCAGGGGCACTGAATTAAACTTGCAGCTAATACAGAGCCATGAAAAGGATGTGGTTCTTTGAATATTTGGTTCATGTGTGAAAATCTTTGTTGCAGATGTTGTAGGTGCTATATACTTGCTCATGTAGGCTTCAGAGGGGTCTGGACCCTGAGGTTTAGAGAAGAGAAACCTACAGAGGGTTATAGAGACATCAACAATGGCACATGAAAATCCAGTTGCAGTGTGTTGGAGGAAATTTTCGAGGTTTTCTGTATATTCCAGATATACATTTTATGTTTGGTCTCTTAAGAGTAAGCACCTTTCAAGTAGTTTCTTCCCTTCAGAGATGGACTAAAGGGTCCTGGCTAGATGGACCTTTGATGTAACGAAGGATAGCTGACAGTAAATTCTTATGTCAATTTGATCTGTAATTATCACATCAGAATTGTTGGCACGAGCTGATGTTTAGTGTAAGAGATGACACTGTTGGGATTACCTGGGTGAAAGCTTCAACTGCAGTTTCTGAATATGGACTACAAAAATCTGCTCCAAATATAAAATCCCACCTGTAAAATGCATTAAAATTCTGAGCCAGAACTCGGCTTGTCTTTGATGATTTTCATTGTTTTTAGCCATTGCAGGCAGCAGCTTATAAAAGGGGCCTTCACATGACACTGTAAATCCCACAGTGAGCTATTGCAAGAATAGGGGAAAAATGCGTTAATCCATAGTAGTAAATTCAGGATCACACAACAAGCACATGCTTCCTTCTTGGGGCTGCCAGTTGTGCATGGAGCTGCAAGTGAGTCACTGTGAGCCATTTTGCACTCTGCATGGCTTCCTCCCTTGGCTGATGGTGTTGTTAAAGACTTTTGCACTTGCTAGTGACAGTCAGGTGTGAACAGAACAGACAGAGGACTTGGGTAGAGCCTGACCCTCCTCTGAAGTGTGATTAGACAAAATGCAGCCAAAAAGCATATTTTTTCATATCTACAGGGCAGCTTAGTCTGCTTTTGAATTCTAAAAAATGCCTTAAAGAGCTATGTAAAAATCTCTAGCTCTCTTAAAATTTGATCCTGACATATGAAAACTGACTTTGATAGCACTTAATGGAAATGCTCTGTAAGCCCTCATGCTCCATGCCAAGTTGTGTGCTGTAGGAAGGAAGGATGGCTTGTCTTCATAGGAGGAATGTCTGTGGATTGGGATTTTCCCTCTTTGGGAAGGGGCTTTTCACACACAGTTTTGTTACCTTAGGTAAATAGCTAGTGCCATGTTGTTTGTCAAAAGCTGAGAATCAAGCTGTCACCTTTGTGATCTCCTCAGCTATTCCTGGACAAGTCAAGGATGACTGCTCCCATTAGCAGTTTTTCAACAGTTAGGTCCATGCTGTGCATAAATGCTGCAGACTGATTGAGGCTTTTCTTTCTCTATTGCTCATTTAAAAAATATATTTATTTAATTTCTATTTGCTATTATCTGCCTCTTTCCTTTGTATTTAATCCCCTGTACTTTATAATGAACATAATCAAAGTTAGGTTAGAGCACAGATTTATGACGTGTGATCCTACGGCACGCTTCTGTAGACAAAGACATTTTGCTCTTAATCTGGCATAGAGCACTTCTGGGAACTGAAGGAGTACAGGATGCTTCTTAGCTGATCTGATTGTTTGCTATTCTGCAGGAACACTGGAGAGCTGTAATAACCTGCTTATTGTGCTAGAAGATCAAGGATCTCTTAGGGTGATGGAGGCTGCCAGAGTGATTTTTTGTAGTGGCCAAGGCCACAATATAGCTAAGGACACCTGATTACTAAGCTCCTTTGTTTGTGGTGTGACACTAGCTACCTTTACAATATTTTATTTTATTTTATTTTATTTTATTGAGAAGAACACATAAAATTCTCTGCCATAATTGAAGTGTGTGACTGAAAGGGGCATCTGCGTTTACCTGTAAGTGTTGTAATCCAAAATCTTGCTCTCTTTGAACCTTGTTAAAGGTAACACAGGTTCCCAAAATAGTTCTCACATTCACAAGTCAATGACTTTAAAAATCAAAGATATGTTTACCAAGTTCAAGAATGAACAGAATGAAATCTGAATGTCCCAATAGATCTGTTCTCTTCATCCTCTCAGTATTTCTACTCGCCTGAAACATTAAGACTTACATTAAAAAATGCTTTGTCTATTTTTAAAAAATTCTGCAGAAGATCTCAACAGATTTTAAAATTACAAGTGGAATCTTCCAGGTTTCCTGTGTCTTGTCATGTGCATTTCAGGGATGGAGCTCAGAAACACACTTTGCCCTATATCCTACCATGAGTCAATGGGCAGACCAGTGCAGACCAGCAGTGCTACATGGCACCCTTTCACCTCTACAATGACACACAAACTTTACACAATGTCTTGGAACATTTATATTTGTGTTCACTTCACCTCAACAAAAAATATCAGCATTTTCTCCAGCTTCTGGAGGGGAGAATCCATTTCCCAGAGTATTTCTCAGAGCTGCACATGCCCTTATCAAACTTGGGTAACTTTCTGAATGCACCAAATACAAACTGCTCTAAACCAGGCCTGGGCCTGGGATCTGTCTTACTGCTGCTTTTTATTTTTAAGAGGAGAAAATGAAGTCTGGAAAAAAGATAAACAGGAACATCTGGTCCACAGCTTCTTCACAGATTATGCAACTATTCAGTTCTCTTTTTGTGTTTTCCTGTACCACCCCAGGAACCATGCTGCTTTCATAAGCACTTGCTTATATCCCACCAGAACTCATGTCCTATTAGGTAGAGACCAAGTTGGATCTTCTGGACTGACAAGGAATGAGAACTTCTAGCAAAAATGGAGAAGAAGCCTCCTTCAAATCACAGTCTAAGTCACTACCTCTTAGCAGTATTTAGAAATCTGTACTATCCTGCTGCAGTTTCCTAAACTCCACTAATCAAGATTTTTCATGCCAATGTTTGCTGTGGGACAGAAATGGAGATATATGGAAGAAGGCAGTGATGCAACTGGAAAATGACCAAGGAAGAGAGGAGCTGAACTGATGCTCTCAGTGGAAATGAACAATAGGGAAGAGTGCAGTTTGGAAATTAGGAAAGTCTTCCCACAGGTGCGATCCCAGGGCTGAAGAGCAACCTTCTCATGAAAGGAATAGCAAGACAAGCCTTCATGTTTGTTTCACAGTGGCTGAACATTTATGACTCTAGAAGGATCTGTGGAAAATGGGAAAAGTGGAAAATGGGAAAAGAAATAGGCACTGCTGCATTACTTTTGCAGGCTTCCCTTGCATAGCTGCATTATCAGAAACTTCAAACTGCAGAGCATAAGCAGTGGCAGTAACAAAATGAATTGACATGACTTCTGCTACCTGCCTATGCAAAAATGACATTTGTTGAGTGGCTGCCAGCCTAGAAAAATGTAGCTAAATCCTACTACATGCAATGGGCACAACCACTGCTACCTGTTACTGAGATGCTTCCCAGAGTGCACATTTAATCAAGAAAGCTCATGCCTCTGAATGCCTTTGGATACAGATGCAGAACAAGTTACACCAGACAAAAGGTTTCTCAGCTTAAGGGGTGATCTTCAGAGTGTGGAAGCACAGAATCTTCCCATGGACCTACTTCTACCTCACAGTCAAGAGAGATAGTTTATTTGAAAATGGGATAAGTGACTCCACATGCAACATGGGGAAAGAATGTACACATGGGGCCATCGCACCAGAGTGGGTGATGCTCTCCTCAGGATCAAACCATAGCTTTTTTGGGGTTAATTTCTCTGTGTGCTGGTACTCACAGATACCAGGGGTAGGATAGTTCAGTATGGATGATTAGAAATATATGGGAAAAAAATAGTGTCCTTACAAACCATGCAGTCGTCTCTGAAGAGGGAGGACCAGGGAGTTATATGGGGACAGCACTGAGTGAAACCACTGTTGTCTTGGAAACTCAAAGGGAAAAATTAGCATACAGAAGGGTTTTAGAGTGTTTTTCAGAGACACTCTACACACACACACACTAGATAGATAGACAGATAGATAGATAGTCACACTCTTCTATTTTTTGCTGATGACTTTCTTGCCCAAAGCCAGTCATTACCAGAATTCTTAGTCTGATTTTAAAAGTGAGAACAGGAATGAACCCCTACACTTTTTCTTTGGTATAATGAGAACTGATCTTGTGCTAGCAGCTCCAAGATACAGCTGTTACATATGTAGATGAATTAAAGAACATATAAGGATAAATTAACAGGTCAGCTTTCTGATCCACCCCAAATAAGAAAGGAAGGAGACCTGTCTTGGATTATGAAGAAGGAGAGCTGTGGGCATAGCTTAAAGGCTCCTTCATGCATCTCACTGAAATTCGAAACAGCCAAGACCACTCACATGCCTCAAGTATCTGTGATCACAGGAACTTGGGGCATTAAGTGACAAAGAAGGCTTGCAATCATAGCTATTCTTACAGAGTACTTCCTGGCCAGTAAAACAATCTTCCATGTGCTGGAGGTAGAATGGTAGGAGGGACATGCAGAAGATTGACATCTTCTGACACACATTGAGAGCATAGCCCTTGCCATGAGAGATGAGTTTGTGGCCTCCTGAGGCTGGGGGTGGTGACAGCATGTTTGTGTGTCTACCTGTGCATGAAGAGTGTGAGACGCCACTCAACTTCTGTGGCTGAAGGCAGCTCCAGCTCAGATACCTCCTGTTCTTCTCTTGCACTGATGAAATAAGGCACCATTGAGAAGAAGCAGAAGAGCACTTGGTCCCTCAGCTCAGATGAGGCTCTAAACCTCAGGCTGCAAGAGGCAGGCATTGGCAGTGAAAGGAGGAAGAAACTGTCCAAAGGAAAAGACTGTTGTCTTTGCTGGTTCTGTGGCTTACTGAACAGGTAGAAAAAATGTGCTGGACTTTCCCTTCTGAGGAAAAAAATTGTTTCCCTTTCCAGAATCTCAGGGAAATAGATTTTGTTTTTTCCCTCTTACTGCGCTGTGCATTGGGTTGGGAAGGCAGCCAGCAGCGCGGATCCAGGCTCTGACACATGCATACACTCTGGCATGGGCAATGAGCTCCTTTAATATGGATTTATTTTACTCCTCCCCATGACACCTCTCTGCCTCTGGTGATATAGTACCACAGTGCCCAGAACATCTAGCTTCTTTAATTCATAGCCTACAATGACTAGATGTGCTATTAATGGCCTGGAGTTTGCTCCCCTATCCTTAATGTGCCCATCACCTCTTCCACTATCTATCAGCAAGAAGCTGTGGTTTTAAGACTGAATTAAGTATTTTGGTATCCTGCACTGTGCTCTGTGTGGGTCTGTGCCTGCCTTGGTCTATACCAGCCTTGGTCTTTTCAGCCTCTGACAGTCCACTGCAGCTCCAGAGCTTGGCATGCCATTTAGATGGAATTCCCTGACTGAGTCCACAGAAACCCCTTGTTGTCTTTTTAGAGACACAGATTTTCTGAAACTGCAGAAGGTCAAGGTCTTGGCTTGCTGGTTGAAACAATTCCCAGCATTATGTCTCTGCCTACTCTCCAAGCTTTCAACTGTGGTTTGTTCTCCTGAGTGGCCGTGGGAGATGACAGACAGAGGCAGCATGAGACCAGGAAGCCTGTTATCAGAGGGAAATATGCAGTCCACTTGGAGTTTCATCTACCCTTAGAAAGTAACTTGATGGACATAATAGGTTTGCTTGTAAGGAGACTATACACTGGTGTCATGAGAACTACAGTCCTTGTGGCTCCCTCACACCAGGTCTTGTGAATGGAGGCTGTCCTGCCATTAATTCAGAACAGCAACATCCAGCTACCCCTAAACCACTGCTGATATCTTTCTGACATTCTCCTTATCTTGGGAGAAAGGTGCTGATGAAGGCTGATAAAGTAGTCAGTCATCAAACAGAACAATCCTGACCATCAGGCAGAACCATCTCTGTAAGCCAAAGCCTGACTTACTTGTGGTGGTTTATGAAGGTACATCAGCTGCACTGCATGACCACAGAAAGGAGTGTTTCTAGCAGCACTTGGGGCATGGTTCATCCCTTCTAGGAAATGGTGTCTAAACACATGTTCTGTGCCTCACCTGGGGTGGTGTTGCCCTAAGACATCCCATCAACTGGGTAGCAGGGCTGACTCCCTAAACTACTGCTCCTTCACTCCAGCTGCTACTTCTTGAACAGCTTGAGGAACAGCCCTTCAATGCCCTCCACAGTGTCAAGTGTATGTAAATTAAGCAACACATTTCATAGCTTACCTAACACTACACTTGGCCGTGCTCTCTCCCGGTGTAAAACTGGGACAGAGACATTGGATCCATGGTACTAAGTTGGCCTTTGCTGTCGAGTGCCTGGCCTGTGCCTCCTGCCTCATCCACGTTAGCAAGTGGATCCTGCAATTCTGCCCTGGGAAGAGGGAGCTGCATGGCAGTGGCAGAGGAAAAACCCCAAAAGAAATACAAGAGAAAGCAGAGGCTGGGGCTGACACACGATTGCTGCTGTGTGTTGGGTTTACTGAGCTTCCTACACCACACTTTTGATAAGGTGAATCAGAGTATTGATTCATACCCTGTACTTTGCCATGGATGGAAAAGTGCTCAGCCCAGGCACTCCTGTGTAAGGCTTGTGTTTGTTTGTCTGAGGATCATTTCCTATGTGACCTCCCTGGGTGCACCAGGGGAAGGAGAGGCTCTCGCTTCAACCACAATAAGTCCCAACTCATTCTCACACAGCATCCCTGGGGACTGCAGCTGGTCAGGGTTCCTGGAAACCTGCTTTGCATCCCTCTTCTCATGTGATGGTTTGAGCCTATGCTCCAGATGTGACCTTTGTGCAAGGGACAATAGAAGGTCTGCTTCATAAATCTAGTGGCATCCCTTATCCAGCCTGCATATTCCCAGAGTTCAGAGATAGATCTTTGTGTATCAAGAAACAGAGAGCTATGCTTTCTTCCTCTTTATGCTTTTTTTCTATTTTGTACCGTTTTATCCCCGACTATTTTATATCAAGGGTGATTCATCATAAAGACTATAAAATGAATCCTCACAGGAGACAGAGAAATGTCTTGGCATCAACAGTTTAGTAATGGGTTAGACAGCCTTTTCATGTGGAGTTTGCCAATAAGAATCCAGCCCCCACACCAGCAGGGACTGCAAATTTCTCTCACGTGCTGACTGGCTGTCAGCCGATAGGAAATGAACTTAGTCCCAGTCCAGTTCCTACTTGATAAGTGAACGTCAGAAATACCATCACTGCTGGAAACTGGCTCCTTCTTTCACTGGCAAGCCTGGCAGTGAGGCTAGAAAGTGAAAGCAAGTCTCTCATCTCTGGGGATAATATTGGAGACACATTAGCATCAGAATCTGTAAGGAAAAAGCTTATTCAAGCAGTGCTAGAACTCAGCTTGCTCTGTGTTGAGGCCTTGTGCTGTTAATATGAAACTTTTCACCAGCCTGGCATTTAACACAAGAATAAAGCGATTCTCATGAAGAAATAAAAAAAAAATTGCAGGTGGTGCCTTGACTGTAAAGGCACTAAATGAGTAATCCAGACAGAGTTTTAACAGGTGAATGTGCCTTCACACAAGAGCTTGAAGTGTCCCAAATGCACAATTTTACATTCTGAAGCTGTGCCAAGGAGAGGCAGAACTACCAGAGGTCACAGCCACGCCTGCTTGGGAATTCTCCAGTTGCATTGATTTTGTTGAAAAAACCCGCCAGGTTGCTAAAATCAAAAACTGCCCTGTAGTTAAAATTCTGAGAAGGTTTCCTTCCAGATTACGATTGGAAATATGATTTTCTGTCTTGCCCTGAATGGAGACCACTAGCCAAATGCCTTCTGGTGCTAGACATACTGTCACATAAAAGAAATTCACCCAGAGAGCTGCAGTGGAAAAGGAGTGAAAAGGGCCAGATGAAAGTGTTGACACCATGCCACCCCACTGGTACAAAGAGGAATTGCTTCTCTTCACACCTGCACCACTGCAACAGCTCTAACACAACCATCTTTCATGTGCCTTTCCTCACTGCATCCCAGGCTATAGGAACAGGTATAGTAGAGACATCCAAAGTTGCCACATTGTTTGAACTTGTGTGTTGGGAACTCTTCAAAACAATACAGAATAAAGTGAGTCTCTGTGGAAGCATGGAGCCTGTGTGCCAGTGTGTGCCTGCCTGTACAAAAGTGTGTGTACACCATCTGCCACTGGGACTCTGCTCTCAACATCATGAGCACAGGATGCTCTCACCTGTGGTTTTGGTACATGCTCAGGGCTTTTTTTTTTTTCTCCAAAAGAAATTCTCATTGGATTCATTGCTTTGTCAAGTGGAAATGGCAGGAAATGTGATGACTGGATTCATTTGTCACCTGAGATTGCATTTGTGGCACATAATACTTCAGAGGCCTGGAGAGCATCACCACGTCAATCCTGTGACTGAGGGAACCAGGACACAATGTCCTGTCTGCAGCCACCAGAGGTAGTAGCAGAACCAGGACCTGGATTCTGACCTGGTACCTCACTCCCTTGTGCTGACTGCTCAAATGCTGCTTACTCACTGTGCTTACAGCCAGGATCCTGCTTTCATTGCTGCTTTCACATTCTTGTTGATCTGAGCTCTCCCTTTAGCAATGCCTTTCAAGTCTTAGAAGTTGTAATGAATATGTATCAACATTTCAAAGCCATAGATCCTGTGGTGGGGAAACAGAAAGGGGACGGGAGAGACAGACACACATACAGTCTAATTCATTTTTAAATGTCTGTAATTCATCCAAGAGCATTATCAATAATTACTAGAAGAAAGCAGTAGCTCAAATCGCGAGAAATCAGTGCTTTGACAAAAAGTTGGCAGCAGGCCTTACAGATATCTTGCACATGCAAAACCTTCCTGGAGCATGATAATCAGCTGGGGGGAGGTGTGGAGGAGAGACCTTTCTGTCTGTTCACAGCTCCGGTGGCCTCACCAGGGAACCCTGCTGTTCTGTCATCCCTGTGCCTGCGTCAGGCACACTGGAGCTCTTGCAGACAAACTCAGTGGGTGCATGCTAGATCTCATCCCTGCAGGAGGTGTGGGTTTTCAGAGGAGGTTTAGGGGAGCTGGATGCATTGTAATCTTAAGCATCCCTTGAAAAATCAAGCCTGGATGGTCACTGAATATCCTATCAGGGTATCACCCCTGCCTGCCCTCAGCTGCGGCCATCGCTATCCTGTTTTCATGGCAGGGCAATGGGCATCTCCAATTATCTCTGTTACACCATCCTCCAAGTCTTTCCTCTTAAAACTATGACTAGGACATAGATGGTGGCCTGGGACATGAGACTGGGAACGGATCTTGAACTGCTTCCAGTCTGGAATACTCACAGCTACCTCCCACCTACAGACCAGAACCCCCACCATAAACAAAGCCAAGGCAAGATAGAGAGGGGAAAGGGAGAGGGGAAGAGGAGAGGGGGCTTCAGAGAAAGAAGGCTGTTCATATGAAAACTTGGATTTTTTTTTTTTTCACCTGAAGCCAGTCCTGCTGTTCATTTTCTGGACATGAAGCTACAATGTCTGTGGCATTTAGATCTATTCCCAGTCATTCCACTTTTAAGGGCTGCCAAGACCTGCTTCAAATGCACAGCCCTGGCAGGCTGGCAATGAGATACAGGGATCCTTTGTCATCTTTCAGACCTTTGTGTTAGTTTGTGGAGTATGAGAGATCCTTCTCCTCCTTCCCCCCACCATAATATAACTCTTGTGATGCACGCCTGATTTTGGGTCTGGTGCAGCTGGGAGCTGTGACCTTTGCTGCTGCCACACAGTGCCAGCCATGCTGCTTTCTTGACTGTTCCTCCCTGGGTTTACCAGCACCCTGGGAGCAGAGACACTGGAACAAGTACCATGGAGCATCCCTGCTGTCATGTCAAACCTCAGGTAGAAACCTCAGCTGGGACCATATCATCCTAAATCCAATGGCTACATCTGCTGGGACTCATCAGTCTGAGACTGGAGCCTCCTCTACAGCTAAAGCTCACCAAAATCTCATTGCAGCACAGAGAGTAGCAGCATTTGGGTCACCCATGGTACAGTCCTCTGTGCTGGGCTACAAGTGAGGAACATTTGGCAGTTTCAGGTAATACAACAGCAGCTGCTGCCTCTGTGGTGTGTGTCTCATGAAACTGCCAAACACCTGTACTCTCCAGTTGGCTTCTAGTTAATTAATGGATAAAATTCAAGAGATTAGCTTCCTGCACAAAGACCTATGTGCTTTAAATCCTGCAGGTGCACCTGGCACTTTAACAGATACAGAGAAGGCCTGGAACCACCTGTCCCAGTGGCCTGAGAGGGCAAGGACAGCCTATGGTCCATAGATCGATAAACCACCTTCAAAGGATGCCTAGAGAAACTGGAGTTCTTTTTCTTTTGCCAAATGTTGCTGTTGAAATCTTTATTTGAAACCTGCCAGTGTGTTAGAAGATGGACTTCTTATACACTTGGCACAATTTCTTATCTTTATATGCACCTCACTGGCTTGATAAACATATTTTATTTAATCTCATAAATCCAATGTTTATAGTGGCCCTTGCTGTTCCCCATGGAATGTCTGCTGCTCTGTATTATAAATGGGCCATGTTGCTCTGGCCTGTAACTCAGGAGGCCATACACCACAAAGACACTCAAAGCAGGAGCATTTCCTCATTGAAAAATACCCATGTTTCCTTTGGAGAACCAAGTTGAGGCATTTTCTGGGTCTTTTAGGGTTGGGTTTTTTTTATTCCTTTAAATCAGGCCTAGTTAAGCACTTCAGCACTTTAGCTGCCCATGCCACAGCCTGATGTTGGTTGTTGAGAGCACCTAGTCCTTTGATGTCCTCACTGTGCTGGCTAAGACAAAGTGACAATACCTGTGGGACAAATATCCCAGGACAGGGATCTGAAAGTGCCCAGTGCTTTGCAGATGTGCAGCTGCTTGGACAGACTGGACATGAAGCTCTATCCTGATACACTGGACAGGAAATTGGAAATCGAGCATTTGTTATTCCATCCCTCCCTGAAATTGTGGCACCAATGGCACAATGAAGGCAGTGAAATGCCATGTGGAAATTTAGCACTCTCTTAACTTTGCTATTACAGCTCAGTGAGAAAGCCAGGCCAGAGCTGTGCTTTGTGAGTAATGATCTGAGCTATACATTAGCCAGAAAATGAATCCTCAACTGGTATACAATGATACTGTCATTCCTGAATTCATTCCACACAGCAGCATATGTAAAGCCATAGTACTGACTGCATAATCAGTGGGTGGTGTTGCTATTTTTTCCCTTAAGCATATGATGGACAAACAGCTTCTCCACTGTACATTTAAACCACTTCCATAATTTCTATTCATCTATCCTAGATAAATTATATAGGAAAAAAATGTGTAGGTGATGAAATTGCCCTCCAATTTTATCTGGGTTTTTTGGTGGTTTTTTTTTACTGACAAAGGAGAGACAACAGATGAAGTGCATGTTGAGAGGTGGGTGGAAATCATAAATAACTTGTGTCTTCAGAAACAAACCCTAGAAGCCAGCTTGACTGTTTGGGGAATAGGGCTAGGGGCAGTCTGTGTGATAAGGTGTTGGCGTTCTTGCCTTCTAAAAGCTTTCTATCTAGCTCTGCGATCTCTCAGCTATTTTTCATGGGTTTCTTAAAACAAAAACAAACTAAGATCCCATTCCACAGAGATTAGAGTTTCCATGGAGAGCTGTAGCCTTTGGCGCCTGTGGTAGGTTGTGGTGTGGCTGTAATGACAGTCTCAGCCCTGTCCCACCATTCCTGAGACATTGAGTGTACACAGGGATGTGCACATGGACAAACACACACACTTCATCTTGAATGGAGTTTTAACTTTGTGCATGTGGGAAGCGCCAGGTAACCACCCTGGGAGCAGAAGCTGATTGATCACAGAACTGGTATGGGATTTGGGTGGCACCAACAAGGTGCCTGTGACGTCTCAGTCTTGAGAAAATGACCTTTGAAAAACCAAGAGCACTCGTGGTTTTTCTGATGTAGAGGTTGACCACTGAAACTAGGAAACCACCCTCTTCAAACTTCCTGGTGTTTCTTGCTTTTCTGTGTCCTAGTCTCCAAGGCTTCTGGCCAAAATCAGCCTGGAGCTGAAGGGTCAGCAGATAAATAAAATTATAAGGCTTTTAGAGAGCCTAGCTGCCTGGGAAAAGGCCTAGTTCAGAGGAGGAGTGGAACAAACAGGGCAGAAATCAAGGGATGGAACTGGAGTTGGGAGATGAGAGGAGGGAAAGGGGAGGCTGAGGTCAGGCCAGCAGGAAGGAGTGAAGATGGAAAAGCAGGGATGGCTCAGGAGGGGCTCGTGCTGGAGCTCAGCATTGGGTCTGAGACACTGGAAAGGTGCCACAGGAGGGGATCTGCTCCTTACACTTCTCTAACCCTGGTTCATCACACATATGAGTCAGGGGGAGCACAGGGTTCAGAGAAAACCACCTCCAAGTCAAATATCAGTTGGGCAGCCTTTGGTAGGCTTTGCAGCACATACCTTCTAAAATATCATGTGTGATATTTATGTGTTTTTATCATGTGTTTTATCATTTATCATGTGTTTACCTATGATTTTATACACAAGGTGGGCTCTGCCTTGCAGCCTGCCACGCACACCTTTCTGCCTGTGCTCTGAAAGGCATGCAAGCTCCACTGGTGGTGAACACCCAGGGCTGGCAGCAGCTGGATTCTGCTGCTGCAGCAGTGCTCCCTGCTCACATGAGACAGGCACTCGAGTGAGAGGAAGGCTTCCCTGTGTTATTGTGCCAGCCCTATTGCTCTAGCACGTTTCAAGGCTAAGAAAAATACTCCAAGTCTGGAAATCAATTTCCGCTTTCTTAAGTCACGCTGGCTGCAGTTCTTGGAGGGAGGGAGCTGTGTGAGCAGCTGGGGTTCAGGAGCTCTGCTGGGCTGGGGCAGCTGGAGGGAGTGTTAAAGGGTTGCAGCCTCATTCATATCAAGGCAGGGAGTCCAAAAACAGAGCATGGAAATATGCCTGAGGAGGGAAGATAAACATGATTTTACCCAGCCTAAGCTGAAATGGAAGTCTGTGAGACCAAGTGACTGAACCCATAAATAACTTACTAGTGACCAAAATAGATGGTCTGGGCTATGCTACGCCATACTATGCTACTCATTCCTTCTTTTCCCAGCATAGGACTTTCACAGCTGCCCCATTGCTTAATTTATTAATTTTAGAAGATATATTTGCTAATGGCATAACACCTGTAGTCCACAGCCGTGCTGTGTTTGCTCTCTGCACACAGGAATACGTGGTTCCTGGTAGGAGGCAACGAGGACTCTGGCAGAAGACACTAAAGCCAACCTGAGGTTTATTCCAATGAGTGTCAGGGACCATCATTTGTGGCACAATAGTACATAATTCTTTCAGTGTAGGTAGACACACATGCTCTGTGGCTGGAGCAGCAGGAAAACTAAGACTTGATCTGTTTTCATTGAAAGCAAATGGCATTTTAGTCATTGACTACAGACAGAGCAGGATGGGGACCCAAGAACAGAGTCAGTTTTCCAGTTTGTTGCTCGCCTACTGATGTCATGCCAATATTGTCTGCATTGGTGCAGGGGAACGCAAACGCCTGCTCATGGGTGGGGGGGAATAATTAGCAGTGCTTATTAGAAGTGATGGTAATTATTCATTACAGCTGCTGTAGTCCACCCTGCTTCAACAGCACGGGCTCTAGTGTCAGAGGAGGCAGGAGGAGGGGAAAAGAGAAGCAAATGGGGGCCTCCTTCACTCTGGTGTTGCAGTGGCCGTCTCTTTTCCAGAAGACGGATGTTGTGCTCTAAGTACCTCTCCAGAGAGCTAATGGCCGACATGGCATTATTACCAGCCTGCGATGAGCTCTATCTTTTTTTTTTATGATAGTAATTTGTTACACTGGTTTGCCACATGCCCGCTGCTTCCTTGTTAATCCAATAATCTATATGAGAAAAGCAATTTGACATTCCTCCTTCCCATCTGCCACCCATCACCCAATCTATATCTTAACTATCAGTGATTTATTAATGGTGTCTGCATTAAGTACATCTCCGCTTCATTGGCGCCCTCCATTCCCTCTCTCCTGGAGACACTCTCTGGATACATTTAGAGAGCACAGTCAGCACAAAGAGGAAAAGCAACAGTAAAAGCAACCAAGTCGGGGGATTTTAGGTGCTTTGGTCAAATACTCCACACATACAACAGCCTGAAGCCCACTTAGCTGAGACTCAAGTGTGTGCTTGGCCCCTGTGCTCCTTGCAAAACATAATGCACTAACAGTGCAGGGCTTTTTCAAGTTTATGCCTACAGTCCTTTTGCCAGCATCAGTTTGCATGCAGTGTGGGCCAGTGTTCAGAGGCTCTTAGAAGGGGCTTTTGATGGGCTTAATCCAGTGTTTGTTGGGTAATGCTTCAAGGGAAAACAACCAGATTCATGATCTGTGGAAATAATGAAGCACAGTATCCAGTATCCTGGATTTCCTGAAGTCTGGAAAGAGTGGTTCTGTTAGCCTTTCTGTCAGTGGCAGAATGAACAGCACAGCCTTTATGTGATCACCTATTTTCAGGACTCCTGTAAGAATACTGTAGCTTCAATAGCTTCAGCAAAGTTGGTTTGAAATCAGCCAATGAGCTCAAAAGCTTTTGGAGGTGAAGGGCATCCAAGAAGCTCACATACATTCACACACATACAGAGACACACACTCCTGTGTGCTTACAAAGGCCTTGTTTCCTTAGAAACCAAGCTAAAAAATCTACTGGTAGTATTTCAGCCTGCTTTCTAGTACCAGGGAAGAGCTCAGGGACTACTTGAGTCCTGCAAAATGAAATTCTCTTTTCCTTTTGAAGGAATTCTCTGCTTGAAATTAGATTTGGGAAGCACTGATCCTCGCATAGCTCAAAGCTCGCACTGCTCCACCCACAGGGTCGCAGGACAGGCAGTCCTGGTCATTCACCTTCCATTCTCAAAACTGATGCAATGTCCTTGCATGTGCTGGCCAGGCACTGCAAACAGGTTTCATTGATTCAATTACTCCCCACACAGCCATTGCATACAGCACTGGCAATATAGCTCAGCATCCTGCTGTGTTTGTGTGTGTGCTGAAACACTGCTGAACGACTTTTAGTTTAACTCACACGGGGAAAGCAAAAAAGAGCATCTGACTTTACACTAAAGTTCATTACACACATCTTTCCTGCCACACTCCTGGGGATATAAGGATGCAGAGTGAAGAAACCCAATCTTGTGGATTGCATAATTTGACATGGCCAGATTTGGTCATGATAGTCCCTTTTATACAGAAAGCTAAACTGCAGGTTGGCAAAAACACCTTTAAAAAGCAAGGGGTGTGGACAGCAAGGCAGATAATACTTTTACTTCATTTTCACAACAGCTCTTTTTAAAGGGCCTTCATTTATTTAGAATAGCCTAACAGAACCTTTCCTGTAATCACTGCTATTTTTAAGACCCAGAAAGAAGTTGTTAAAGAACAAAGTGCAGTGAGAAAAGCAAGAATCCCAGGAAACAGGGACAATGTGGAAATGAAACAGTTACAAGCAAATCTGAAATGGATTTCATTGCTTTTTGAAGTCCAATGCAATGAATGGTCACACAGCATGTACCTGTCTAGATGTGCAGGGGCAGAGAATGATCTGTGCCAGGGGTGGGGGAGCACACTCTTGGTGCTGCTAAATTGCCTTCTGAGATAGCTGGCACTGCCTGGACAGTTCCCACCCAGCTTTTTTCCCTGGTACAGGAAAACTGGAGAATATTTGTGTTCACTGGGGTCTGTAGTGACTGACTTGGTGGTCTCACAGAGTGGTTCTCACGTAGCCTTGCAGTCTTGGTACATTGAGCAGTGTTTGGTTTCCTTCCCAATTTTTGCCTCTTGCTGCTGGTGAGCTGTGGTTGAGATGCTGCTCTTGCCAGTGCTTGGCTCCCCAGCCATTTCCAGTGCCTCAGGATGCCAGTCTTAATATTGTTGAAGGCTCCCAAGGTGATTATTTTTTTGCTGCTCCCATTCCCTAAGGCTGAGATTCTCATTTGAGTTTTAGAATATCAGTTAACCCACATTTATCACATGTCAGTATCATTTCGACTAATACCTCTTTTATGCATAATGAAAAAACTTGGGAAAAACAGACTGGGAAAAACATAGGTAGAGAGTCATCATTAGAAACTAAATGATTAGGTTTGGACAGAGAAATGTGAAGATGTACCTTAATTTACATATGAACCTCCTATAGAGGGGAGGTAGACCTTAAATGGGGAAAAATGAATATTTCATGGTCCCATCAGATGGAGAAAGCTGCCCCTCTGTGCTTTGTGTTTTTTAACACTGCACTGCTGAATAAAGCAATGTCTGCCTTCAGTCTTTTATTCCCATTGTTTGTTTCTGTTAAACTTACTGAAAATGGAAAGAGAGCATCCCTTTTGAATTGAATTACATGTTTTCTTGGAGCCAAAACAGGGGGAAAAAAAGTGTTTGTTTATTTGTTTGTTCACTGATTTGGCAAGGAAAGTCCCCCAAGCATTTGAATTTTGGCTGAGATCAGGACTACTACAACGTTTTGTCTTTTTTCTTTTTCATGCTTATCTGCCAAACAGCAACAATAGCTCCCTACACAGGGCTGCTGGAAATGAGATGCAGAGGCACAGAGTACCAAATGGCTGGGTAATGGAGGCTGTGATTGCATGTAGGACAGTTCTGACCACACAGACCGGGGGGTGTGGCACAGTGATGGCACTTCAGCTGGAGAGAGTAAGGCTGAGGTGTGTGGAAACAAAGTGTAGGAGCAAAGCCACTGCTCTCCCTCCTTCTCCTCTGAGACATTGCTTCTAGTCCCCCCACACCCCCTTCTGACTGCCTGATGCCAGCTTCTCCAGCTCACTCCACATGAAAAGTACAAACCCCCAGAGAAAAATACCCAAAACAGAAATAACCCTGGCAACTCTTTCCATAAAGGATCAAATAGGCAAAGATGTGAAGCACATCTTTGGTGTATGATATTGCAAAACTGTGAGAAGAATCTGTATATTTGCTCTGGACATTCCCTTAGGCTCCTGTGCTTTAATAGCATAACCTTAAATCAAGCTGATGTTAGAAGCAGAGCAGAGAATAGGGAGTGAAGGCAGGAAACTCTGGCTGAAGCTAGATCCTAATTTCATGTATTCCCTCCTGCTCCAGATAACACATTTGCTTGACCAATAACCACTGCAAGTTGGGGCTTTTGATATGCCAGTGTTCAGGGACCTGGTGTTTCCCAAGATTTTCCATTTCACAGAATAGCTCTTTTGCAAATAGTCCAGAGGAACTGATTTAATGTTTTTATAATTACCTGTATCTATAGCCTTACATCAGGAAAAATTTAAAACTCAGCATTTTGTATTGTAAAACTGCCTGGTGCTCATGGTATCAAGAGTTGCAGATAGGTAGACTGATGGATTATTTGCCCTGTCTGCTGTGTATAGAAGAGCTCATTTGGGGGTTTAGTAGAGAGAAATATTTCATGAATGACTGGAGAAGACAGAAGTGAAAGCTGAGAATTATTTGGAGTGGAGGAAAAGAACAGAAAGAAGAATGGTAATCTCTCATTTGTAGTTTTGGAGATCTCTGCAATTACATTTTGAGATATAAAGTTATTTCCCCCCTAATAATTTGCTTGTGGTGTGGTTTTTCTTCCAAGGAATATGAGGCATGTGTAAAATCTTTATAATCAAATGTGAAATACCAGTGCTGGAAAGCTAATGGTTTGACAGCAGCCAAGCTGTCCCAGGCTGTCATCCCCTTGAATATTACTCCATAAGGTGTCTGAAACTTTTTTCCGCAGAAGATTTAATGGAAGGTGTAATTACAATTATAATTAATATTTTCCTTTGTACTTTCTTAAAATAAAAAAATCTCAAAAGGTATTTTTCCTGTTTGTACTGAAAACACTTTTCTGTTTGATGAAAGCTCTTTTTTATTTCATAGCCAGCCTCTAGGGGAAAAAACCAAACCCAAACCCTAGCAATTCATATTGTTGTAAAAATGTTTCCAGAGAAAAATACAATTGCTTCTGACTAGCTTTAGTTATCATATTTTTTTTATTAAAATCTCCATCTCTTTGCATTCCTGCTGCTTATTTGACAGTCTCTGCTTGTCTTTCTTATACTCACTTGCCACCATTTCACAGTTTCTCTTTGTACTCCACGCTTCCTATTTTTAATTGGAATTTTCTTCTTTCCAACTCCTTCACCTTTTCTGCAGCAGACCGCTTAGGTAGTAGATGATCCTAATAATATCTGAGTTGGAGCTGAACTTTAGACCCACGGTATATCTGAGTTGTTTTGAAGTAGCTAAAAAGTATTAGAACGAAAAAAGGTAGACATGAGACATTGCTGAATATTTTTAGCTGATTTGTATAAGTGGTAAGGGGATGCAACACCACCAGTTAAAACAGAGTTCACATTCTCTTCTCTAATAGGGAGTAGAAGTTGTTATATAGGAGAAACCATCTATTTTTAATACATTTATATATGTTTATATATTTATAATGAGTAATTTGCATTCCACTTCTATTTTTCTGCCCAAAAAAATGTGTTGGTGAAACAACTAGAAAGATCACTGAATGGGAGAATAAAGGATGTGGTAATTGATCTCCAGAGGTCTCTAGACCCACCTCCTTAGCAGGGCAGGGCCAGGCAGAGCAGGATGCTCAGCACCACCTCCAGGCAAGCTGTTAGTGTGTCCATGGTGAGTTCACACCAAATCTTTTTGGGCACCTGCAGCAGCCTGTAGGGGCACAGTGGAACCCAGCTTGGTTTGCACTTGGGTCTGGACAGGAGGACTCATAGAATGGCTTGGGTGGGAAGGATCCTTAAAGATCATCTAATTCTGACTCCACTGCCATGGGCAGGGACATCTTCCAGACTAGACCAGGGTGCTCAAAACCCCATCCAACCTTGCCATGAACACTTCCATGGATGGGGCATTGGTCATGAAGCTGCACTGGGCTAAGCCTTGGCCTTCCTTTTGTTGTGACATGCTCATGCCTTCTCCATCCCTCAGCTTGAAGCATACTAGGGAAGCATTACTGATTTCAATCTCTTCCTACTTTGTGTCATTCAGGTTTAAACTAAACAGGTACGGCTCACATGATGTCATGCAATACTCTTCAGAAAGAAAGGAGATGCAGAAATACCCTCACTGATCTTGTCAAGGTAGAAATAGTGAAGGAAAGAAGCTGTGTTGTTTTTGTTGCTTTCTGTAGGCCAAGCAGGACAACAACCAGGAAGGGTGGATGCTTGGAATGCTGCTGGCATCAGACAACCATTGGACTCTCAGAGTGTGACTGCAAGTCTAGTGCTGTCCCCTGTCCAGGTGGTCACAGGAAAATGAGGTCAGACTCTTGTATCACCCATTAAGGCAGAGTTCTGTAGCTCCACGTGCTCTCAGAGGGTGGATGTGCTGCTACCCAAAAAGCAGCACATTTTCTGCATGGGGCAGAAGACAGTGAGAACAAGGTATCACCCTGGAGGTGGCCCCAGCTCTTGTGGACACCTACAGCAACCTCCATGAAACCATTGGCCCTCCACTCAGGGTGGCTGAAACAGATTTACCATGTGGACATCTGTGACTTTACATCCAACTGAAACGACCTCAGCACACTGTGGAAAAAAAATGGCCTTGTCAAAGTTCAGTAACAGAGGAGAGATTTATTGGTCTGGCCACCTCTTCGAATATAATTTATATCTACTCTCCAAATCAGGAGTAATAACCAAATTATATATGTTGAAAATGGTGAGGTTTAGAAGTGCATAAAATATCTGAAATGAAACCTGAAATTGAGTGAATTTTGACTAGTTTTAGCTGTCAGTACAAGCCTAAAACACAGGTAGGGCTCATTAGGAAGTTCATCTGACCTTTCTGACTGAACCCAAGGCTGATTTTATGTGTGATCCATAGAGAACATCTTTTTTATTTCTTTTTTTCCCTTTTTTTCGCCTACATGAAATCTCACTGATTATGACTGGAAGCTCCTAAGTTTGTTCAAATCCAAAGTTCAAAGCAAGTTCAAAGTACAGGAAGCATGTAGCCATGAAAATGGAAATAGTTGAGTTTTAAATCCATGAGATCAGAGCAGCTGGAATTTGCACTTTGCTGAAGCTGCCTGAGCCAGAATGCTGTGAAAAGATGAGAGTTAAATCCCGATGAATAGAAAAGAATGAAGAAGGCCCTGGTTTTGCCTTTGATCTTTGGTGAAGGTATCTGTCTTTCCTAAATGGTTTTCCAATACAGATGAAACTAAGCCACTAAATATTTGGGTAGAACCTGCCATGCAATACACTAGAAACAGGTAAATCAGTGCATACTAGAAGAGAAATAACATCTTGCCTCTTTGGCCTTAAGTATAGGTGTGGTAGGGCTAGGAGAAGTCTAGCTCCATGGAATTAGGTTACTCAGGAATTATTATCTCAATAGAAGTCTAAGCAACGGTTTGCAATATGCTGTATGAAGGAGGCTCACACTAAGGAGTAGTGAAGAAATCAAGCCTCAGCCTTGCTAAGCTCTGAAGATAAAAGCAGAAAAAGTGCACCAGTTTCGCTAAGGAAGTCAGTAAAACAGGCATGTGTTTGGGTGCAAGACTGCTTCTGTTTGGGGAAATTATAAGAACAAACAACTGGAGAAAGATAAGTCCTATGATTCCTTTTTCTCCTTTTCTGAAATAACTTTGTGTTTATACATGACCTAGGAGTGAGAAAGAAATGGAGAAATGGACCTGGGGAAGATACAACTCTGAAGGATGGAAAGATCCATCTCTATCATCATGCCTGAAGTCATCCCAACATCAGGCAAGGAGCCACATCCACCATCTGCATCATCTGCCCTGCATCATCCAGAGACACAGAGCTAAACAAAAGGGCAGGATTATGAAAGTCCTCATCACATAGTTTAGCATGGGCTTGGGGCTGACTATACCTGCAGCCATGGCTCGGTCATCATGGATATGGAACAGGACTGTGTGAGTTCATGTAACAGGCTGCATTAGATTGCTGTGACTTCTTGGGACTAGTGCCATCTGGACTTGGGACTAGTGCTATCTGAACTTCAGTGACAGGGACAAATCAAAACTGCAGAAGGAGATCTCACTTACTAAAAATTTTGTACATTTTGGTGGTCAAATCAGGGTGTTTAATTCACAAGTTTTTCAGGCCCTCTTCTGTCTGACTGAATTGCTCTCATCATAATGTAATTCATGCAAGCAATTAGGCAGCAATGCCTACAGCAATACCTCATTCTCTCAAGGGATCAGAGGCAAAGAGGAAGTCACTATGGTCTCCTAGTACACTTCAGTATATATTTCTGTGTCTCTGCAGGTCTTTCCAACCCCTTGCAACTCATACAGAAATCAACAGTCTCTCATGCTTTGATATAACACATATGGTTTGTCTTTGGCTGTAACATGGAAAGCTTTGGGTATTTTGAGGATTGTAGAACACAAGTATGAGGTACGAACACAAATGAAAGAAAAGTTGTGTTCAGTACCCCTGGGACAAAGGTTTTCTGACTGTAAGCTGGTGTTACCACCAGTTTGAGCCACATGTATGTCTGCTAAATGGTATGGGTGTCAGCCATCCAGCATTTCCTTATTCTTCTAGTCCTGATAGTAATTCAATCAGAGGTGTGCTCCTTCTTCTGCCCCAGGAGCAGAGTATTCACTCTGGAATGAAGGAGAATAATGTTGGCTCTTCTGCCTCCATTCCTTTCCTGCTGCTTCTGAACCCCCTGACCCTTTCAAAGGCAGCTCAGCAACCTGCTCCATCTTCTATCAAATTGAATTGCAAATCTGGAGATGCTGTGGGACCAAGCCATTCATTTCAATTCTGTGTCCCTGTTGTCCCTCCCCATGGGACCAGGGCAGATCCTGAGGGAATGCAGTCAGCATTTGCTGATTGAGCCTTCTGATGAGATTAACTTCTGGTTTAGCAAGAAGCCAGTCATGTGTTCCCAGCTGTGTTTGGGCAAGCCAAGGCTCAGTCACAAGACAGAACAAAACTTGTGGAGCTCTGCATAGGACTCATGGACAGTGACTCAACCTTCCAGCAGCACTGGAGAAGCAAACTTGTGAAGTTGAGTTGCCCATTAGGAAAAATGAGGCAAGAGCAGGCAGTCAAATTTGGACAAGTTACCTAGCTACCTACCCACCCATCTACTGTATGACAAGAGCCCTTCTGACAGGAGCACCCTTCAGCAAATTGCCTTTCTGCTGAGGAACCATGGAAGATGGATGGCCAATGGGAGGAGCATGTGGTGCTGCAGGGGATTACAGTGCCCTGATCCTACAGGGCCCTGATCCTAAGGAAACCAGCACAGACCACAGATCCAGAGTCTGTGTCCTTACTTGGAGTGACTAATTTTCCACTGACTACCAGAGGTGAGGAGTCAGAGGGAGAGGTCAGAGTGGGTCACAGGTCAGTGGAGACAATACAAATCAAAAAGAAACCCTTGGCCTTTCAGGTTAGTTTGCATTAGCAGTTGTATCTATCTTTTTTTAACTCCAGCCCTGCTCACCCTTTGGAGTAATCTGCTTTCCCTTGAGCACCTACAGAAAAGAAGGCCAAAACTTGGCAAACACACTCACAAGGTTTATGCTCAGACACACTCACAATGTTTATGCTTGACATCCCTCTGTGGTGACCTTGCGACAACAGCATTTCACTGCTGTGTCTCCCCAGAGCTACTCTCCTGACTGATGACTTCAGGAACAAGTTTTAGCCTTTTTAAGCCATGCAAGACATGCAATAAATTGCATGTTATTACGTTGGGTATCTTGGGCAGAGCTCTGCTCTGTGGTGTGCTGGGGGGCACATCAGCCCTGGCGTGGTCTGCTGGGCACCCTGCATTCACCTTGTGTGAGCCACCAATGCCCCCTTCAGCACACTTTGCTTACAGTGTCACTCGAAAACATTCCCTTTCACCATTGCTGCATCCCAAGGGTGCTTGTTATTGACTCTCAAGGACTAGGTGTGGAGAATACAGGGAAAAGGACTTCTCACTCTGTTTCTCAGATTTGGTGCACATATATGTGTTTATGTTTCTCTTTCTTTCAGTGAAGATAACAAATGAACTCACAATCCTGTTCCAAAATTAAGAGTTACATGGTTAATTCTGTACCATGCCTGCAGCCCTCGTAGTGGCTGTCTTGAAAGCAATATTTCAATTTTTTTCACAGATTTGCAGTCTTTAAAATTAGGTTTGATTCCAAAACTGAGAAGCAAAAGGAGCCTTCTGGCTATTTCTTGACAGAGTGTTTTCATCTCCAGCTGACCACTAGCTCAGTGAGACTAGCATGTCCTGATGGCATGGGAATATCAGAGAATGCAGAGCATGACTCTGAGCCCACTCCTCCGTGTGGGTGGGTGCTCCTTGTCATGGCACTCATGACCTGCCCTGTTTGGAAGCTGCAGGGAGGCAATGTGCTTCCTTGTTTTTTTTTTTTTTTCTGCTTAGTGGTTCTTTCTGAGGACATGGTAGCTCTTTATCCTGTCCCCTCCTTTCAGGTGTGTTTGATTTGGGGTTTTCATAGATGCTGTTTGGGGTTTTCAAGTCACTTGGGCAAAGATCTGTAGGCCTGGGAACAAAATTGTCACAAGGCTGCACATCCAGGGACCTTGATAAGGACCAGAAGTTGCAGGGTTTGGCTTAGTAGGGGAAAGTGTTCTCGCTGTGGAGAAGATAATTGGTTCTAAAAAACATATGGCACATCTCTGTGTGAGCAAGGCAGTTGTTATGTTGACAAACTCAGCCTTGCTGACAGAATGGTTATGGAACATTTTACTGTACAGTGAATTCTTTAACCTGTTGTATGTTTCCCTGTAGCTACTATTAGAAGTTATCATCTTCAATATCCCTCTTGTCTCACATCTGGTGAGAAATAGTAAGGTCAATATTCCATGAGCCATCAATGTCTCAGCAAGCCTACACTTTTTTTTTTCTTTTTTTCTCTCTTTTTTTTTTTTTTTTCTTGGCAACAGCCAATAAATCTCAGAAGTCTTCCTTGAAACGCAAGAGAGAGGAATCCCTTTATAGTCTGTATGTTGTTACTTAGAATATTCAGAGAGTCATAGATTAGTTTAGGTTGAAAGGGACCTTTAAAAGTCATCTAGTCCAGCCCTCTTGCAATGAGCAGGGACCTCTTCAACCACATCAGGTTGCTCGGAGTCCCATCAAACCAGATCTTAAATGTTTTCAGAAACGGGGCATCTGCCACACTCTGGGCAACCTGTTCCAGTGTTTCACCACTAATATCCACTTTTTTTTTTTTTTTTTTTCTGTTAGAATAATCGCTTCTACTTGAGTTGGAAAAAACCCAGAGTGTCCCAGGAAAAGGTGGCCTTGTGCCCAGGAATGTGATGGTTTCCATGGCAATAGATTAAGATGGGCTGTCTAAGGCCAAATCAGATCTCAGCAAGCTCTGAGAAAATCTGGGGTGTTGGTGCCCATTACAGTCTGCAAGCACAGCACCATGGTTTCTGAGTCCCTTTGATGAGCTGTGAAATAGAAATGTACTCTGAAGCTTCCTAGAGATTGACATTCAAAAGGTGCTGCAGCACTGACTGATTTGGTCAATATTACCAGAAAAAAAGTAAAATAGTGGTAAATTTACTGCTCAGGGTTGTGCTTTCACAAGGAAAGTAGGGTAGAACTAGTCCTTGAATCATGACAACTCCTCTCTGTCCTCTCTTTATAGTCTGGTCATGACCCTCAGCATGGGAATGTGGGAAAAGGAGTTTTGGGATTATTTAGTCCCAAATGCTTTGATACAGGGATTGAAAATTTAATCCTCTTACTGCATGTAGTTTTCTGTGCAAGACTTAACAGAAACTTGAGACAGAGGCATCAGGTTGGGAATGTCAGTTTGTTTGCTTTAGACTTCTCTGCTTTGGCCATCTGCAAATTGAAGTGGCTCCAATAATGGGCAGCCTTCAGCAAAATATCTGTGTGGTTTTTGAGGAGCCTAACAGTAGGAATTGCTTATTTGGAGATATTTTAGCATGCTTGATGTAACCTATCTTCTTTTGTGACTGTAGGCTGATGAGAGGAGTGACTCTCTGCATAGGAAGAGAACTATTTTTTAAGAAGAAATCTGGTTCTAGCTTGACTACTTATTCAGTATCTAAGTGGATATTTCTATTCTTCTTTGCACAGCTTCATCGAGAAAAAGGTAACAAATCTGCTGCAAACTCTGGTGCAAGCCTTTCTTATTCATGACTTTAATAATGAAAGTATGAGTTTAGAATTCCTTCCTAGACAGGCTGCTTCAGCTGTTGCCCAGAAAGTAACTCCAAACTATGCATTAGCAGCTTGGGATATTTTTGAATAACAACAACAACAACATCTTTTTTATATTAATAATTTATGTGCCTAAAAATTTCCCTGTCATTCTTCCCTTCAGAATTGGTAGGGGTTTTTTTTTATTAGCTCCCTGTTGAGCAGACTATGTTTTGATTTGGGGAGAAATGATAGTTACTGCTCGATGACAGTTGAGACAGACATTATTGGGAACATCCCTGCATGTCTTACCAGCAGTTGGATATATTTGGCTGAGCTGATGCTGGATGACATTTTCACTCTGGTGTAAGACAGCCTGTGTGGTTGAGTGCTGGTGTCCTGCTGTGTGGTAGGACATAACCTAAAAAATGACACCCCAGCACAGCTAAGATTGCCTTGTTCATTTTTATGTTTTTAGCATGGCCAGTTAAAAGCAGTAAGCAAGCAGTGAGCAATCTTTTCTACAGCCACCTCCCAAAGTCCCAACCATTGGCAGATAAGGAAATTTAAAAATCACAGATAAACTATAAAGTTGCATTGTTAATAGCAGTGAAACTATCAGAATCCTTTGTGAATGCATTTCTACTTTTTACCAGAACAACTGATTCTAAGAAGATATAAATGTATTTAAATGCTACATGAAAGAACTACCTAACTCTGTCAGTTCTGATGATTCTTTATTGGTGAAATAACAAATAATTGTTCCTTAAGTACCCCTGGCTTGCAAATTTTGCTGAGAGTCATGTTGTTTCATCTTTAATTACTTTGTTCATAAGCTGTTATTCAGGCTTTTGGTTAATACTATGCTCTTCTCACAGACTTGCTGATAGTCCCAGTTTAAAAGAGTCAGTGTTTGTCTGCAAACCCCTCAGTGGAACTGTGTGAGTGTCTCAAGCTTGAGATCCTCTCGAGGATCTTTCCATGCCTCTTGCTATCAGTGTGTATCTGCACCTGTCTTTTTCCATTTGCTTTTCTTTTTTAAGGAAACGGGAGGCTGCCTCATTTCCCTGAAGAGCCAAGCACCCCTGTCAGCCACCATTACTCATGGTAGCTGTGGCACACGGCTGCGACGGCGATGGAATCTCTTGGATTGACACCGCTGTGTCTCCTGGGACAGGAGGTCCTCCTGAAGACCCCAGGAGGTAACATGAAAGAAGAGGATAAGGCATTTTGTACTGTTATTCCCATAAACCACTTCAACCTCAAAAATAATGGCTCTTCAAACTCAAAATTAATATTTTATTGTCAATTAGACCATTTTGACATAAAATTGTTTTGTTTGCAATAATCAGTAAGGAAAACTCTTTTTCATTGAAACTTTTGATTGTATAATTCTTCCATTTTTTTCTCTTTTCATTGAAATTTTCTATTCAAACACCTGAGGGTAAATTTCTGTTGTTGCTAAATTGAATCTCCAAGCTGGTGTTTCTACCTTCCCATATCAATTTCTAGTGTATTGAACTGAAACTTTTGATCAACTTCAGTGATAACATTTTTATTTGTTTCCTTGCCTCACTGTCTGCCACAGCTGAAAGAAAAATACAGGTTAACAATGTCCAAAGCAGCCAAGTCCCTTCAGCCTAAGCTTTATCGAGGCCAGCATGATCAGTGTCAGCTTTAAGCACAGCTAAGGCAGGCAGTTGCCCAGGGCAGCAGACTGCCCAGAACAGTCACTGCCCCTCTGCCTTCTTTTCTGTGTCAGAGCCACTGAGATGGGGCCGCTGCCAGGCACGTGGGCCAAGGTGTGCGAGCCAGTGGCTGTGCCTGGCTGTGCACTGTCTCCCTTGGAGCAGTGACTGCTGACAATGCTTCCTCCTGCTCCCCTGGCACCACCCTGAGGGTGGAGCTCTCCCAGCTCCAGTTCTGCCCTCTGCTTGCCATCCCCAGGCAGAAAGAGCCTGTCTGTGCTGCTTCTCCATAAGGTGGCAAAGTTGAACTTCATTTACACCCACAAAGGGCTTTGAACTGGCTGTGCAAGATATTCTGCCTTATATTTATAAATGAGGATCAGGATCTTCAGTCTCTCATCTTCTTTGGAAGACATTACTACACAAAATTTTCCTACCACTGGATTTTCTGTATATACACATAAACCATTTGAATGATTGTCAGGCATAGCCTTGGTATCTTCAGAAAACAGTTATTTGCTTCTGCACTTTCTTCCGCTTGGATCCATGTGTGTGGCTGATGGGAGGAATATACACTGTAGACGTGTATTTGTGTGTGAGCATGATTTTGACCAAGTCTGTGCTTATTAAATTGAGTCTGATGATGTTTACATAGAAGGTTTAAAACACAGATGCTGCGTATATATTCTGAAGTTTACGGATAGACACCTCTATGTAGACAAAGGAGAGGAGGAGGCTCAGGAGTGACATTATCAATCACTCTCTGCAACTACCTGAAAAGACACCAGGTGGGAGTTTCCCTCTTCTACCAAGCCACTAGTAACAGGATGAGAGGACACAGTCAGGGGAGGTTCATGCTGGACATTAGGAGGAATTTCTTCACAGAAGAGGTGACACTGGAATGGACTGCCCAGGGAAGTGGTGGAGTCACCATCCCTGGAGTGTTTAAGGAAAGACTGGACATGGCAGTCAGTGCTGTGATCCAGCTGACATGACGGTGTTCAGTCATAGGCTGGACTTGAGGATCTCAGAGATGTTTTCCAGCCAAACTGATTGTGTGATTCTGTAGCTGAGTTTTGCTTATTTCAGAGAACTGAGATGCAACTCTGGGTCCTGAAGCCTGTGTTGGGTGCTCCCACCAAACAGAGGAGCACCTCCAGTTCCCAACAGGGGCTCTAAGGTATCACATGCCAGGTGAAGAGGTGTCCACTGTGCTTAAACACTGTGCTTAAACACTGGTGCATTGCCTGGGCTGGTTCTAGTAAAGATGATGCTGGTATATGATGCAGCTCCAAAGTCTTCTCCAGATGAAGAGTCTCCCTATTCCGAGAGACACTTGAGGTGGACATTTCTAGCCAAAGTAATAAAACTGTCACGGTGGGCAGTGTCTGCAGAAATGGTGTGTGCAGTCACACAACATGAGCTCTGTTTGGTGGCTGTGAATGACAAGTGACACTGCAGCTCAGTGGCAGTGTTTCAGTGCTGCACAAAAGATGCTCTCATGCTTCTGTGCTGCACCAGTGAGGGCCACGACTGTGGATGTGGTGGACGGAACATGTGTGGGGAGAAACACAGGCCAGCTTTTTTATTTTTATTGTTGCTTTGTGGGGCAGGCCATATGTTGTGTGCATGCTGACATGGCTCCTGCAAGTCACTAATCTGGGCAATAAGAGGGTTACATGTTTGGTGCTGTTTGGATGACAGGCACTGTTCTTTGTGTTGGGCCTCCACAAAGGACAACAGAAAATCAAATGGAAATGCTGTCATTGTGGACACAGCACAAGGCAGAGCTGTATCTTTGCTTTAGTCCTTCATGTTTTTTCCCATTGCTTTTTCCCTTTCATCGTTTACAGGGCGGGGAGATCTTCACTTTATCTGTGGAGTGACCTTCCCATCCCCTGCCTGCAGCACTGGAAAGAGATTAGCACAGATGAGAAAACACAGAATAAACCTGCTGGAGCCAGTACGGGGAGGTCTGTGACAGGAGGAGTGAGCAGCAAGGTGTCTGAGCACGGCCGGGTTGTCTCTAGGGGACACAGACACAGGATGGTTTCAGGCCCTGGTGCCACTGTTCCAGTGGAGAATTGCAACCACTTTAATTAGGAGCTGGCTTTAGCATTTCCCCAGAGCAGCAGAAGAGGGGGAGATAAGAAGTCCCTGGAGAGGAGGGGGAAGCTGGCAAAAAGGAGCAATAAACACAAACTGGAACAGATTTTCTAAAGGAGGTACCACACACCTGGAGATCCTCTAGGAGGGCATGAAGAAAAAAAAAAAAGAGTGGTGGCAATTAATCCAAAGAAAAGCTGGTGGGGAAAGATTTTCTTGTTCCAAAAATCAAGAGTTCCCAAGTCTGTGCATCTTCACATGCTTACAGCATGGTTGCCTTTAGGCTATGAGGTCTGCTGTGGGCTACGAGCAAATTCCCTCACTTGGTATCCTCATTTGCAGTGCAGTGCCTGAGAAATTGCTCGAGGCCCACCCTGATCTAGTAGTATCAGGATGAGGTGAAAAGTAGAGCTGGGGAAGCCAGCATGTAATCAGCACATGCAATGAGAGACTGGCTGTGAGGACCAGGAGCACACTTTCTGTGTACAGAGCAGGTTCTAGGCTTGCAGAATGTAACAGCAAGTGTGGGGATGAGGAATTGGATCATGCTGGCAAAGCAGACAAAGAGGGATCTCAGGCAGAATGGACAGGATATGACTAGCCTTCTCTCTGCAGCCAAATCTCATCTTCCTATGGCTGGACATAACTTGCATGGAAGCAGCTATTCCCTGGGCCCTAGCTAATATAGTAAGGGTTAATGCACTGCATAGAGGCAATAAATTTTGCGTGTATGACAGAGGAGTGGGCCGGAAATGTTTGGTGAGGAGAAGCTGCTGTCAGCACTGTGCTTTTTATTAGTCTGTACTATTCTTCCTTCCCTCTAATGAAATGCCCATTGACATTTATGGTCTTGTCACCTGGTGAGAAAGCCATTGTCACCTCCACTGACACTTTTCTCATCACAGCGGGTACCATTCTAGCTCTTCAAAGTAATTTTCATCTTCTTTTTCATGGACAAACCTTGGATGGATTTACCTGCCCATTGAACTGGCAAAGATTACCTCAAGACAGCAGCAGAGTGGACCTCTATGGCTTTGCTGTGAACTGCACCTGCACTCTTCTAGGGACACTTGAGGAGCTTGTGGCATGGGCAGTCTGCAGTTTACACCCTGCAGCCTGTTGTAAAGCATCCAAACATACCCTGCTCTCTAGTGACTTTGAGTTGTTCGCACTCCTGTCTTTGCCTTGCTTTATCTTCCAGATAGTTCTTGGTCCCATTTGGCTCTTGTATGGGGAATGGCAGCTCTCAATAGCAAGCTTTGCTCACTCTGTTCACTCAAAGACCATCTCAGTGTCTCAACAAGGAAAGGACGACAATGGCAGCCCTTATTAGCCATCAGAAACTCTACACTAGAGAGAGCCCATAAAGGTACCCAAGATGTAAAAAAAAAACTTCTTAGTTTCCATGAGATACAGGATTAAGATGGCTGAGAACCTAGTAGTAGTAGAGTTTATGGAGCTACTTGCTTTACTGCAAAGCAATCGTTATTTTACTCTGAAGGTACAGGGCTGCATTGACAAACAGCTGCACATTCCTTTGTAACATGTCTTGGTCAGGCAGACATTCACAAGGGTTTTTTTATATAAAATTTACCCATACTACCTGTCACTGAAAAGGTAAATAATTAGTCTTTCCTCAGTTGTTGTTGGCATCTTTCATGCTCTTTTTTGTTTGTTTGTTTGTTTGTTTTTATTTGTTTTGTTGGAGTTTGATTTTTTTTTTTTTTTTTTTTTTTTTTTTTTTTTTTTTTTTTTTTTTTTTTTTTTTTTTTTTTGATGGGGAAGGGAGGATCTGGGCTTGTTCTTCAAGGTTTTCTTCCACATTGTAAAACCCCTTAGCAGAACTGGCCACCTACTTCCACAGCTGGTAGGGTGAGATCACAGAAATCTTGCATGGTCTCTCAGAGGAACTCCTAGGTTGCTAGTAGGAGTCCATGAGCAAAGAAGAAGGCTTGATGCCAGTACCATCCCCTCCTGCATGTGCAGCTCTAACCATCAAATTTTTCACAGTCATGGGGGAAGATGTTTGATTCTTAGGTCCAAGTGTGCTTCCCAGGCAGCTGTTTCCTACCTCCTGAGAGGGGACACTGTGGGCTTGAAGGAAGGTTGGTTCTGGTCTTCAGACTGCCAGCTAGACCTCCATGGTATGGTGTTGGCATCTGGACAAAGTACAACTCATGTATGTTGTCTTCTGACTCTTAATTTCTGAGTATGAACACAAACAGGAAGAACAACTCCGCAGTCTGGAGGTGCACAGGTCTTGCTACATCACATGGGAACTGAAATAAAAAAAATCTTTACTCCTTCATACCACAGAATCACAGATAGGGTGGGTTGCAAGGAACCACAGTGGGTCATCTGCTCCAACCACACTGCTTAAGCAGGATCATCCCGGAGAACATGACATAGGAGTGTGTCTAGATGGTCTGGAACACCTCTGGTGAGGGACACTCCACAAGCTTCTCTAGGCAACTTGTTCCAGTGTTGGCCACCTCCACAGTAAAGGAGTTGTTCCTCATGTTCAGGTGAAACTTTCTGTGCATCAGTTTCTGCCTGTTGTCTCTTGTCCTATTGCTCAGCACCACCGAGCAGAGCCTGGATCCATCCCCCTGACACTGTCCCTTCAGATACTGACAGACATTGGTAGATCCCCTCTCAGTTGTCTCTTCTGGAGGCTGAATAGGCCCAGCTCCCTCAGTCTTTCCTAAGAGGGATGCTCCAGTCCCGTAATCATCTTTGTCATTCTCTGCTGGACCAGCTCCAGGAGCTCCATATCCCTCCTGTACTGAGGAGCCCAGAACTGGACACAGCATTGCAGATGTGCCTCACCAGGGCTGAGCAGAGGGGCAGGATCACCTCCCTTGACCTCCTGGAAATGCTCTTCGTAATGCACCCTAGGACACCACTGGCCTTCTTGTCGCCCAGGTCACTGCTGGCTCATGGAGAGCTTGTTGTCCACCAGGAGCCCCAGGTCCTTCCCCACAGAACTCTTTCCAGCAGGTCACCCTGTGCTGGTGCAGGCAGCTGTTCTTCCACATGTGCAGGACACTGCATTTGCCTTTGCTGAATTTCAGGAGGTTCCTCTCTGCTCATACTTCCACCATATCAAGGTCCCTTTGAAGGTCTGCACAGCCCTCTGGGGAATTGGCCACTCCTCCCAGCCTTGTGTCATCAGTGCACTTGCTGAGGAGGCATCTGCTCCTTCACCCCAGTCATTGATGGAAACTAAAACACAACTCTTAAGTTAGACAGTATCACTCCCTGGATCGAAGGTGAGAACCTTTCCATGAATTAAAAGGCATAATATGCAAGAGAGTTGCTTCACCTTCTTTCAGTAAATAATATGAATGTACTATGCTTATGAAAACTGCCTTTTATTGATTTAGTCCTCCAGCAGATAATTTTTTTTATGTTGTGGCTAAAACTGTTTGCTGGAAAGGACTGTTCCCTATCACTATCCTGAATCTGGCTTGAAGAGTAACATGTTCACTCACATCTTCCTTAGGCCAGTAAAAAGGAGAATAATTTAATCATTTATTTCCAGTAACTCAGGCATTTTCTCCTCTCTGAACCTTTGTCTTATAACAGATGAACTATAGGTCATAATTCTTTTTCTTTTAGCCTTTTCTAGGTATAACACTGCCCCTATCCCCTTTGTCAACACCTTCTTTTCCTCCTCTTTCTCTCTTTTATTATTTCATAACCTACTGTCTGGTCTAGACATAAAATCCCGTGGGACACATATTGTTTATTTACTTGACAGAATTTTTTTCTCTCAGCTCTTTTGATAAATCTTATCCAAGTAAATAAAAACTAATCTGTAAAATGGTTGTTTAAAAATAATGTAGTCAAAGTTTTGTCTAGGGCAAATAGCAGCAGAAACTTGTGAGATAGTACAATTAAAAAAGGTTACTGAAAGACCATCCTTGAATGTTTGTTCCTGGGCTCTCTGAAGGACTTCCACAAAACTTGCTGATAGTCCATCTGATGCTAGGACACAAGCAGGCAGTGCACAGCTGAATTTACTTGGACAATAGTTGGAAATTTCTCAGAACTGGGGCAAAAATGGACAGTTGCTGGCAGATGCATTTTAAACATAATCCTTTTGAAGTTCAAGGCATAACTCCCATTGGCCAAAATGTTACCCATAGTATACAGTCAGACCATAGGTAAAATACCATATTCCCTACAACATCACTTCTTACAAGGGTCATTTGGTTTTGTGTTTGGTTGGGGTTTTTTGTTTTGTTTGTTTTGTTTCATTTTTTAGTACATCTTTACAGTCATACAATGAAGGCCATGTTTTACATTTAGAGGATTAAGTAATTTCTTCATTCACAACCTTACAGTTTAAGGGACAGAAGGAAATAACATATTGTCATTTAACCTGTCACATGCCAGAGACATTTATCCAGATGTTACAGTAATGAGTCCAATAATTTGTGTGTACTTAAAATAATGTATCATCCAGTAAGGCATCTGATCTTGATTTGAAGATTTAAAAAATGTGCCAAAGTCAGCCTACTTTTATACTCCATTCTTAGATTTGTTTAAAAAAACCTGAACAGGTCTCATTTCTTGTCTGAATTTGTCTGGGTTTAGATTAATGTTAGGATTTGTTGGTTCGTTTTTCTCTGCCATATTTAAGGCCCCATAAACATGGACAATTCTCTTGAGGTGTTTACAAAAAAGTTAGTCACCTCTTGGTCCCCTCCTTGATAAGGTGAGGAGACTCAGCTATTGATACATTAGTCTCCTCATCTCTGAGATGTGTGAGCTGCTCTCTGTCATGTTCTCTTCTGAGTCCAGTTTTCACCCCATGGCTGTGTAGAGAAACAATTGAGCAACACGGAGCTGCTGTGCTTTGCTGCTGCCATCTTTGGTGCCAGTGCTTTACCCAGCTGGGGAAAATTTCCTATCTCACCCATAAGATGTGCTCTCTGGAGCTGTTTAATTTTGGCTCGTGTTCACAGCTTTTTGGGGGAAATTCCATCATATAACTGAGCCCAGAAATCTCTGTATGTTTCCATTTCCTTATATGAACAATCTGCAACTTTTTCTTAGAGGAGGATTCTACACAGCAGCAAGATCTGGAAAGCTCTTTCATTCAGCTATAAATCTGAAGAGATTTCTTTTCTTTTTTTTGAAATTCCAAACTTTGAAAACAGCTGTTGTCTCCATTTGAAAGAACACAGCATAAATAAGCTATCTATGAAACTGCATAAGTGTGGGAAATTGAATAATGTTTCCAGACATTAAGAAACATTTGGATTGGGCTTAGTATGAAGTTCTTTGAGGGATGAGAAGCTGATGGCAGTTCACTGCCATCAGCTTATCCAGTAAGAGGACATTCCCACAGTAGCCATCCCCTGTATTGCAACTAAGGACTACTTAAGACTGATCATGGATTCTGTTCCATTTGGAGGACTTTCACATGCTTTAATCTATTGAGATCTCTGAAACTCTCTCTCCCCTTTGCAAGTCCTATTCAGCAATCTCCTTCTGTGATTCACCTCATAGGAATTCCTGAATAAGTTTTCTCTTCAGTTTTACCAATAAATGATGCTCTTTGTGATCCTCTGTGGAGCTGTGAAGCTCAGGGTAGGTATTTGCTAGAGAAATACAGGAGCAAAGGATATTGGGAAGAAGGCCAAGGCAACTCAGATGTGATGCATTTGTTATTATGGGGCTGTAGGAAAAGCCCTCTTTCCTTTACCCATCCCAATTTTCTTTTTCATTAGCCTCCTGACGCTAACCTCTGAATAACTTCTAAAGTAAACCACCCATAAATATTGCACGAGTCTCCAATACTAAAAGCTGATAAAGTTTATAGCACTTATAAAATAAATAGAAGGAAATGCTTTTCAGTTTCCTATTTATAGGTCTCAAGAGAGATCTCAGGTATGATTTATCACTTCAATTTTAACTGTATTAGTCTCTCCCTATCACATACACACAACTCTTTTCCTTGGTCATTCTTTTTTTCTCACACACAGCTGCTTCCTCTTTTCCCTATAGACATGCTCACACCCACACAGCCATTTGCCCTCCACATCTTTGCTAACAGGCAGGAGACTGTGCTCTTTTACAGAGTGTTGAGTGCCATCAGTTTTCACCAAAGTCAGCAGGAGCTGTGGGTTCTCAGCATTTAGTGAGGGGCTCTCAACCACACGTAATTCAAAGGAAAAAGCTACTTTTTTCAAGTGAATGTGGCACGCGGCCAAAGAAGGATTAAAAAAGAGGGAGGCAACATTTGGACGTGGGTGGATCATTAAAGCACAGAGAGTATAGTTAACATAGGGTATGTTTCTTTTTAGGGCATTCCTATATGCTTTCCAAGTGTTAATGTTTCTAAGCATGCAGAATTCATCCTCAATTGCCAGTACATTGCACTTGAGCAGATAAATGGACTGTGGCTAATAATACCCTTTTCCTTGGAGGAAATGAACATCACTCCTTCTGTTTTAAGAAAAGTGGAGGCACACTTCTGGCCACGTATCGTGAGTCTGAATTAGCATTTTTTTTTTTGGTGCAAAGGTGCACTTCTGAAGTAAATATCCTTGTTGTCCCCATTTAGTTTATATTCCCATTTAAATGGAAACTCTTGTTCCAGAAATATATCTGCTAACAGGCATTCAACTCATGGAGCCAGACTACAGCTAAACCCACTTAAACTCCACAAAACATGTAAATGTGGACATCAGATTGTCAGTGCCAGCTGTTTTGCTTTAGAGTTCCATTCCTATTACACGGCAGCACTAGCTAATGTGTCAAGCCACATCACTACCACAGCATTTGACATCACTGCATCCTAACTGCATTTTCCTGTTCTGGTTCTACATTAAAAACCAACCAAACAAGAATGCCTTTCATGACTGTAATTGAAATAAATACGTTTATGTTTGAAATTCCCACAGACCTCACTTCCAGGGTTTTCCTTCCCAAAACCTTCAATTGATACTGGAATATGAAGAACAGTAAAAAAGAGACCACAAAAAGCCATAAGTCCTCCAAACTGAAGTCTAATTTGCTCCAAGGAAATAAAGGAATTAAAACTGCTGCTTCTGATACTGCTTATGTTGAGCTTTCCATCTCCTCATCACAGGATGGAAACTGAAGTTTAGATGATGTGAACCTGCTTGCTAGAAGGACTCATGTTGAATGGATGGGTGAGGGAGTACAGATAATGGAAGAAAAGTTCAACACTGGAGAAAAAAGAAATGACAGCTGAAAACATCTGCCTGCAGTGAAAGGGGAATTCTTTAAAAGCAAATATTTCTCTTACCACCACCACCAACAACAACAAAATCCATGCAAACTGATGTAGGGTGAAGACTACAATGCAGACATACAGAATTCCTCTTCCTGAGTGCCAAGAAGTGGCATTTCTGTCTGAAATTTGCAAAGCACTTCTTACAATTTCTTCATATATCCTCTGATATTGGTCTCTTCACATGAAAGGCCACTGAGAAAATGTTACTTTGAGTGAATTATGCTCAATTGTTTGGCTGAGGCTCTGCCTCGCTGATCCTCCTTGTTGCAAAGTATTGCTTTGTCAGCACTGGCATTCTGGAGAGCCTGTCCAATTCCTCTCCAGTTTCCATTGCTCTGGCTAAGGCTTTGCTGGGCTTGATGCAGGAGCTCTCACCTCTACAACACCTGATCAAACCATCGCCCTTTTGTTATTCAGTCTGTTAGGTAGCACAAATCAATCTTTCACCATTTACTGCTTTATACCCCACTGACCATGCTGTTGTCTCATATTGACAGCAACCACAGCTGCACTTTTCCACCTGCTCATGACAAAAACAACTAGTCAATTAGCATCAACTCTATTTCTTTCCAGTTCAAAGCTTACTCAATCTCCGTGGTCACAGAGAACCACTTCTGGACACAAAAAGTAGTATTCTGGTTTAGTTCATAATTTATCATATCTGACAAAATTGACCTGCTGGATAATACTGGGATCTATTCATTATCTTAAGGAAATACTGAAAGTGTAAGAAGAGAACCATAACTTCAAATGACTCATAATTCCACCATTTAACCCCCCTGCTGTCATCCCGAGACTGTCAAGCACAAGGTTTGTTCCAGCTGAGCTCAGCCTCCTAAAACCCAGAAAAGCAAGTGTCCAGTCAGAGTCCCTCAATGATCAGTGGGGAGACACAAGTGGCTACATGTGATGTTGCTTCCATCTATTAGAGACACCTCTTAGGATGAGGTGAATGCTTCCTAGGTTACGAAACCCATTTGTCTGTGTGGCCTGTATTGTTAATAAAATGAGAAGACTCCTTCAGAGGGGTGATTCTAAAGCAGATTTTTTTGCTTTGTGATGCATGAAGAGGCTAGAGAATGCACAGGGAAGGCCAGTCTGTAGTCACAGGTCTGGCACTCAGCTACTTCTCTATGCAAATACTTCTCTTTCTAAAATGTACCATTGGAAGTCAGAAGAGTGGTGTCTTTTGGTTGTCATCCAGCCCCTAGTGACTAAGTTATTGAGGATTTTCATCACAGTAAGGGAATTCCTGAGCTTCTCACACAGTAACTGCCCAGAAATTCTTCCTTCACAACCTTCTCAACATGTCTCAACCCTTTGTCTTTGCAAAGCCTTTCTGCAGTGCATACCTCCTATAGCAGCAAAGAGGTTAATGAACAAGCCACCCAACACAGTCTGCTTAGGGTAACAACAGACTCAGGTGCTGAACTGCCTGGCAGATACTGCAAGGCCAAGTGCCTTTGAATACAGGAGCAAAGCAGAAGAAGTTCCTGGTTACTGAGGGAAATTAGCAAGGCCTGGAGATGGCAGGGGGAAGAAGCCTGACCAACAGCCATCAAAAACCAGGAGGATTTATTAGTCTGCCAAGAAGCAGCTTGGTGAAAGCAATATGTAAAATGTAAATGTCAATAAGCAACATGAGCCATGGAGCTCTGTGAATAGCCTCCAAAGACCAAGCCTGATGCGCCAAAGCCTTTATTTGCAGAGATCTGTTCTCTCACCTGTCACTGAATAGGGAGGATGGACTGAGCTTTCCAAGTGCAGAAAATTACATGGTTCTTATCAAACTGTTTTATTCTGTGCATCCTGAAGGTATATCATGCCTCTCAATGAGCGTACCACTGGTCACAAAGAACTGCAAGCTCTACAGAAGAGCCCAGTCAAGGTCCTTTGGTCCCGCAGAGAAGATTGATAAGGATCACAACAAACAGAATTTTTCTTCCTGAAGCCTGACAAATTTGGAACAAGATACCAAGCAGTAATGTAGGGCTTAAATCCTCCCTGTTTCCTCTCCTGGAAGAATGGGTTTTTGCAAGGTCAGTAATCTTCCTTTATCGCGCTTGTGGTCCGAAAGCTGAAAGATATTCCCTTGCTCTGACAAATAGATAGGAACAGCAGGCCACTGAGCCCTGTATTTTCCTTACTGTGCCTCAGCCCAGGACTGGCAGAGAAGAAATATCAGCATGGAGACTGCTCCATGCTCCATTCATCCGTGAGCCTCTCCACTGAGATTGGCAGTGAGTGTGAATGTAACGAGCTCCAAAGAGCTGTGGTTTCAGTGGTGTGGGCACCTGTCCACCAGGAAGTGCGCTGAAACCTCCGACGCATTTCACAGGTTCCACCAGAGACCCATCAAACACTAATAACATTCAATCACTGCTAACCAAGGCTGATTTTGGACCAAATGCTTGGAAGTGAAATACTACCTATCCCACCACCCACCCCTGCCATAAGTCAATTATACATTCCACTATTTGAAACCAATAAAACAGAGCTTTTTACTATATATCATGGTTTTCTTTGGAAGTATTGCAACCACAGTTGAGTTTGGAAACTCTGCACATAGCTTATTTTATTTTCTTTAATGACTTTATCCATATATATCTTGTTACTGACCTTTTTATCCACATGATGTTGCTATTTTATTTTTTTTAATTGTAAAGAATATTTTGTTTCCTTGTTGCAGTTTGGCAATGAACTGTATAATTTTGTTCCTTATTTAGATGCATTTGCTCAGAGAGCTTTCATACTGCCCACAATTAGAATCCACCCTAATTCAAACACCATCACTTATCACATTCCAACCCACTCAATACAGTACAGTGGCAGAGACGTCGAGGCATCTGTTGAGAGGACCTAATGCCAGAGTCTGAGCTATGGTTTGGTCCCATAGCTCAGCTCTAATGGTGTCCAGTCTCTTCAGTGGGCAGTCAAATGCCACCAGATGCAGATTTCTTACATATGACCTATGAGTCAGCAGGGATTTGTAGTGATATGGCCTAATCCAAAGTTAGTTTTGCATGGGGACAACCTGCTGCTGGGTTCAGCTGGCTTTGAAAAAGGCTCTTAGAAAAATTAGGCAGATCTTGACTGGAGCATAGGTAGCTCTATGTGGTGAATAACTTTATAAACCTGATGTTTCCCAGAGAGAGAACATCTGTCAGCACCCCATTAACTCCAGGAGGAAGGAAAATTTCAAGACAAAAGACGAAAACTATTGTTTTAGTTTCAGCTGCATTTATCAGATGAGGTATATCTACAATTTCTATGCTTCAGTGGAAAAGAGCAACAGTCCTTAAAAGTGAATGAAAGCAAAAATAAGAGTGGCAATTTTTTATTAAAAGAGAGGAAGGAAATGAAGAGTGAGGTGATAATTAAGTACAAAACAGGATCATGTGAAAGCACAATAAATAAAAAGATATCTTACCTTTGTCCTAGAGAGGTTAAAAACAAACACACATAAAAACACACATACAAACACACACACAAACACACATACAAACACACAAACACACAAGCAAAGTCAAGGGAAATTATTTAGTGATTATAAGAAAACACAGTCCTTGAGGGACAGGGAATTGTTTCTCTGCGGCAAGATGAGGACCAATTCCCCCACCCCAGGCTCTTCAGTCCTTCCTTTTTCTTGACCCTCTTGCCTCCCTTCCCCCTTCACCTCCCCCTTCACCAGCTGCGTCCTGCCATCCCTCTGCTGCTGCTCTCCCCTCATCCTTTGCTGTCTTTTTGACTTTTCGCAGTTCCCTAGCAACAGCTGTTTGCAGCTGACAGGAAGAGCTGTGGACATTTTGCAGGCAGAGCGATGGGCAGGGCTTGGCCTCAGCTCATGGGCGATGGCTGACCCCAGGACCAGGGGACATGGAGCAGCCCCAGGGCAACGATTTCTGCACCAGTCTGTGGTTATGACAGACAGGGGGGGCATCACTTAATTCTTAAGCTTTGACTGTTCTTCTTACTGGTTAACAAAAGGTTACTCATTCTGCTTCTCTGGAAATGCTTATTTCTCCTTGCCAAACAGAGGGTTTCGCCCAATGGAAAAGCCTGTCAGATGTCATGAGTGTGGCAATCCTATGGTAGGGACATATGTATTCACACACGGCACGGGCATCCTCATTCCTCTCATTAAAAACAACAGCTCTGATTTTCATGTGCTGGGTGCTGCCCTGAAAGCCCTGCAGTCCAGCCCACCTCACTGCTGGAGGCTGTTACTTCTGGAGCAGCACTGGAAAATGTGGGCTAAAGCTCAGCTCTGTGTTAGCCAGAGCCACCAAGGGCTGAGTGTGGGGACAGCCAAGCACCCAGACACGTATCCCTTTCCACTGGCTCAGCTTCTGTGACAGCAAGGCTCTGTCACAGGGGAGGATGAGCAGCTGAGGGCAGCAGCATCACTGCAGCAGTTACTGGAGCTCAGCTAAAAGAGTGCTACTCTATCGTTATTATTGATGATGTTGTTACTATTATTATTGCTATTGTTGTTGCATTCCTCATTTAATTTGTCCCAAAGAAATCAAACTTGTGTTACTTTATACAGCAGCCATTCTCTCACCACTCACAAACATCACCTGTCAGAAGTGCTGGAGGTACTCTAGAAGGTATGATGCAAGTTTTTAAACCACTTGATAAGGGCTTTTGAAAACTGGACTCCAAGCTATTACACCGCAATAATTTAGTTATTCTGGAATGGACAAGTACACCAGCTGAATTTGTAAGGTGGGCACATACTTACCTCAATTTATAATGCCAAGTGATCAAGGTATCTGAAAAATCACACAGAGAATTTATTTCATTTTAAAACAGAAGAAGAGAAAAAACAAGTTTTTTTCATTACCCAACAAAACAAGTGGCAGTGTTTTTTATCAGGCAGCCATGGATATTTGAATTCTGTGATAGTGCCTCAATCACAGGGTTGTTTTTTCCTCCTGGCTATTTCCAAGCTTCTTAACTATCATGTCGAATAAAGGTGGAGAACTGTCTTGCATGATGGAAATTACATGTCTGGCTGTTGTGAATCTAACCTCATTTTCAGCCTTGTCTTCTTTCAGAGTGGTGTTTTGCCTGTGCCTTGCTCATCCCAGGGTGGGCAGGGGCTTGGCAGCCCTGCCAGCTGGTGCACCTTATGCATGAGACACACCAGTTACCCCACCTCCCACCACCTGGCACAGTGTCACATCTCTTACTTTTACTGTTCAGCACTCCCTGCAGTCCCTCTCTGGCACCTTGAGTCTGCCAGCCAGCTGTGTCCAGGCTTGGAGGTCCCATGGCAGGAGGGAGGCTACAGCCTCCACAGCTGCTACAGGGTATGTGACTTCCAATGCCCACGTGTGTTTTGGATAGGAGCAGACCTGCCTCTGTCCATGCCCATTTGACTTGGCACACTGCAGTGACTTAGACTGCTCTAAGGCATGCAGCACTATTAAGACAAAGCTTCATAAAGGATAGCCTGGTGCCTTTTCTCTCCTATCTGGAGAGGCCCAATCTACATACTGCCTTTGTTGCCCTCTACAACAACAGCAATCATCATTTGCACTTGTACCCACTTCTCCTTCCTCTACCATTTCCACCTTCCTTAGCTCTGTCCCAGTACCTCCATTTCTACGACAGCAATCTCTGCTGCCTGGAAGAGCTGTTTTGCAGAGTGGGATAGGACACAGATGGATGATAGATGGGATGAAGGATGTATATGTAGACAGAAAGCTGCTCAGGAAGAGGGAAGGGATTGTGGGGTTTAGGGAAGGTAGCAAATTGGAAATGGAGTCCATGTACTTCAGGGAGTAAGAAAGGAATAAAGGGCATTGGGGGCGAAGTGACAAGAAAAGTGTAGGAAAGGTGACAGACCCTATCACCTATCTGTCATCTCCTATAAATCTGAAAATCTTACTGCCAATCTCTCTTCTTCACACATCTCCTGAAATCTACTATCCTTTCCATCAGACTGATGACACCCAAAGTGCCACTGATCCTTCCCACCCTCCCTCACATTTCAGCCTTTGGAACTGCCTTTCTTGCCTTTTTCCACTGCTGCAGAAAATCACTTTTCTTACCCAAAATGTGCTGGCAGCAGGAAAATTCTCTGAGGCTGAAAAACCTTGAGATGCTGGGGTTGTGACCTGATGCTTGAGAGATTACCTCCCAACTTTTCATATTTTTTTTTACACCAGCCTCACAGGAGCTGAGCTGTGCCTGCTCTCACACCTCTGCAAACAGCATCTCCCTCTTTGGTCCTACCACCAGCCATAGCTGGGACCTCTCTGTTGGGGTGAAAACAACCCCATGTCCTAAAAGGCCACACATTTTTGCCTTTTTTGTTCTTCTTCTGCTCCCTGTTCTTCTGTAAATCTCTGCTCTTCTTTTTCTTTAAGTTTTTTGGTGGTTTTGGGGATTTTTTTTTGCAATATTCATTTTTTGTTTTATCTCTAGTCCTAAGTTTGTCTCTTTGTCAATCACCCTGGCTTTGCAGCAAACTAGTTAAGTCTAAGTGCCCTCATCAAACTTGAAATGAGATTAGTGGCAGAAGACAGGAGTTTGCACTTCCCAGGTAACGTTTCATGCTATGCATTGTCTCAGGTAGAGAACACTGCTTTATTTATGTAAGCTCATATTGTATAGCTTCTCTCCCAAATCAGAGGGAAAACTACTTTTGTTTCCAAAGAAATTCTTATATTCTTAGAACGTGAATATGCCATTTGGGCCACATAAATGTATGTTGGCCAGATGTTTAATATCCTTGTTTCAATGTGTTTTGCTGACAATAAAAGAATAATGAATGTTCCTGCAGGACAGCTTGATGTAGATTAGGATACAACAAATGCATTTTGATTTTTGAGATTGCAGAAACAGCAGACATGAAAAAATGAATGAAATGTAAATTCTGTTCTTATTTTTCCTCTGTGAACTTCATATTTTTTCCATAGACTTGAGTACAACATGCATTATGAGTTGACCAGCCATATACTGTAAAAACAAGGCAAACATACACCTCAAGCTCAGTCACAATTAATGCCACATCAATCACCCCATATAATGGGCTTATAGAATCTGCCTCTCCTAGCTGTACTCGGTGGATATCTTCAGCTGCCTTCCAGCAAGGCTTAATTTGGTGAGGTAAGTGACAATCTCGAGTGTTTATGTGTTCCACCTAATGAAAAGATGAGCGTAAAAAAAATAGTGACACTCCAAGGGATCAAATTTTGCTGTAATTTATATATCTTAAAATTCTCCAGGAGTTACTGGGTGTGTGCTGGTGTACCTGAAAGCAGCATTAAGCCTACGATTTATGGAAGCAGTTTAGTACAGCGATAAGCCTATCAGAGATTAACACACACACACAGAGTTTCTGCATTTTGTAAACTGCCATCAATCCCCCGTACTGCCACCAGAGCAGATAATATCTTCTTGTCTGCAATAAAATACACTCTTTCTAAATCTGGTACCAGAGATATTTATTCCTTGCACAGCACAACCATATGAATAAAGAAGTCAGAATGACTAGATCAAGTCCAACACAAATCTGTTGGTATGCAGCGTATTTTATGTCATACGGTGCTATTCAAGTTCCATGCTCAAATATTACATGAGACAACATATTGGGAAGCTGGAATATGAAACCCTGGTTCTGCTAAAATCATGGTGGTCTACTTGTGTCATTGCTTCCAATAGAGTTTGTGTCTGGGCAAGTCTCAATTGTATCAGTGCTGATATCCTTTTACAGAGCGTGGACTGCAGATGAAACTGGGAGGTGAACATAGGTGTACTTGAAATGTATTGTGCAGCTAGGGCTGCTCCCTAATGGTGTATTATCCTCTAACTGCTCACCTCCTTCAGTCCTTAATGGCATTGCAAAAGCGAAGAAAATGGTCACAGTAATACAGAGCAATAACCACCACCAAAAGCCGAGCTGTTGTCCTGTGTCAGACAGCACTGCTTTTCACTAGAGGAAAGGACACTCAGCTATAAAATCAGGAAGCACTTTTAAATAAAATGGAAAAAATAGCATTCTGAGGTAGGGTTTAAAATGAGCCTGGGACTGGACCAGGTGGCATGATATCTGACGTTTATGTGGCATCATTTGGGAGTTGAGAGATGTGAACTGGTTTTTTAGCAGTTCCAATGAGACCAACTTTTTTCTCAACTTGTGCTCCTTCTCTCTTCTGCTGTCCCTCTTCTTCTGTTTATCTTCTTTTTTTGGCAACTAGTTCTTCCGAAGAACAACTCATCTTTTTTTCTAATAAGATACTGTAGTATACAGTATTATAATAAAGACCTGATCTCTGGTACAACACAAAGATCATCCAGCAAATTATATAAAGGATAAATGGGTGAAGATGGAAGTCCCATCTCTGGAATGAGATATAGGGATCCAATGTCATTAAAAGCTGATGTCACTAAGAGTCTCTTTAGGAAAAGCCTCTATTACCTGAAGGGGGGATTTCTCTGTGTGGAAGTATGTAAACCTAGAAGAGTCTGGTCACATCCTGCATTATGTAAGATTATGTAAAACCAGTGACAGCAGATGCATCCATTCTGTGAAGCCCAGAGTCCTCTCTCTGACGGTGGCCAACAGTGGTACCTCTACTCTTAGTAGAGAACAGAGCCAGTATATAGCAACCCCTGCCCTGTACATTCTTCCAGTCTCCAGCAAGTTTTGGCTTAAGAACTCCCTGTACAATACAGCAGCAGAGCTGCATCAGGCAGCTTCTGATGTTTTCTTCTTGTAGGATTGTACCGGATTAGTTCTGAAACTCACATGAGGTTCCAGCACCCATTAAATCCCGAGAAAAGGTACTCCAGAGCTCAACTGTGCATTACATAAATGAGCTGTTTCTTTGCTCCACTTTGAACCTGCCACCTGCCTGCCTTGAACATGTGCTGTGTGATTCCAACACAGTATTTCTGGGCTCTCCTGCAAGCTGAGGCAGAGGAAATCGTGTCTGCAGACTCAGCAGTGTTAGGTAGCACACAGCAGCAGCAGAGGGACACATAAGAGATGCTGTTATTTTCATACCACTCCTCTTGGGCTTTCAAGAACCCAAAGATTCTTCGTCTTCTGGTCTGCCTTATTGACTGAATCTGTCTTTCTGGGTTTTATGGATGGATATACATGCTGGCAAGCCTTCCTGGCAAAAGGAATGACCTGGCTATCCAAAAGGAATTAGAAGAGTCTGTTAGGATTTTCTTTTTTCCTCTGATTCACAGTCATGTTTCATTTCACCAGTGAAAAGCCCTGATGTGACAAAGGAGGTTATTCAAGGCCATCTCATGGCAGTGCAGCTGAGTAAAAAGTATGGTTTACAACCCCACTAGCAGCTGAGCATGCTAAATACACAACACTCTTGCCAGCATGAAGAAAGCATGTGGCTCCAACAGCTATTTCACTGTAACGATGGATTAGATTTTTCAAGCTGTGCACAGAACTGTGTGGTACAACCTCCTTCCTCCCTCCCTCTGAATTGCTCTGCAATGGGTGTAAAGTAACACAACAAGCACATTTAGAGCCAGGTTAAAACCCTTCTGATTTTATGATAAAGGCTGTGGGTATAAAACCCCCCACCCATTACATGCTTTTGCAGACCCAAGTACTGTTTATTGCAGAAGGGCAGATGCTTAGGTCTGCCAACACCGTGCCAGGCTTAAGAAGATGAAAAGCCTTGGTTTGTGCCCTCCCATGTCCTCTCATGCTCCTTGCCCCACTACAGGCAGTCCCCTGTAGGGACAAAACATCAGGCAACAGAAATACCAGCAAAAAACTACACATCCATCTAGCATTGCACTCTTACTGGGCTTGTTGACTCTCTCCCAAAATGATCTCTGTTCCTCTCTGAGAGCACTGAGGCCTCTTCCTTTCTTCCTCCTGAACATCACCAAAAGGGGAAAAAATGCATGGTAATAAAAAAGTGTTGTTAAAGCACATTAGATTTATATAACCACAGCAGAGGTTATAGCTGTTCTGGAATATTTGGGGAAATGTGTGAATATAGAACCAAAAATGTCATTCTACAGGTTTCAAATATCACACACAGGATTGCTGCACAGAGAGTGAGTGAAAGAGGGTTGTATATTTGATAGCTGAAATACTGCCAGTCTCTCCCCTGCCACGAAACATGTTCACAATGCCTAGACATAAAGTTCAGTGTTTCATTCCATCTCAATAGGGATTTTATGACTAAAGTGTCGAGGATAAGAAAAGACCAATTTGTAGTTTTATTGATCAGGCTAAAGGTCAGGGGCAGACGTGTAGGTCATGGTGCTTCCTCTGAACAGACACAGGACCAAGCGCCTACACTGAAAGCTTAAGAATGAGGCAGGAAGGGGGAACTTACACTGATGAAACATCTCAGCTGAGATGTCAATCATGACCAAATTGGACAGGCTCAGAGATGGGAGGCCTCACAACAACCACAGCTTTGCCCCCATGCCTGCACGCTCTGGCAGAGGGGCCTGTATATGTGTTTGCTGAGCTGTGATGTGGTGTATGGGCAAACGCCAGGACACCATTTAATATAATAAAAATGTAATTCATGCTGACAAAGTTTATGAGATCAGGTTTCCCAGTCCTAGCTGAACCACATAAAGCATATACTGTCACTACAGGCATTTTGGCTGAAACAGTAGGGGCTTCTGCTTCATGGAGATAGCCTGGAAGATATTTGTCACCATGGCCCACTCTGGGCTGGCTGCAATAGTAGAATAACACAAAACTACACTGATTCATTGCTGGGAATTTAGTTAGACTTAAAATGCCATGAAGTGAAATGGTTTCCACAGCAATGTCAGTTTTTCTCCCCTACTTACATTAATTTTGTCCTCAATTGCCCCTGTGAATCACCACTGAAAGTGAGACTTGGTCTCTGTAGTATGTGCTGTTTCTGGTCTCTCTGTGTTATGCTTGCAGTGTAAAGCTGCTTATGGCTGAGACTGTGCTTGCTGTGCACAGCTTTTATTAAAGATGGTTTAAGCTGACTTTTTTTTCCTGCTGCTTCTGAACTATGTCAAGAAGTCATCTTCATGCCTCTGGAAGGTTCCACACCTGTCCTTCCTGCTTACCACACCAAGAGTAGCAATAGAAGGAAGCCTTCCTACTTTTTGACCATTTAGCATAGATATATGCAGGGCAGGCAAATATTATTGTAAGTGGCTTCATTTAGGTATTGCTTTTCCTGACCTTATTTCTTCGGGTGTAATCTGTACAAAGCAAAAAATGGGCACGGTTTTATGGCAAATCCAATCTTTATATACAAAGAAGAAGGATTCCTAAGTCACAAGTGACAGCCTAACATAGCTAAGCTCTTTGAAGATGAACCTGAGAGCTAAAACCTTCCCTTTTTGCTTCTTTTCCCCACATTATGTTGAAGGTAAATTAAGACTAAAAATAGGCAATGCTACAAGTCCCTGAAGATAGTTTATCATTGCATATTCAAAACATCTCTTAGGTGTTGGTGCCATCATCCAGACTGTAAGACGGCTTGATAAATATGTCACCACTTCACTAAATTTGTAATGAAGGAAATAATAGTGGTCATTTCTTGCTATCTGATCCAGTCTGGTGGCAAGGAAGGTAGATGACAGCTATGTCTGTGTACTAGTATCCATTTGAGCCTTGTTGTGTCTGATTTTGGAATTAAAAAAAAAAACAGTTAAAGGCCATGAGAAGTACAAATTTAGGAATTTAGGTGTGTCAGGAACTATGATGGTCCAGCATACACACTTGCACTTGCTGAACTGGAGAAAAGATCTACTTTCATTCACACTTCCTTATTCTAGATCTCAAATTGGCTGATTTTTTCTCTTCCTGTATCATCTTCATCCTTTTGGTTTTTGAACTCCAGACAGAATCTGGCTTTATCACACATATACTTTCTAGAAATCTAATTCCTCACCCTTCTTTTCATGCTATTTTTTTTTCTCTTCTACATGTTGATCAGCTGAGTAATGAAGTTCCATCGTATGTTCTGGTGATTTTGAGACCTGAGTTTTCATGTCTTGAGGCAGACACTGGCATAGATAGTTCCATACCTTGCTGCTACACAGGTTGGTGGCTTCTAGGTGCCTGCTGCACTATCAGTCACTTGGACCTTCTTCTGGCCATAGCAATTGCATGATTGTGGTCATAAAAGCATGGATGTGTTGTCTAAAAGCTCATTCTAAAGAAAAAGGTGCAGTGATATGATAACACAAAATCAAATTATAGTTACCTATATCTCAGTTGCAATATTTATGTCTGACAGACTTAAGAATCTGATGTAACTCTTAGCACTCATCTCTCCCTGATCCATCCCTTTTCTCTGGACTGTGGAGCTGGGAAACTCGCCTACTCTCCCATAACAGTGATTGAATAGCCTCGGCTCTGTGTGTATTCAAATTATAGCCTCAGTGCTCCATTAGTGTGCATTTCTATCACCTTCACTACTTACATATTTGAATGTCTGCTAAATAGATTGTTCTAGGAGAGAAGAAGAAAGGGTCATATTTACTTAGTGTAATAAGAAAATAGAAGAGGAGCAGAAAATTAAGAGCTGCCAGCAACGTTACCCAGCATTTTGCAGCTGAGGGGGTTTGTATTTAACAGCCAAGCCTATTAGACCACATCATATCTTCTAATTAGCCAACAGCAGTTGGGGATACATGTTCCCTGGGTGAAGCAAACTAGCAGCTACAGTGTCTGTGCTGTTTCGTATCAGGGAATGATCCATAAGTGTGGGGGTTTGGGAGGACAATATCAAAGGAGATCCTAGACTGCAAATTGTTCAGACTATGGAGGAGATGGCATAAGAGGCAGAGATCATTAGAGGAAAAACATGAGGAAGAAAAGCTGGGGGGCAATGGCCATCAGTTTGATTTAGAAGAGCAGAGACAATAAAGTAGCCTTATGTACACAGGCAAAATTGTAGTCTCAGAAGCATCTTATTGGAATGGAGAAAGGCTTCTTTTGATCTCTGATGTATAATTGCTGGTTAAAGACACAATGAAACATTACAGAGAAATTGGGCAGAAAAATTTCAGCAGCCACGTAATGAGGGACACTAGATCAGGATGAGATTTGGGAAAGTTGAAGATGAAGGCAGAAGATAGTTTTGGAGCTAGAAGAAAAGAGCATTGGAAAAGAGTAAAATTTGAAATTGGGGCCCTCCTTTGACCTTATAGGCAGAATAAGTTTAAGAGTCTCTCAGAGCTGAAACCAGAGATAATGTTCTGCTAACCAAGACAGTGCATTTGAGATAAGGGTGGTGAAAAAAAAGGACATGTTTCACTAGGGACAATTAGTCAACACAGCTGAATTTCCTGTTTTCAACCTACTTTTAGGACATCCTTTGGCATATGTTTCCAGCACCAGGCCAATTCTCCAGGCTGGCACACAGATGAAAACAAAGCCTGACCTGTTCCCTCAGCATCTGCTGTCACCTGTGCATTTTGCGAGGGCTTCTGGAGCCATTCCCTACTCATGCTGCACAGTGCAACTCTTCCCCAGGGAGCTGTGAACAAATTTGCCTGTGTGGGCACACATGGGAACAGTGAGAAAGGATCTTCAGTGCAAAGAGGTTTGGGTGGGCTAGTGACAACTTTTTCCTCAAAGAGGATGTGTTACAACTCCAAGTGAAAGCAACTTCCATATTTTGGTCTGTATCTCAGGGTAGGTCAATGCCATCTCATATATTAAAAGAAAAACAAAAAACAAAAAACAAAAAACAAACAAACAAACAAAACCAACAAATATGTGTAAGGTATTTTCTTTTTTTTTTTCAGTGGATGAAGGACAATTTTTTCACTTGAGAACAAACCTGGTTCATCTCCCCAGAGAAGGGAAGCCCTCACCAGAACATAAACCTGGGTAGAGGAGCCAGGGAGCCACAAGGGTTGGCAATTATTGCCAAGTGTTTGTTGCAGGGGCTATGGTAGCAATGTGTAACATTTCTGGTGAGTTTTTCATCTGAAAATCTTGGTGGTGAACAGAGAGGAGAACAAAGCCCTGAGCTCAGCTCCATATCCCACTTCAGGGCCAGCAGACGACTCACCTACACCTCTATTTTAAAATCATAGAATTCTCAGTGTTGGAAAAGACCTTCAAGATCATAGAGTCCAACCACTAACCCAGCACTACCATGTTCCATGTTCCACACTAAACCATGTTCCCAAGTGCCACATCCAAAGACTTTTTTGAACACTTCCAGGGATGGTCGCCCAACCACTTCCTTCAGCAGTTCCACTGTTCACAGTTCACTGTTCCAGTGTTTGTCCATCCTTTCCTTTTTTTTCCCTAATATGCAGTCTAGACCTCCCCTAGTGTGACCTGAGGCTATTTCCTCTTCTGTCGCTGGTTGTCTGGGAGAACCAGGCCGGCCCTCACCCGGCTACAGCTTTATCTCAGGGAGTTGGGGAGAGTGATAAGGTCCCCCTGAGCTTCCTCTTCTCCAGGCTAAACATCCTGGAGATGAGGAAGCTCCCTCAGCCTCTCCTCATAGCACTTGTGCTCCAGACCCTTTCCCAGCTCTGTAGTCCGTCTACGAGCACTCTCCAGCCCCTCAATGTCCTTCCTGAGGGGAAGGGTGGTGAGGGGCCCAGCACTGGACACGGGACTCGAGGTGCAGCACCACCACTATGGAGGGACAATCACTGCCCGAGTCCCGCTGGCCACTCTATTGCTGATCTACCCAGGATGCCGCCGGCTTTTGTGGCCACCTGGGCGTTTTCAGGGCATGTCCCAGCCACTGCAGCGGGGGGGACACGCCGGGACGGGGCCGCTTCCCGAGGAAGCCAAAGGACTCCCGGGGCCGGGCCTGTGGCAGCGCCTTTCCCGGCGAGGCCGCGGGGCCGGGGCGGCGGCGGCTGCTCGGGGCCGGTTTCCATGGAGACGGCGGGGGGGACATGTCTGCCTGCGGGGCCAGGGGCGGCGGCCTCAGCCCTTCGCCTGGCAGCCAGAGGCTTCCCCGCGGGCGGGGGAGGGAGCCCGGGGCGCTGGGGCTGCTCTGGGTGCCGCAGGACGGCGGGATGCCGCCCCTAGGGCAGGGCAGGGCAGGGCAGGAAGGGGAGGATGGAGAAGGCCTGGGGGGGACTGCTGTGCCCGGCTGTCACTTCCATGGACGCCTGGCCGGGTGACTCAATACAACCATCCCCCGTGGAGGTCTCCCGCAGCAGGCTCAGGGAAGGCACCAGCCATTCTCCGCGTTAAATATTTAGCGGTTTAACCCAGCCGCATCCTCTGGTGGGAGCGCCGATGGTGCCTGTGGTCACGCTCCAGTGCTGGAATACAGGGTGTGGGAATGTGGTGGTGGGGCTTGGAGTGGTGGGCAAAGCCCCAGCAGGGCTGTACAGGGAAAGGAAACTGCCCGTGTGTGAGTACACGGGCCTGGGCTTCTCACAGGAGAGAGCTGCACAGCTCAGGGTGGTGGTTACCTACAGAAAGTGCTCGTCACCATGGTGACCAAGCAATGCCGCAGCTTCTGGGGAGTGGAAAGCAACAGTCCCAGAGTTTTACTGTGTGAGACCGGTGGGTTAAATGCAGCTGGCTTCACCTTTTGGAGCCAGGGATCACAATATGTGTTTGATTTGTATATATGCCTATGATGCAAATTGGTTGGAATCAGCGCTATGCCATCCCAGTGACTATTTGTATACAAGAAGGACACCAGGAATGTATGCTGGTGTCTACTGCAGGCTGTGTTTTCCTAAAAGAACCGTACAAAATGAGGGTGGAGGTGGCAAAGCTATTGTCTGTCTGGTACTTTGAATTGTAAACTTGGTTTTATCTGAAGATTAAGATGTGTTGGTGTCGCTGGGGCTGGGACTCACTGAGTTTTAGCTAAGGGCCTTCAGAACTACAAAATGTGCAAATTTATGTTTTAGGTAGTTATAAATGCATCGGTGTATATTTACATATCAGTTTAACATATATCTGTTGAATGTTAAGCCAAAAGTATCTGGTGAAACTTTTTTGGTTGGATGTTAGGTTTTTTTCATTTGTTTTTGATGCATTCAAGTAACACTTCTAGCTGTCCATCTTCAGGCATCCCAAAGGCTTTCCTGGTATTTTGGAACTTGGAGGCTGTTTTTTTGTTTGTTTGTTTGGTCTTTGGTTTTGGTGTTTTTGTTTGTTTTTGTTGATATTGGGATTTTTGTTTATTTGTTTTGGTGTTGGGGTTTTTTGTTTGTTTGGGTTTTGGGGTTTTTTTGTGGGTTGGTTGGGATTTGGGGGTGTTTTTTATTTTTTATTTTATTTTATTTTATTTTTTATTTATTTTTTTTTTTAGTTTTGCCACCAGCATCCCATAATTTGGTAAAAAGTTATTACTGCTCCATGCAACTTTGGTCCTTTTCAGGAAGGCCTAAATATTCATTCCAAAAGAAAAGTCTCTAAAAGTCTTCATCATTGATGGCTCTCAAGAAGGTTTATGGCAAACTCCTCTAACCCTCTGGTAAAATTCTCCATTACTGCATGTCTGTCTAAGAAAAGGGTAGCTCCTAAACATGATCTAAGAGACTTGTCTGGTTATTTACTAGTTCTCATATGTGGGAACTCAAGGGCTTTTAACCAGAAGGAGGGAAACAACAACAACAACCAAAACAAACAAACAAACAAACAAACAAACAAAAAAACCCCCCACAACCCCCCCCAAAATACCAAACAAAACAAAAAAAACAAAAACAAAAACAAAACAAACAAAAAAAAACCCACAAAAAAACCCCATCAAAACAGAAAAGAAAACAGCCAAAAAAACCCCCTAAAAGAAGGAAGGAAGGAAGGAAGGAAGGAAGGAAGGAAGGAAGGAAGGAAGGAAGGAAGGAAGGAAGGAAGGAAGGAAGGAAGGAAGGAAGGAAGGAAGTGGATTCATCCTTATCCAAGTCTCTTTAGGATCATGGAGAATAAAGTTTGGCTGATGGAAGTAGTGGCAGATTCCTGAAACATTCTGGGAGAATTTTGTTGCAGATGAGAGGGACTTTTGAGTCCAGGAACTGGTTGCACTTCAGAAGAAAAATGCCCATTAGGGAGGTGAAAAACACCACTCCTGTATGGGCTCCTCACAGTGTGTCAGGCTGCATAAGGCAGTGCTGTGCTGTGAGCACTTGAGCATGCCCCACATGAGCTGGGCTATCTGTGCTTATCCAGGCAGAGGCATGATCCCCAGAAGGAAATTAGCCATATTAGCGTAGGGGGACATGGAGGTTAATCTCCCCCATTTCTGAGCAGAATTCACTGGGTCCCCAAGCACATGTGGTTATGTTGTTTCCAGCTCTGTAGTTATTGGGGATACAACTGCCCATGAAGCAACTCCAGGAAAAGTAGGCAGTAGCTGCATGAGGTACTGAAGCATCACCACTGCTGTCAGCTCTGCCAGCGCTGGGTTGGCAACACCACTTAGAGAAGGGTTGAATTGAATACAACAGCACTTGTGGCTGAGGCTACTGGTATCTTGGAAATATCCTTGTTGCTGCTATTTCCTTATTTCTGGAGTCTTGAGAGATACAATTCCAGTTCCTTTCTGCCTTCTTGCCTTTTCCAATCCTTTTTCTTTATTTCTTTCTCTCTCATCTTGCACAGGAATAGTGGAGCAGAAATCTCCACATCAAAACTGCATTTTGCCTGCACTCCTCAGAATCCACCAGCCGCCTCTGGCACTGCCTTGAGGGGATCTCTGCTTGGTGTAGCCACATCCTTTGAGACCACCCAGCTCAGATATGTTCAATGTAGCTAAACCTGGCAGAAAGCCCTGCTCCCTGTCACCCTTCCTCCCTTCCCCTTCCCAGGACACTGAGGGAATGGCAGCCACAGCAAAATTATCTGGCTGCTTTTCAGAGGAATGTATCCCAGAGCAAAGTGAGGCAGTGGCCTCAACCACTCAGTATAATTAAAGTCAAGCATCATTTTTGTGTAGCCTGTGCTGTGGCAACTGCAGCAGTTATTCCCATTCAGCTGGAAGGCTCAGAAGGCAGACCTGTGGTATTTCACAAAAGATCGTCCTTGCAGGCAGAGCCTTAAACCATTTCACTGAATGAAATACGCTCAAGAAGCGACGAGTACCAGAAGGGAGGAAAATACACAGGATAGGACCACACTATTTCTGGCTGTAGTTCAATAACAGTTCTTGAGGCAGCACCTGATATACTGTCAGGGTGACAAAGGCTTTTTATACCTAGTGCTTTGGCACCCTGATAGCATCTCTGTTTTTTCTCTCATTCTCTCTTGGGTTCCCCGGAGAGGCAATATATTGTCTTCCCTCTAGTTAAAGGGTGTGGGAGCTAATTGCATAGACAGGTCACTCTGTTTCTGTTGAAGGTGAAAAGCAAAGGGCTTGCTAATTCATGCACACAGACAGGAGGATATAGCAGTATACTGTCAGCCATTCTAGGTACCATCAGTAAGGCAGGGTGAAGCAGCTTGGCTCAGTGCATGCAGCACTTGCCAGAACAAACCTCTGGAGCAGAGGTAGAAAAAGTAATGTTGATAAAGAAAAGCCAGTCAGAAAGAAAGGGAAAAAGCAGAATAAAAGGGGATCAGATTGCTTGGTTGTGGTATATGACCCTAAATTCTTCTACCACCATTATAGGGAAAGAAATGGTGTGGCCACAGTACTTTTGCATCCCAGCTATTCTGGACTCTTAACATACTCAATACACAAGCCAGGTAGTGAAATTGCCAAGGACAAAGCAACAATCCGGGATATGCCAAAGGGACTTGTGAGATCCCTTGCCACTCAGGACGGGCACTATGTATTTTATGCTGGAGGTCCTGAGACAGACAGCCAGAACGTGTGTTGTGATTTGCTGAAAGGAGCAGCAGAACTGGAAAGCCTAGAGCTGGAGCTCCTGCAGTGCAAGCTTGGACTTCTTCAGGGCTTATGGTTTGAGTACTGCTGCCAATGAATGCAAAGGAAATTTGATAATAACCCTTAGCTAGTAGGAGAATAATGTCATGTGAATCTTACATAGTGCTTTTCAACAAGAGATCTCATATCTATGTCATTACTGATCATTTTTTGTCTTAGGAAACAGATACGTAGAGAAGGCAAGTGAAGTTGTCCAAAATTGCCTGGTAAACTGGTGGTAAAACAAATGGGAAACCTGCTGCCTCACACTGCCAAACTGAGTTCCCTTGTCACACACAAGGGATCGAAACATAAGGCTGCTGTCTTCCTCTCAGTCCTCCTGAGCTAAAGGAGAAAGCTCTCTCTGAGGCTGTGGATACTGAGGTGTCCTATGCCAGGATGGCAGATGCCTGCGCTGTGTGGGTCCCATGCCCTGTGAGGATCGTTGTCCAGACAGCATGTCTCACTTTGCAACTGGTCTGAAGTATTCCTTCCTCACGTGGAATGGCGAATGGTGGGGAGGTAACTAGATTGATCTCCCTTGCAGGCCTTTCCCTGGGACTTGGTACACAGTTTCCAGATGGTACAAAGCCCCTGCTGCTTGGATCTGCACAAAAACCTGTGTCTTCTTCAACCTATTTCACAACAGATTTGGCTCACTCTTGGTCGGTTGCTATTTGTACAAATTAAGCTGAGCTGCCAGGAACGTTTGCAAACAGTGAAAAGCAAAGTGGGATGTACAAAGCAAGTCAAAATAGGTCTCAAATCTGGCAAAATTTCTGCAGGTGCTTATAACATTTGACTTGCTGTAGCCCATGTATTACCCACCCACACACTCATTCATCCAGCTTTCTCCTGCCCTTACGCCCACACAAACTCACCCTTGACAGATTCATTCACCTTCTCTTCTCCCCCCCATTTTCTCTTCCAAACACAGTCATTCCCACACACAAATATACCCTAGACACACTCTGTGTTCCCCACAAACAAGCACACACACATTTTTGAGTGCTGAGTGCAGTGACTGTAGGTGGTGTGTAGCAGACGATGCTGTAATCTTATACCTATGCTGTGAAAAAGCCTTTGGGATTAGTGAGTTGAGAGCTCTGATTGTTCTCACTTTCATGTAAAATACCACTAATCCAGTTTATGGTCTGACTGTTTCCATCCTTCCCTGAACTCTGCCATTGTTTTCCAGGGGTCTCTCTTTCTGCTCGTCTTTCTCTTGCTCCAGTTTGCCTTTCTCCCTGTGCTTTTCCTTTTCCACATTGCTGCCCTAGACCGCGGTATTTCAGAGATCTTGGCCGTCCCTGTATCTCTCCATGACCTAACACTGGCCCTGATTACCTCACTGAGAGGATAAGCAGGGATGAGCAATGAGCCTGCCATGCAGTGTGGGGCACAGGGCAAGAAATCCTGCGAGGTATGGTGAGATCAGAGGCAGAGACAGTAAGTGGTGGGGTGGATCTTGCTGCCATCCGAGCAGTGCTGAGTCCGCCTGGCATCGAGCCTGCCTCTAATGGAATGTGACCCACCGCTGGGAATGAGCTCATCTGTAATCCACTTAATTGAGTTTTATGAGCAGGACTCTCACATCAGGGAGCCAGCCTGCCTTCTTCCTAGCACTCACCCTCCTTCGCTTGCTGCCTGGGGAGGAGAAGGGGAGCAGGGGGTGCATGCACTACTCCATCGAGCTGGTGATAGCCTGCCTTCTGATTTTCTGCCTGCCCTGGAGAATGTGCAGGGAGCTGGACAGACATGCTCTTCAAGACACCCACTACCTCATGGTGTGATGTTGTTTGCTTCTGCTGCAGGATGCTCGAATTTCCATGTGACTATTGGTAATGCTGTCAGGACTGCAGAGCCTTAAGTTTTCCCAGCATTTTGGTCTCTGTGCAAATGCTGGGTACTCAGAGGAGATGCTCTCATGTATGCATGAATCATCTTACCTGTGAGTCCGGGTGTGATGGGACAGAGTCACTCTGATCTCAGTCCTACTTTCAGTGTGCAGTGATCTAAGTGGTGGAGCTGTCAGGATCCTGTAAGAGCCTTTGTTTACACTGTAATGTCTTGCCATCTTTAGCATTCGCATCATCATTTGTTTGTACTATGTGAATTGGTCACATAAGAATGAGCTAACAGAAATCTGGCTGCTGTCTGCCAAGGGATTTGCAGGCTTGACTCTGTCTGGTGAAAGATGCAGCCTTTTCTCTTGGTGAAGCAGAACAAAGGGAGAAAGAGAAAGTGAGGGAGGGAGGCTTCTCCCCAAGGGAGCGTTACTTTTCTTGAAGGCTAGTAGAGACCCTCTGGCATGTGAAATTTAGGATATATTCCCTTCAGTGCTGACATAAATGTCTATATTTGAAATAAGTACTGTCTGTCAGTTCTGGTCTACTTTGTGGAAGAAAACTTTTCATGGTTTCAGATCAAGTGTTGCGTACACATTGCAGAGCAGTAGCTCAGCAGTTCCACAAATCTGTAACTTAAGGGAAAGGTGATGGTATATGGAAAGGGAAGTATACTGACATGTTAACACAAAGCCCATAACAGACCTATGCTGGGAACAGCAGGGTCACCACTCTGTATTGAGTGATTCCTCAGGTGTTTCTTAAAATCCCCAGACACTGGATTAATATAAATACATGATAATAAAAGATCTCATTTTTGTAAATGCACACTTTTTATCTTCACAGTTGCAGACAATACTGAAAAAATGGACCAGAGGAAGTCTGAGGATTCAAAACCCAGAGAGGAAATAAAAAGAATCTATATAGATTCTTTCATATGTGGGGATTTTTGGTTGGTTGGTTTAATTAGGTTTTTTATTTTTGAATGGCACGTGTTTTAAACCAATCTGACACAGAGGTGCAATGACTTTCTATTGACATCCCAATGCTGAGCTGCTATAATGACTGTCCAGGATGCTTCATTTTAACTGTACTGTAGATAAAGTGCCTGTTTTCTTCTCTTCTGTTTTCTGAAAATCAGGACTCCTTCAGTTGTCAAATCAGAGAATCATAGAAGAGTTTATATTGGAAGGTGCCTTTAAAAGTCATCTAATGCAATGAGTAGGGACATCTTCAACTAGATCAGTCTGTTCAGAACCCAATTCACCAAGAACCTGAATATGAGGTCACCCTGAACTCACCCTGAACATTAGATATTTCCAGGGACGAGGCATCTACCATCTTTCTGGGCAACCTGTTCCACTATTTCACCACCCTCACAATTAAAAATTTCTTCCTTGTATCTAGTCTACGCTCTTGTAATCTAAACACATTACCCCTTGTCCTGTCACAACAGGCCCTGATAAAAAGTCTGTTCCCATTTTCTTATAAGCCCTCTTTAGGTACGGAAAAGCCTCATTAAGATCATCCTTCAGCCATCCCTTCTCCAGACTGAACAGCCCCAACTTTCTCAGTCTTTCCTCACTGGAGAAGTGTTTTAGCACTTTTTTTTTTTTTTTTTTTTTTTTTTTTTTTTTTTTTTTTTGTGACTGTCCTCTGGATCTTCTCCATCAGGTCCATGTTTTTCCATTTTTCCATGCTGTGGACCCCATAGCTGGAGGCAGTGCTCCAGGGGGCATCTCATGAGAGCAGATCAGGGGAGTAGAATCACCTCCCTTGATTTGCTGGTTGTGCTGCTTTTGAAGCAGCCCAGGATGTTCATGGCTCTCTGGGCTGAAAGCACACAGTGCTGGCTCAGGTCTAGCCTCTGATTCACCACTACCTCCTTCTTGACAGATTTGCTCTCAATCCCTTCATTCCCCAACCTGTATTGATACTGGCTTGCTCTAACCTAGATGCTGGATGATGTATGTGTCTTTGTTGAACCTCCTGAGGTTCACGTGGGCCCACTTCTCAAATTAGTCCAGGTTGTCTGGATAGCATCCCATCCTTCAGGCATGTCACTGAGCTTGCTGTCATCTGCAAACTTCCAGAGGGTGTGCTTGATCCCCTGATTGTATTGATGAAGATATTATACAGTACTGGTCCCAGTACAGACCCCTGAGAGACACCACTTGTCACTGGTCTCCATCTGGACACTGTGCTTGTGTTAGTAGTTCAATACTACCCTCTGGCTGGGATTATCTAACCAGTTCCTCATCAGCTGTTGTATTTCAAAGAAAGTCTTTTTGTCTCACAGTCACTTACAATGTGAATCCAGCTGGGTCAGCAATTCTAGTGTCTTTCTTCTTTCTTCCAGACTTTTGCAAAATAAGCACTGCAGGAACAAAACATTCTTCCAGTACCCAGCATCTCACTCACACATTTCCCCTCTATCCCAGTTCCATGTACATATGTGTGAGGAAGGGCTTTACTCACACGCAAGGACTCTACTACTCCACTGCTACCAACGCAACAGATAAATTTGTTGCAAATTGCTGAAAGACTGGTATTTGGTTGGACAAACTTAGACAGAGACTGCCTTGGAGTCAACAACGCAGTTTTTTTTTCCTTTCATACCATTTACTTTAAAATCTGCAAACAGTCATCCCAGCATTATGCGAAGTCCCCAAATGGCCATGCAATCTGGATAGAGGTAACACTGTTCCAATGAATCCAATGCTGGAAATATATTGTCCCACTTAAATGCATTCTTCTGCCATGTCCTTTCACTGTGAAACTCTTAACATGATGTTCAATGCTATTTTATCCCTTGAGTAATACTTAGCTTCAAAAATGGCAGGAGACCCTTGGTATTGCCTCCGACTCTCTCTGTTTGTAGGATCTGCACAAAACATATGGTACATGGAGAAAGGAAGAGCTGTTAAAAGGATGAAAGCTGTTCCAGTAAATGTAGTTGTTAGGAGCCAGTGCAATATCTGTCATCGATGAAAGCAAAATATTTTAGGGTATTTGTAGTTTATGGCACAAACATTTTTTAGAGAAGTTTGGTAAAAATAATTTTTTTGAGAAGTACACTGTCCAGGAAATTTCTGCTGTCATGTCTTGTAGCACTAGAAATGTCAAAGTTTCTGCAAAGATCTGCACCGTGTTTCACTCCGCTGCCACTTCAGTCCCAAGGAGAAACTTGTGTATCATTTCCTACCTGTCCATAATAGCTGGCTTAAGACCCTCTCCTCAGCATTTGCCTCATGTTTAGATGTTCAGGCAATAGCAGGAGATATCTTCTTTATCTGGGACAGAGGCAATCTTGAAGTAGCTGAGACTGAAATAATTGCTGCTGTTTCCTCTTTCTTCTCCCACTAAATATCTCCCTTCCATGGCGGTTTTCCAGATTTGCTGGTGTGGCTGAGCTAAAAGCAGGAGACAGAGTGCTGAGAGGGACTGTGTTGTGCTGTGCTGTGCTGTGCTGTGCTCTGGAGGTCCATAACACATCAGCTGTGGAAGGTAATGCATCTCCCCACTCTCAGTGATAAATACACAGCTTAGCTCTTCAGCCTGGCCCTCCCCCAGTGAGCTCTGCACATAGATCTACAAACCACCCACTCACGTGTATGCCTGTAAACAAGCAAACTAATCATGCCACCTAAAAAACTAATTGAACAATTCCTCCTACAGCCTGGGAAGGAAAAAAAGAAAAGACTATACTGTTTTCTCTATTTCTGAAATATTGAAGAGCTACTTAGCTACTATTGTGACAGAAAGGTAGATAACTAGGTTGATTATACAGTAAGAAAGGAGGAGGAAACTTTGGAAGACAGAGAGACAGAAAGAAGGTTTGTGTTGTGTCTCTGTCAGCTTGATTAGTGGCTTTCTCCTGAATCCTCAATGGAGTGGCCTCCGTGGGTCAATCTCATTAGAGATAAGAATGGAAGAGCTGTAGGAGTCCACACTGAGCTTTACCTAGGAAGTTTGACAACAGGGCCACTGCTCAGGCTTGGAGGAACAAGAGTAAGGTGAGGAGGTGACTGAGGTGGAGATGGCTGTGACAGAGCAACCACCTCTGACCAAGCGACCTGTGGAAACGAATTTGTTCAGGAAGGCACCAAAACCCAGGTCTGTTTCTAACAACAAATCAGTGGCAAGGCACCATGACAAGTAGATGTCGAGCAGACAATTTTCCAAATGAGCTGAATAACCCACAGGTGACATTTTCCTACAGGTTCTCAGAGAGTGCATCAAAGGTGATCCTAAGAAATGAATCTATTTCACAACCAGCAAGTAAGGTTTTAAGGTCAGCAGCCCTCATGGGGAAGCATGAGGCCTACAAATTTTTCTCAAGGAAAGACATCTAAATAGCATTCAAAATTATCAGGATCCTTAATGTTGTGGTATTTGATATTAAAAAGAAATTGTCCTGAAGGAGGAAAAAGTCTGGAGTTCCTGAGGGCAGGGAACTAATATCCCAATCTGTTTTCTAAGGAATATTTTCCATGGGGAAAATTACCAGGTTATCACAGATGTCAGGAAAGGAATCAGGAGACTCATGTGCTGTATTTGGTCTGCAGTTGCTACATGCAACTGTCCTGAATTTCTCACTGTAGAAAGGAGCTGAGTGATGCTTTCCTACCTCAGGTGTAGAGTGACATTGGGTCCTTCTTTCGAAAAGTTCTTCCATCCTGTAGTGGAACACAGCATGCCAGTGCTGTGACAGGGTTACAGATGAAGTTGTGGACTCCTGGCATCTCTTCCAGGGGACAAGAGGGGAAGAGGCACATGGGGTATGTTGTGTGTGGGAGAAGTTTGTACTGGATTTACTTGTGCTCTATCAATTCTGTGGAGAAAAAGAATGGGACACTTACTCTCACTACATGGATTTTGCAAGGTTTCGTGATGATATGAGCTTCCTGCAGTAGATCAGGGTCAATTTCTGTTGTCAGGAGTGGTCCTGTGCTTTGGTTTAGGTATTTCTGTGGTAGCTGAAAGCTGGTTGGCAGTATCAGAAAACCACTGCTTCATACTTCCAATGGGATTATAACTTAAAAAGGGACAAACCACTGCAGGGCATGGGAGTTTCCCATGACTTCTTCAGTACTGCTTACAATACACCTGTTCTATCTATAGCTGTCATGCCCAGGGGTACCACACTTCCACCTCAAGCCCTCTGAGACATCTCTAAAATGGGATCCTGTGTCTACCCTGTTCTTTGCCTACATCCTTCCACTCCAGTTGCCTGTGATCCCAGTTGGTCTTGGCTCAGCAGTCCTTTTTGTTTGGAGCTGTGTGGCCCTGTGCTGATACAGGCAGTCAGACAACGTTCTCAAAGCAAGGTATGGTCAATCAAAGCACTATCATAGACCATTAAATGAAAAATCTTTCTTTTAGTCCCCTCTGGTAGTAGGACAGCTGCTTTGGCTTTTCCAGTTCCTCATTGGCTCAGTTTTTTTTGTGAGTTTGGGCTCCACAAAAGTATTTCCTTTCTCCTGTCTTCAAGGAAATTGTCTTAAAGCCATATTGATGATTTGGTCCAAATTCTTAGGCAAAATTCCCCTCATAATGTAGAAATAATGCTTTTCAGGAATTATAGGAAGTTAGTCTTTGTTAGGGACCCCAGTTGTGTTTAGTTAAGGTGCTTATTTAGAGCGAAGACAATACTCTGAAGCTGGTTTTCTGTATTTTTTTTTTAATTTTTTTTTTTTTTTTTTTTTTTTTTTTTTAAATAACTCTTTCCTCTGCAGTTTTTCTTTAAAGCCTGCTCTATGGAGGTAATAAAAACCCTTGCAGTCCAACAAGACCATGTGACAAAATTCCTATTTACCTGCTCTGTAATATCACTGATCAACTCCAGATCCTTCATTACATTTTCATTTTAATATTTAGTTCTGTTTTGAGGTAATCCGGACAAATCAAATGAGGATATGAAATTTAATTTTGCAGAGGTCCCTCCAAAATTGCCATCCAATTACTCTGGGTCTGAATCAATGACATGCAAGAGAAGTGCTCTGTGTTGCATCCTTTAATTCTCACTGTTGGCAATTTCCATTGTGTAGAGAAGCTCGCAGAGGCAGGCATTCATTTTAATATTCCCATTAGAACAATCCTGCTAATACAAGTGATTTAAGCACAGACTTTTGTTGTAGAAATAATAGCTTAAGTGGAGGTGGAACCTCCTCTATACATCTTCCTTTTTTTCTTTTGAAATCTCAGGGCCTACAGCATATTACATGTCACAGGAAATATCGGTGTAACTGCATATTGTAATTTGCTTGCAGCACGTATTGTGGAACGTATCAATGAAGTGTTTGACAATGATAGCAGTACAGGAAAAAAATCTTTTTAATGATCTAGCGGATTTTTTTATCAAGCTGTTTAAGTCTCTCACTATTTGTTGGTGGTGTAATATCATAACAAGAAGCACTGTGTAACTAATGCTGCATCTAAAGTGAAAACATTGCTCATAATGTCTCCTGGCTTGTAAAATAAAATCTTGCCAGAAAAGGCCTCTATACCTAAGAGACAGGCGTTTACGTGATCAAGGACTTCCCTCCACATCCTCCCATCTCTGCAATCAATTGTGTGGTTGTGAATGATGGAGTCTACAAATGGAAATGTCAGGCAGAAAGTATTTATGCAATTTTGAAAATAATGTAGATACTGTAGTTGAATCTCAGAGAGATAAGATTACACTGTATGTGTCTGTTTTTGAGTCTGTGTGTATGAAAGAAAGAGCAAGAGGGAGATTACATTGTGTTAGAAAAAAAGGAATGATGGTGTGTATAAGGGAGAGATAAAACTGTGTTTTCAGGGCCTCTGTGTCAGAAAGATTTCATTGTGCAGGTGTGTGTGTAGCTGTCCTTATGCTAAAGAGAAGGTCTGTGTGTGTTTAGAGGGAGAGATGATGGTGTATTTGCTTTGTAGGCATTCAGTGTGTTAGAGAATGTATGCATGTGTGTGTATGTTTGTCAGTAAGACAGCCCATACTGTGCATTAAACATTTAGGAAAGTCATACCACATAACTCTGTTGCAATTTTGTTTACAAAGGAAACCACTGTCAGAGTTTTAGAAACATTTTTCTGAAATTCTGAATTTCCTAGAGCATCTTACAGTTTTCATTCAAAGCAAATTTAGTAGTTCCTATTAAAGTATTTGTTGAAGAGGCAAAGTTGTATCTAGGGAAATATGAATTATAAAATTCTGCCTGAAAAAAGTCAGTTGGAATAAATGTTGATTTCATTGATGAACAGCACTTGGCATAAACAGAAAAAGCCAAAATTATCAGAACTTGCATTTTGCCCAAAGCAAATTTTAATGTCACTTGTTGGGTATTTCATGATAAATTAATTCAAAACAGAAAGTTACTAAAAACATCTTTCCTTCCAGGAAACATGAACATGTAGTGGTGATTCAGAAGCTGGGAATTGTGATATATACCTGCATTTTTAAATGGAATGCATTACATCCTTTTTGCAAGTAATCTGTGAATCTAAACTCCCTGATAAAAGCACTATTTATTTTTTTTAATACAGAAAGTAGTCATGGGAATGGTGTATTTATCTTCATTGAGAAGAGGTAACATTTTGGATATGCTAGGAAAAAAGTATGGCTGAGACAGGATGGGGAATTAAGATGTGCTGAAAGGAGGAAATGGACTTCTACTGTCTTCTCCTTCACTTGGACTTCTCCTGCATCTTGACAATGCCTCTGCTTCCCTATATCTGAGTAATGGTCAGCTCTCAGCACCAGACCCCCTCTGTCTGTACAGCCCTGCTGGGGGCACATGGCCCTTTTGGATATGCCCACACTGTATTCTGCTTCCATGGACATGGGCTGAGTCTGTGAAGAATTGTGGCATTGGGACACACAAAGCTGAGCCTACTTTTTGTGGCCTGCAGTTTACGCACTTTAGCTATTTTCACCTTACTCAGGAATAAAGTTGAAGTGGACCACTGATAAATACTTAAACTGTTTTAATCTGACCTTGGCTTTGTCATTTAGGTGATTTAGGCTGCTTATGTTGCTGTGGTTTTATACTGCATGCATACATGTAAGAAGAGGTCTCCCTATCCTCTCCTGCTTACAATCCCCAGGGGGACTGGATACTCCAAACTACCTCACATAGTAAGTAGGGGAGAGCTGAGTGGTCAGGACTTGCTTTTGCAAATCTGAATGCAGCATCTGCATGTAGGCTGGTGTTCTCCACAACTGTGATTCATGTGCCATCACTTCCATGTCATGACAACCTTAGGAAAAACTGTTGGACTGCCAGGACTGTCACCATACAAGTTTTTGAGAAGCACTTGGCATCCTTTGCATCTTCTTCTAACAAGGGGAAGAAAATATGCCTTGAAGTGTGTAGAAACTTTTCAGTCCTGCAAAGACCTGTACAAGAGGCAGGAAGAAGGTGGTAGAGGGCACAAAGGGATATTTGTGTCTGGTAAGCAACAGTTCTTGTCTCCCTGGGATGGAGTCCAAACCTTACTGCTGGCAGCCTTTTACTATCAACAGCCATAAATCCATGAACTCCTTGTTATTAACTGACATCCCTCTATGTCATTCTGTAGCACCCTTGTTGCAATTCAGCAATGGTTAACTTCTGTCTATAGCTTTTCCCTCTTGGTCTACAGCAATCTCACCTCTGACTACAAGTTTGATGACAGGCTCAAGGCATGAAGAAGGGTGAGACTGAATATTGAAGAGAAGGACACGAAGACAGAGCTCTTTCATCTGTTTCAGCACTAACCCAAATGGAAGCCATCCTGCAGCCATGCAAAGTAGCCATTAAACATCTGCACCACTTTGTGCTATCACATGATGAAACTTTCCCTATCTCTCATGCTCAAGTAGGATGATATGCAGACATCTACTCAGTTAACCCTCCCTGTGCTCATTCCCCAAGAGAACTAGGCTGTCTAACTTGGGACTGTGCAGGTTTCAGTGGTCGTGGAATGTGGCTCTGCTATGCTTAGACAACACCTGCACATCTTGTCTTGGTGGCCGTGTGTTTCTGCCCAGTAACACCCAACACATCCTCCCCTTCATACTGTGATACCCTTTGCTGGTTCTCTTGTGTACTCTCATGTTTATGTGCACAGCCAGGTTTGCCACCTGTCAGCATGTTCTTGTGATTCTTCTTACATTTTCTCCTTTTTTGCAAAGCCACAGCTCCTAGAGTCAGGTGGTTGCATGAAAGCTCTGGCTGTCATTTAAAAAGAGGTGCAGATTTGTAGCTTGTTTGGTTGTGGAAAAAGCTGGTAAATGTAGTGCTATAGTGGATTAAAAGAAACAAAATGAAAAGACACACTCTTGTTTAATTGCTTGATTTCTATGTCAACTTAATGATTTTTTTGGGGGATGCACAGCTGAGGTTTTTGTTTACACAATGTGGATTTTGGTACACCTTTGTATGCACATGTACCTTCTCAGCTGTATATATAAAAATACACATGCATTTGGTGTAGATATACATGTGTACACCCACACCTGCCAACTGCACATATTCCCTTCTCAAAGAAACCTCCTCTCCTACTCTGCCTTTCTTCCACACATTTCCCTTTCTGCAGCTTATGTCCACCACCTTCCTCTGAGTTATGGAATCTCCACTACTGCTTGTACTGAGTAACCTTCTCCCCCGCTCTCCCTCCCTCCTCTCCTTCACTCCAGGAAAGCTCTTTCTGATTCTCTTTTCACTGGTGTCTGGCATTCGTACCTCTATAGACAGAGAATGGCAAGAAGACAGTGACGTGAGCAGACAGAATAACCAGGGAATAAAAAAGAGTTGGTTGAGAATCTGTAATTAGAAGCCCAATTTCCATTTCCTTCTCAGGCACTTTAGAATCCCTTTCAGGGGTTTCTTGACTGTCTCGAAATTGAATGTCATTGAGATTTTTTTTTCTTCTTTTAATTTTTTTTCTTTTTTATTATTTTGCATCCTCTTGTTTCCTTGGCAACAAGTTGGTGATGCAGGAGCTAGAAATGTGCTGTGTCTCCGTGGAGATGTTGGCGTGGGTGTGCCATGGTGACATCCACGATGGACGCACAGCTCTGCCAATCCTACCCCACCCCTTGTAATAAGCACTACGGGCCCAACCTCAGAGGTGACGCTTTTATTTTTAGCTACATAGGTGTTAATCTCCTCTCTTTTCATGACGATGGGTCCAGACGTCTCAGTTACATCAGCACAAATTGACTGACTTGAAGAGGGCTGTTAGGGCCAAACCTTTAGGTTTCTATTCAGGAACTTAACTCAGAAGAAATGATACTCCTGTCATGGATTGTACCCCTTGCAATGATTTGAATCCTTCTCATTCTCTTGGGGAAGAAAGTTACCAGTCATTAATCAACAGGACTGTGAATCAGAGCTCCCATGTTTTATTTTAGTCTAAATGATGTTGTTTCACTCTTCCATACCTCAAGGGCTGCTCATTTGGAATGCAAGGAAGCTGCTGTCACTCTTGGCCTGGGACATGGGAGTTTAAATTTCACTGAGATGTTTAGCTGGGAGGCTCCAAGGCAACTTATTTGTCTACTTCTGAAAAACAAAACTGTCTCATCCGAAGAGACTTTTGTTCAGATGGCTTAGCCCTCATTGGGGTCTGCCCAAATGACTCACTAGTAATGTTTTCACCCCCTCTGGTCCAACACAGCCAACATCTTTACAGTATGTTTTTTACTGTGCACATAGCCTGTTTAACCTTCTTGTTGTGCATTTTGTCTTTATCAATGTTCTGGCTGCAAGCCAAGACCCAAATTGTCCTTTGATGTAACTCTTGATATATATAATAGTGGAATAAGGGCTAGCCTCAATCTCATCAAATATCCAGAAGTCCTGCTGCTGTTTTTGTCCTGTTTCATGTTCTAGGAGGCTTTATGACATCACACAGAGACTGTGATGTCAACAAGGAACCCTCTGGGTAGGCTTTTGAGAGGTTGCTATGGATCTTCTTACTGCCAAATGACTGTAACTTTATCCCAATGGGATTTGCAGTAGGGCTCATCCATGCAGCAATAAAGCCAAGTATCGAATTCTTCTTGCCAGAAAGACCAATTAGAGGATTAAATGTGAAAAGCTAAAACCCATAACAACCATAGTGACATGGTTTTCTTTTCCTTTTTAGACTGTAATCATCTTTGCAGCATATTGTTCTGGGGTCAGCATCCTCAGGGAAACATTGGTGCAGCAATGATGGGAAGAAGCCGGAGAGGAAAACCAAGGCAAATCCAGCCAAGGCAAGATAAGCTTCTCTTCCAGCCATGCTGGCAGATCTCTTTTACCTTCTTTCCTACACTTCTTAAATATTTTGAGCACAGACTGAGTTTATTCAGCTTCCAAGAAGTGTTCTTGTTCAAAAGGTGTTTTATTGTGTGGAGCCAGAGGAAACATGAGGAACAACCAGGCACTAGCGGCACACTAAGATATGTCATTGACACAGCATGTCAATGAGAAGTAAATCCAGATTCTGTTTTTAGGGACATTATGTTCCAAGAGAGGTACATAAATGTGACTAAAATGCCTTGCTCATTGAATTAGACTCTAGCATTTAGTCCTGACTGCCACTGGAATCCAGGTCAGATTTGTCTTTTTATTTGTACTTGTGTTAACACATGAGAGGAGCTGACACATCTGTCTCTCACCAGCATTGTATCTAATGTTGTCTAAAGGAGGTCTCTTGCCTCAAGGAACCAGCAGCCCTTCCTTATATGTGATCTGATAAGATGCAGAACACCATAACAGAGACATTTCCACTAAGTTTGGTGAGGAAAAAGCCAAATAGCATGTTTGGCTGCATGTTTGCTGGGAATAGAAGCGATACAGCAGTGCCCACAGCCTAAAGCCTATTATGTGAGGAATTACCTGGAATAAACAGTAAAGGTAGTGGAAGCTAGTGGTTTTTGGAATACACGGTAGAGGGACTGTGTCTAAATCATGTGACTAAAACTAAATAGAGAGAAAGATGAGCTCAAAAACCTAGGCAGAACTGTCCTATGGGACTTCCTTTTTTATTTAGTCTCTTTTTTTCCTAAATGCACTAGGAGAAAGTATCTGCAATCTGCAGAAAATTTGAAATGAAACACTGCAGTGTTTATTTTTCCAGCCCAATAACTGTTACTGATTTTACAAGAAGCATCAGGTTTTCCCCCAAAGTAAAAATCCTGCTCTTCCTCCCCATCTCCCATCTCTGGAGCTGTAGGAATGTACTCTACACCTACCAGGAACACTGCAAGGAAGATTCTGCCAGCTCAGATTCTTCTCCATTTTGAGTAGTTACAGGGAAATCTCAGAGCAGTTTTACCCATGCCAAACAGCAAGAGATTCTCCATGTCTTTTGAAAAGAGGGTGTAACATGAAATAAAGTTCAATCCAGATTCTTCTGGCACCTTTTCCTGCTATATCCTTCTTGCACTTGTTAGCACCCCTTAGTGCTAGGGACTGTGTTCACAGAATACATGAGAGACCTCACCATATCTCTTGCCCCCCAGAGATTAGACAAGTATGCACAAAGTATGGGATTGCTTTGATTTTTATTCTCTTTCCCTTCTTACCCTGACTTGAGGTTCAGCAGCTTCTGCAATGTGACAAGTTCCTGTCAGCTGTCAGGGCACTAAAATAAAGCTTTATCTTGTCTCCACAGGCCTGAATGACAGGGCTGGCAATAGGTGCACTTCAGCCAGGCAGCCACTCCTGCCATATGCTCTTCCAACCTCACTGCATGCTAACACAGCAATCTGTAGCCTGGCAGATTTGCTGTTTTTCCTTGCAAGACCTACAAAAGGAAGCAACCCTGGTTTCTATCTCATCCTATTGCAGTATCTTATTATGCTGGATTGCAATCGTATTTTTTTACCTTCTTCCTCCAGCATTGGGTGAGAGTCAGCCAGACTACCAGTCTAATGCTGGAGAGTGACAATCCTGCTAATTCTTTTAAAGTAGAATTGACTGAAAAGATGGCCTTGGGGTACACATCATAAATTGAGTTGAAGCCATACACCATGAAGTTGGAGGGAAAAAAAACCTCAATCTATCTTCCTTTAGGGAGAGAGGACATTAGGTATTCGCACTTCAAGCATTCCAACTAATCCTCCTTATTCCACAAGGCTAATTTCAAAATAACATTTATATGGCATGGTTTGCTGGGGAGGGCACTGATGAATCAGTTAGCTGCCCTTTATAATAAGCCCAACTGCTTCCCAGACTGCTCTTTTCTACTGCCTTGTCTGCCAGTCATCTCTGTGCCACATGCTCCTTATTCAAAGGGCACCTGTTGAATAACCATGAAGCAAAGTGACAGAGCAGGGGCAATGAAAAAGGTGAAACACAAATACATAGTGCATTTTTAACCACTATATTTCTGTGGCCTTGCTATAGGGACATGGGGATTCTGCTGAATGACTATGCTGATGCTTGAATGAAGAATGATAAGCCTGTAATTTACTTGCATGGCTGTGTGACTGTTTCCTGCTGAGTAGGAAAGACTAGATGGGTGTTTTGAGCCCTAACAGTGCTGCAGCTCAGAGCAGTCCTTTGATACTACAGGCATCACACACATCATTGTCTGAATGAGCCCTACACCACAGGGTTGGGTTAAATATTGCTGCCCAGTAACAGCTGGGAAGTCCAGAAGTTGCAGAAGGAATATGTTTGCAGACAGCTGCTGTGGGAGTAGCTTCTGATGGCTCTGAAATCCTATTCATTGATTTGGAAACTCATCCGTGGAGTAACTTAGATTAAAAGTGCACTACATTAGCAAAAAAAACCTACCCAACGTGTTGGTGATTCTGCTGACTCAGAACGTCAGCCTGTCCCTGTCATGAGGAAGCTTCAACTCCCTATCTTATCCCACCCATTCTGACAATGAGGCAGCAGTCAGAAAGATAGCTCACCCTCCAAGAGTTTCATAAATATAATCTCTGGGTAGATGGCAGAGAAACATTTGAATTAGTGAAGGAGAGACAGGGTAAATCAAGTATTACTCACTCTCTTTAGCAGCTTGAGAATGATCATCTTTGAGTAGATCAAAGGTCCATCTAGATCACTGTCTTTATTCAGGAGCTGAAACTAGGGGAGGAGAGAAGCAATAAGAGAATCAGCAAAGATGCTTCTCCCAGACATTCTTCCAGCCTGTAAGAATTTTCAACTCTGATACTTTCTGAAGTAGAGAATGTCTGACTAATCAGCAGACACTTAATTCTGAAAGAGCCATAGCAAGTTCTGTTTCTTCTCTTACGGACAGGCCAAAAGAAGTTATTCGGGGTTACAGGAGCCAAATGAGGTTTCAGGTTCAAGAAGATGGCTGTGTCAAGGAGAGTTTATGAGAAGTGCAGTAGAGGGGAAATATTAAGAACATGGGGTAGATTGAGGGATACTGTATACCACAGGGTCACAGAATAAAAGTTTTTCCACCTATGACTTCAAAAGAATCAGATTTGAGACATTTCAAAAAGTGTCTTCATCACATGCAGTAATGTTAATTACTTTAACTGTGGATATGTTTGCCAGACTAATAACAAAGATGAACTAGGATGTATTTCAAAGGGACTTAAAGATCAGTGAGGATTTTGTTTTCTTCTTTAGGAATGTGGTAATTGAGAAACTGAAGTAAATTTATCAAGGTCCCAAAACATGTTAGGAGCAGTAAATACATCGCTGCTGTGAAAAACAGATATGGAACTATTTGAAATTGTAAAAGAGTGAGTGCTTTCTAAACACTCCAGTGAAAGTATATAGCTTTTAAATAATTTGAACTCTGGGCTAAGCCTTAGAAAAATAGATAGTGCTGTTACCAGGGTATAAATGTGCATACATTTAGGAAAGGTTGTTGTTGCTCAGCTTATACATGTTCCTGTTAAAGAATTGTTTCCTGAAGTCTATGAAAATGTCTATTTGTTTCAGGAGATAATGTTGATTTACTTTAAGCTTTACTTAAGAGCAATTGAACACCGTGAGCAGAAGAAAGCAGCACAGTCTATTAGGTCCTTGACTGGGGTGACTGAGGAGAGGACAAAGTGTGGCTGAAGTCAACGATAGTGTAACTGAATTAGTTCATTTGTATGTTGCAAAGAAATTTGAAAAACTGAAAGCAGATGGTTCTGCATCCAAATTTGAAATCCCCTTGTAAACTAACATTTATCAATGCATATTTTGGGCAGTCTGAAGACTTCTAGCTTTGATATTTAGAAGGATTTATCTCCTAGGAAGAAGGAGCCTAGAAAGACAGAATCCACAGCAGATCCAAAAATTCCCAATGAATCAAAACAAACAAACAAACAAACAAACAAACTCAAATCAAAGCTAGCAAAAACCCCCACAACTAAACAAAGCAAGCAAAACCCCCATGGGTTTATGATTGGAACACTTGGATAGATTTTACAGAAATGCATGATTGCATTGGATATAATGAAAGAGTTTTAAATCTTCAGTATCATTACTGAATTTTGCTTTTGGGGGTTGAAAAGCAGAGTGTGACTACCAAGTAGAATTTCTGTCCACTTAATAGCATTTCAGGAGAGGGTTGAAAGATTTACCATCTCTTCTGCCTTTTAATAATGTCTTTGTAGAAACTGTGGTGAAATTCTCAAGTATTAGGTGAAATTACATGTCCAGCACAAACAACTTTGATATATAGATTATCTTACTGCTACAAGACAGAAAGTATTGTACAATAGAATGTTGGAGGAACTGACAGTAAAATAGGATTTAAGATCAGTTTTAAGTCAATGAAGATAAAACAAATGCTTCCTAAATTTGTTGTGTGTAGAGGAATAGGGCTTTAATGCTGACCATAACAAAATTTTTCAAAGTACAAAATCATCCTTGAGTTTTCCTGGATGTGACACCTGTGTACTTACACAGACAAGATCTGTTGATCTCCTAGGAAATAATGAGACAAATTTTGGACCAGTGAGGTTGCACTGCATGTGAAGAAGATCTAATAAGAGCTTGAAGGAGTTTGACAAGATGGTAAAAAGGGAGATCCAGCAAAGTCCCATTTTCAGTGGGCACAGTATGATCAAAATTAAGTCAGAGAGAGTAGCTCAGCATCCTTTGGGAGACCATTTTGACTTCTTGGATGACTAACCATACAAAAGAGGCAGCTTTTGCCAAAGATCTAAGAATTAATAACCTTCACTGGCTTCCAAGCAATAATAGTAAATGAGCTCCGTGTTTCAGCAGCTTCCCTCTCCCTGTTGGGCTGGTTTTGCCTGTTAGTTCCCAAGGGTTAGAGGAAATGCTGGAAGACCTTGAGGGCATCACCATGCCTCAAGCTGTAGCTCGGTAACTACTGAGCTTAATACAAGAATGAAAATGGCCATGCTGCCATTTTAACATTTAACATTTTAGCATTCCTTGTTAATGGCTGACAGCTAAGCAGGGAAGGGCCTGGCCTGTGTCATGTGCAACATGGAGATTATCTGACATTGTTGGGTTGTTACATTTTTGAGATTTGTGTTGCCTGAGGACTGAGTGTTTTGTTTTCTCTGAATTATTTTGCTTTTAAGCTTTTAGCCTTAAGAACTTAAGAAAGAAGTTAATGACATATAAAGTTTTAGGCAGAACTCAGTGCTGTTCATGAACAGAATCACAGAATGGTATGGATTGGAAGGGATCTTAAAGATCATCTAGTTCTAAACTTCTGACATGGGCAGACACCTTCTACTAGACCAGGTTGCTCCAAACCCCATCCAACCTGGCACTGAACACTTCCAGGGATGAGGCATCCACCAGTTCTTTGTCCAATGTCTTCCAGTGCCTCATCGCCCACACTGTTAAGAATTTCTTCCTAGTACTCAATGTGAACCTACTCTCAGTTTGAAGCTACTCCCTCTGGTCCTGTCATTGCATGCCCTTATTAGAAATTTCTCTCCATCTTTCTTGCAGGCTCCCTTCGGGTACTGGAAGGCCACAAAATTATGTCACCTTGAAGCCTTCTCTTCTTCTGGCTGAACAATCTCAACTCTTTCAGCCTGCCTTGTAGGAGAGGTGTTCCATCCCTCTAGCCATCTTGGTGACCCTCTCTGGGCTCGTTCCAACAGTCAGTGTCCCTCCTGTGCTGAGGAGCCCAGAGCTGGGTGCAGCACTGCAGGTGAGGTCTCACAGAGCAGAATAGAGGGGCAGAATCCCCTCCCTTGCCCTGCTGGCCACGCTGCTTTCGATGAAGCCCAAGCAATGCCAGTGTTATTTTTGAACTGTGACTAACTTTGAGAAATCTGGACATATATAATTTGCTTTTCTAACTTTATAAAGACCTAACAAACAGACCCCTGACTTGAAAAGAACTCTAAAATGAGAAAGCTCAGAATTACACTTCCTGAAGCAGATAAAATTGTATTCTCTTGTAGGTATTCTTAACAATAGAACCTTTCAATATATGATGATATGATACAGATAAGATTGTCAAACTCTCTATCATTTACTGTGGAACATTGTTCATATTTGAGCTTAGCTTTCATAACAAACAGAGAATGAACTTCTTTTTTCTTCCTCTCTAGCTGAATAAATTAAGGCAACACGGATGTATTACCCTTCAAATTTTATAGCATATGTTATTAAAATAAATTTAAACTTGACCCCACTGAGATGAGAACACATGAGAAGACCATCAAGGTCAGCATGCTTGTCTTCTCTGATGTAGGTGGTAAACGAATGCCTTTTTCCTCCTTTCTCCCTTGAGCTGGAGGAGACCTTTCCCCCTCCACTGAGTCCTGCATCTGCTGTGTCGTTACCAGAGCAGGCATAAAGGTCTCTGTGTGGCTTGTCTGTGGGTTCTCATCACCTCCCTTGCTGCTTCCTGCTGCCTTCTGCTGGCTCAGAAACCCTCTCTGCCCTCTACTTGTGTCAGGTTGTGCCTCAGATACTGGACAGAGGGGACTGACAGCTCTGGGTGGCAACTACACCAGGGACAAGCTGGGTGAATTGTGCATGCAAATTGTAGGGCAAAGAAAGGGGTGCAGCAGGTGGGAAACAAGACTGGCAGCACATCACATGCTTCTCTACCATGTCCTAGTGCCAGGCGTGCATGAGATATGGCACTTTGTTGTATAAAACAGTTATGTCAGGTAGGGAGTAGGACTGCTTTGAGAAATTAGGTTGTCCCTCTGCAGAAAGTTTCTCCTTGCCACCAGAATTGTTTGGGGAAGGAGCTAATCCCTCAGATTTACACAGAAAATTCATCATTATGCTTGGACCATCTCCTAAACCTCCAGAAAATCAGAGTCCAGAAACATAGCTTGGTATCCTGTAGAGCTGAGCTAAAATAGGGCCTTTTGCTGTAATGCAGTTTTCCATGCACGAGGCAGCAGATTTGGATTCCTGCCTGCACAGACCTGGACTCTTAATAAAATTCCATCTGTGTTTCCTGCCCTCTGGGGTGAAATCCTTTGGCCAACAGTAATGTCTTGGAAAAGAAATAATAATTGCTGTACCAAGGCACTCTTAAGAAGGTTGGGTATGGTGTGGGTCTGGTAATGTAGAACTCTTTAAATGCATGTACACAAAGCACAGCTCTGATGCTACTAGATGATAATCTACAGGAATTTTAGCTATGAATTTCCATTCTCCAGTATTGATGTTTTTATGGATTAAATGGAGCACTTTTTAGCATGCAAGAGTGTTTCAATCCCAAGCTGAAATTCATACAGGTTTGATACAGAATTGCATCCAAATCACTAGGGGTGTATATCCCACTTCTAGCAGCAGTCTATTTAAAGGGAATTGTAACAAAATTTTAGCTGTGGTGAGACTGAACTATGACCCATTCTCTGTCCAAGTCCTGTGCTCCGCATTTTGGATTGGTGAGCTCTTCCACTTTAATCAGATGCAGTGAGTTTTGCATTGAGGATCCTACTGCAAGGAAACAATCCTCTGCATGTACTATGTCTGTTTGGCAGACAAAGGGATCTGGACTTTCCTCTTTCAGTATCTTGTGGTTAAACTAAATGAAGTCAAAGCAAGGAGAGAATCTTTTTAGAGCCTTAAAGGCAAGTGGATGTTTACAATTTTCCTGCTCATTTAATTCTTGGTAGATCTTTGCTGTTCTAACTCCCCCATGTACAGCTGTGGGTAAGTGAAAGGGTCCTGTCAGCTCACTCTATTACTTCTCCAATACAAATACTTCCTACATCCATTAACAGCCTGTGTTTTGGAATTTGCTTCTATCTTCTATCATTGATCCTGATCAACTTGTGGCCTGGTAACCATGTGCCTGTGAGTGAAGCATGACCATGGTTAGAAATTTCTGATCCCTTTCTTGAAAGTCTGAAGGCTAAAGCAGATTTGGCCTGTTGGGTGTCCTTCATCTCTGGAAACTTCCCAGTTGACACTGAAGTGCCAGTTAAGGGCATAGGAAGATCTTCAGTTGTTTTCCCTCTCATTATTTCCTGTCTGGGTCCGGGGTACCTTCCCTCATGCAGGTTGCTTCGGCTCAAGTCAGCTCTTACGCTGGGGAGAAGGAGTCTGGTCAGCTGAGGAGACAGCACAGAAGGAGGATGAACCTGTCTCTGCCCACTCTTCCTCCCAGTGCCTAAACATCCAGTTCATCATCCCCACCCTGGCATCAATGAGGGGCATTTTGAGCACATGCAGAGCAGGACCAGGTGGTCCAAAGCAGGCTCAGAAAATTGTGCCTCACACCATAATACTGTCATGTCATCATACTGGTATCACTGGACAGCTCCGCTGTTCAGCACTGCAGTGCCAGGGGAATGGCAATGGATCACCAGAGGAAGCCAGGAGTGGAGTAAAACTGAACTGAGGGTGGGCTCTTCTTCTCCAGTCAGTGTGTGGGACTCATCTCAGCATTTATCTCCATCTCAGCTCCATCACACCCCGCAGCATAGAACAGCACAGACATCCCCACGTGGCACTGTGAGCTGTGAGCCTGGATACTGACAGCAACTTGGCGTGGCACTTTAGGACTTGGAGTGAAGGGTGGAGCCAGCCTGAGAAGCAGAGTAAATTGGCCCATGCTGAGCTCCTGGTTGACACAGATTCTCCTTCAAAGCTTGCTTTTCTGAGCCTGTGCTACCGCAGGAGGGACTGTGTACAACAGCACGTATTGAAGAGTCCCTGGAGAAGAAGAAAGGGGCTTCCTGGGTCATACTGTCTTCACATTTGGTTTGGCTTGTAAAGTATCACATTCCCCCATGGCAAACTATAACTACACTGAGAATAATAGCTGATAGGTTGACTGCTTTCTGCGATGACATTTTTCTTTTTGACAGACAAGCAGATGAGATTTCATTTTGTTGAAGAGTTTCTAAGCTGTGCTGGGATTTAACAGTTATATTTGCATTTTTGATGATGTTGAAGCTCAATAATAATTAACATTGACCCAAGGGTTGTACAGACCATTCTTTGTGCACATTAAAATTATTCTACCCTTGCTTGTACCCAGGTATTCCAGTTTGTATACACCACACAATTTACAGAAAACACATTTTTTCTAAAATGATGAAAATGGGGAAATTATTGAGGCCATTTCTTATTATGTGGGATATTGTAAAGTCAGGTGTCTTCAGTGCTGTGAGTCCAGCTGTGCAGGCATGGGAAGAAAAATGGAAATCACAGGGAATAAAAGTGGAGCACCTGTGCACATCTCTGTGACTAGCTTGATGGCAACAGGTGCTGATGTCACATGAGTTCAGTATCGTGCAGGATACGTAACCCAGCAGTCATTAAAGACACTGAATGAATTAGAGCATTCCTGGACTGGCATTTTCTGAAGCCTTCTCTGCAAGAGTAAGTGGCATTGTGGCTTTTGAAAATCACAGTTTTAAAACTTCTTATTTCAGTCCTAGGTCAAAATAAACTAGGCTCTCCTTTACTAATATTAATAATTCAGGATTAACTGAAATCCAACGTAAATTGACGTAAGTGATCCTTATACTGAAAAATGGGTACTTCTCCAAGGAGTTTCATGACTATGTCTAAATCATTTGGAAAAGGAGTTTGATTGTAGTGTTGCACTGCACTGTTTTGTGTCACCAAGACATAAATGACTGAAAGTGAGTCCAAATGAGACCACAGCTGCAAAGCTACTGAGGAGACTGAAATTGCAAGTGGTCCCACAGTAGGATGTTGTTTTACACTACAATGATACAGACTCTGAACTTCAGAAGGTTGAAAATGGCTTTTTTATTTTTGGGATGTGTCTTTTGTATATGCATTTTACACAGACCAATTTGATTGGTGACAAGAAGACAATTTTTTTAAATTACATTGGTCAGACCAGAGGGACATCAAGAAGAAGTCCCTTTTAGGAAAAGGAATGAAAATATAGGTACATTTTACAAAAACATGGGTTTTGTTTATAGAAAATTTTCTGGGAAAAGAATTTCAGAAAACTAAAACATCTCAGCCATGAAACCAGGGCTACAAGAGTGGGATCTTCAGGAATACCTATTCAAATGAGGATACAAAAATTATTTATAAAATTGGCTTTTTTCCTCAAGCATGAAAGTTGGCTAACAAAAGGCAAGGCTACCACTATATGTGGAACATATGAATAGAGGGAAAACCCAGTCTATCTCCCAATGAAAGCAAGTTGCTTACTCCAGAGCTGTTTTTACTGAAGCTTTAAATATCCCTAGTAACGGGACTTTCACAGTACTTCTCTCAAAGAGACGCCTCTTCAGTTTAGTATGGTTACCACTGGGACAGCTCTTATAGGCAAACTGTTTTCTTCTTGGTTTCATTTAGTTTTGTTTGGCCAAGCAGTCAACCTGATTACAGTCCCAGGAGCAGGTCAGAACTATGTGCTTCTTCAAAATGAAATTGAACCTGATGCCTCGCTATTGAACCTAGATTAGCAGCTGGACTGAAGATGCTTTTTCTTTTAATCTATAGGGACCTCAAGCTGTTGGGGTAACCTTGCAGCAGAACTGAGCAGGCTTTAAAAGCTCAGTTTTGTATGTCTTACTCCACCCATCTTATTTTTTAATAACTACTAATACGTCTTGTTACTTTGAAATGATCTTTACCCTTTTAAATTAAAATATGACTTTGAATTGAAGAAGTCACCATAGTAATTACTTTATATTAACCATACCCTCCTTCATGGTGAAGCAACATGCAGTGTACACCAAACAGTGGACTATATATCGCTCCAAATGATTCCCTTCTAGAGGCTTGTAGCTTTTGAAAATATCATACTTCTCCACTTCCTTCGCTGTCATTCAGTCAAGTCTCAGAGATGAAGCTTTTAAAATCTATGGTCATTGTTCACCCCCTTCTTCTAGCTCACTTCCCTGGTCCCCCATTCATGTTGTTCTTTGGAACTGCTCTTCCTTTTAGGTGTGTAGACTCAAAAGCCAAGGTCAAAGGGGCCTTTCAGGGCATGTCTACACTGCATGACACAGTGTTATCCTGCAACTCTGAAGGAGTGCTGAATGAGCCAGGGCTGGCAGTGCCCTGGAGAGACAAAGGTGTCATTTGAATGAAAGCATCCCATCTTGACTTGGGCACTTAAAGAGATGGAGGTTCACCTGTTCTTCTCTTAATTTTTGCTTCTGATTTTCATTCTCCTTGACTGAAGTTTGTGCCTTATTTCCTGTGTTATAAGATAATTTACTTTACAGTTTGAAGTGAAAACACCCAATAATGGCAAGGCAAGAGATGCTGGGGTATGATTTTCAGAATCTTATAATTCGCTGAAGAATTTCAGGTCCAACTTTTAAATGCACTTAAAGGGTCCTTTGAGAGACTGTGGTGTTAGGAACTGACATGCCCTGAAAATTCGTGTTTCAATGTATGGCTCTTCTCTGTAGCAAGGTTAATTCAGAGAAAACACAAATGTGAACCTACAGGAGACTGGCTGTTCACCACTAAGTCTGTATGTTTGGGGAACATGTTAAGGAGGTTTTGTCTATGTGCCAGAAGTTCCCTGCCATAAACTGGAGCGTACGGTGCTTGTGGTGGTGGGCATGAAGAGAGCTGGCTCTGCACTTGGCTGTGACTGATGAGGGCTGAGAAACTGCCCTGGGTGAGCACAGGAAAATGGCCTGACCCTCCCTGACTGCACCAGCACAGTTCTGCTGCCAGCCTGCTCCCCCTCTACGTGGGTGTCTGAGAAAAGTGGGGGCTGGGAAGGCTTTCCTCGCCAGGGCTCCCTAGCACAGGGAGGTTCCCTAAAAAGGCCTTGTCAGTGGGAAGAAAATAAGCTTCTAAAACACTTCTGAAGCGTGATTTGTCTGACCTAGTTTAGGCTCCTTCTTTAGGATGATCTGAGGCACACCCTCAAAGTTCCCGTTTCTCCTCATTGTCACCAAAGGGAGACCCGTTTGAAGCTCTCAGACATGTTTCACCAGGGAACTCCCATCTCCCAAGGGCTTGGGGAACAGCTTTGTGGGCTGGCAAGTGCCCACAAGCTCATGCCACCCTTTCTTTGTCATGGATATGAGCCCCCAGCAACTCCAGAGGCCAGGGCAGAGGCTCCTAAGTCCCATAGGTGTAATTCAAAATGTCATTGCACTGCTCCTCAGTGCCTTGGCGTGGTGTTGCCAGCAGTGATGTATGTCACAGAGATCTCTTCCTCAAATGTGATGTCCACTTTCTACTTCTACTTTCTACTTCTCCGCTTCTTACCTCTCTTCTTTTATGATTGCATAGTGTCCCTTCTTTATCTCTGCATGCATTTTCTGAAGCTGAATCTGGTTTTCATTACTTAATCCTTTAGTCTACTTCTATGTCATCTGGTACTGGCAACTCTTCCCAGTTTAGTATCTTCTCTGAATGTCATTACTGCATCATTACTTTCTTTTTCTAGTCTGTAACCCAAGACTAATGCTGATACCTTCTTGACCCCAAAAGACACTTTCTAAAATTGCATACAGATGTAGATAGCTAGCTAGATTTTCTTTGAGATGCTGTTTGCTTTTCCTAAAATAAGTGGTGTACTGGGAACTGCAATGATATCATAGCAACAGGATTATGTAGGAGTCTGTACTGAGGGGTATTCCAAAAACTATATCTAGATATGTATGCATTTATTTGTATAAGCGTGCACACATGCATGAATATTTGTGTTAATAATGTATTTAGATGTAATTAAAGAGCAAAGACCTTAGTAATAACCTAAGACAATTTTTTTTTCTCTTTTGCAGGCAGTTTGATATTAAAAATAAATTAGAAGTAACTCCATGGTGTGGCAGAGAAGCTGATGTAGTGACATTAGTGCTAAATAGAGAACAGCATCTGACTGTGCCTCCCAGACTCAGTAAGTGAAATAAGCAAAATTTGAATTTTGGTAGATGAAGTTCTAAAAATCCAGCAATTGAAAAGAAATCATTTTTAACATGCTCAACATGGTCTCACTTTGGTTTTACTCTTGTCTGGGATATTCTTTCACAATGACAGCTACAGCTCTCCAGCTCATGTATATTCTGAGGAAGCACAGTGCTATAACTTTCCAGACGTGTGCTCGGGAGCGAGTGCATGTGCGCATTAATGCTGCTGGGGCTCCTGCATCGCCATCATCTCCTGTGCATGCAGACCCCTGCACTCCTGCTCCCACACGTGCATGGGGGAGTGCCCCCTGTGTGAACATGCACGTCTGCCTCGCAATAGTTCACAGCAATTTGCAGGCAGGGATCAATAGGTGTAGGAATTACTTGGACATGGAAATTAATTGAGATCTATACGGAAGGGAAAGGGATGATTTTTGTGGGTTTGGAAGCTATTCTGTTTGGGGAGGAGAGAAAAAAAAAAAAAAGGCATTGCAGGAGTATCGTTTTCTATGCCTGTGGAAGGTCTGTGGGATAGACTGAGGGAACAAGGGAGAAAGTTGTTCCGTTCAGTGCTGCAGGACATCACTATTCAGGGTTTGTGCCTGCACGTACGGAGAAGGCAGCACGTGTATGTTTGCGAGTGTGCTGGGGAGAGGGTTTTTAACAGCCATTTACCAGTTCCCGTTTAGCTCGCAGCTCCCACCTACGGTACATCACCTGTGCACGGCATACACTGCCTGCCCTGGCAGTACCTCCATTCCCTCTTCTCCCCTCCGTGCCCACCGCACGCCACCCCACCCAAGCAAAGATTTATGCTTTCTTCACGCATAAATCCCACTCCTGGCCGTGGCCGGGGGGCTTCGGCTGCTCCGGTGGGAATAGGGCTGGGGGCTCTGCAGGCTCCCGGTCCCCTCCTCACCCGGTGCCTCCCAGACACACCCCAGCCCACCCCACCCCTCCGCAGCCCGCAGTGTCCCCTCTCCCCTGTCGCCTCTGTACAGTGGGAAAGTCGTTGGGTAATTGGGTCCAGATTGAAGATTTTAATTATTCATGAGGCTGGCGAGGGACTTGGGGGGGCGGGGGGGTTGGGGGGGGGTGGGGGTGGCTGCCGAGGTGGGGGTGGGGTGGGGAGGTGACGAGTCGGGGAGAGCTGGTGAACAATTCTGGGAAGGGTAGGGAGGGAGGCAGGGAGAGGCAGCGTGTGCATGTGTGATGAGCAATAGCTGTGGACCTTCCAGTTGCTGCTAACTGCCCTGGTGTGTGTGTGTGTGCGCGTGTGCTCGTGTGTGTATGTGTGTGTGAGCGAGAGAGAGAGGGAGAGAGAGAGGGAGGGAGGGAGGGAGGGAGTGGAGAGGGTGGGGGGGAGAGATAAGAGAGAGAAGAGGAAAAGGAGAGAGGAGAAGGAAGGAAGAAGAAGGAAGGAAGGGGACAATACGATCATGCTGTGCTGTATGAGAAGAACAAAACAGGTAGAGCTTCAGATTTTTATATTTATTTCTGTTGAAAATTCTCCCAGGCTGCTGGATGTCCGTGGGGTGCGTGTCTGCCTGAGTATGCGAGGGGCTGGGGTAAGGGCTGGGGTAAGGGGGGAGGAAATTTCAGCTGCTTTCAGCAGACGTCTATTTTGCAATTCTTTAGCATCTTGCGACTGAAGGTTCTTTTCACACCCTGCAACGTGACTGTTTTGCCTTTCCGGAGCTGGTGATGTGGGGAAGGGGGGTGGCCTGCATCCACATTTGGGGGAGCTACCAGAATCCCCCCTCTATTTTTTTTTTTTTTTTTTTTTTAATAGGGGCAGTTATATTGCCTAGGATTTTCTGTCTGTGGCTTTGAGGGTGTGGATGGGGCGGGGGGGGTGGTGGGGGAGGTGGAGGGGAGTGTTGCGGCTGGCAGGAAACGTGATGAGATCTGGCTCTACCTTGGAGAGAAAGGAAGCAATTCTTCATCTTATGCCAAAAAAGAACGGATGCCCAGTGAGCCTTGATCCCTGGTCAGAACGCTCTCAATTGCTCCTGTTTCTGATGAATGGGAGCTGCTTTATGTGCCTGTGCTGTGAGGTGGCGTGGAGGACAGGTGTACTCATTTTTTTGTGTTACAACAATCTGAGCAAGAATTAACCTCAAGGAATTTTATTTTTTTTTTAACTTATGCTATAGTGAAAAATCCAATTAAATAATAACAAAAGCATTAGCCCAAAGAATGGGAGAGTCATCCTCTTTGCAATACCCTTCATAGTACAACCAGTTAGACAACTGTGCACCAGCTGGTAAAGAGACAGAGGACCACGCCTCTGTTAGCTCTGAACTCGGGTGGGATAAGAGAAGCTCGCGGTGTGAACCTGTTGGAAACCCGCTCATTTTCTTTCCTGGTACCGCCTGGCTTTTGCTATAAGGGAATTGAGATGACGAGAAGGTTTGGGTGGGGGCTAGTTTTCAGTGTCAAAATTTCTGTGTCCAAAATGATAATGAAATTAGAGAAAAAAAAGCTACTTGGATCATTTCCCCCTCACCCTTCCCCCTTATATTTTGTGTGAAAGCCCAAATCTGCTCCTGATTAAGAGAGCCTTTTTGGCTGAACCTCTTGGACTTCCTTGGGAGGATGCTGGATTTATGCAGTTGCAACTTTGAGGCAGGAACTGACCCTAGATATCTTTGCAAGGCATTTTAGAAACTTCCAAGAATTACTGATTTGTAAGTAGTGACAAAGAGCTTTGGTTCTTGTTCTGAGCACAAAACTCAGCTAAGGCACAGCACCATAATGGTTACTTTATATATATACACGTAAATTTCAGTGTCTTTTACACTGTAGCACTGCAGTATTCTGTTCACAGGCTGATGCGAGTAACCACAGTTCCTGTGAACAGCACAGTGTTGGAAGAGGATTCAGGTTAAAGTGTGTTTCTGAATGGAGATGTGTGTGTTAGCAAACGAAGGAGAAATTTGTAGAATAATGGGGAGGGGCAAGTGATGGGGATAGAAAGAGACCCTGCGTCATCCTATGTTTTTCCTCATGCAGGTTTTTCAAATGCTTTGCAATTAATGATGTGCTCACTAAAATCTGGAAGGAGGGGGTGAAGGCTCGGGGGGAGGAACACGTTGCAGTCAGCCAGCAGAGCACGTTCTGATGGCAAATACGGGATGAAAAGAGCAGAGGAGGAGAAGGAAGGCAGACAGGGAGGCAAAGTGACAGAGCAGTGGGCGGAGGTGCAGGGCAAATTTTAAAATAAAGTAGGAGCCCTGGGGTTCTTTGGAGTCAGAAGCGAGCTACAGGGGAATGGGGATCATTCTGCCCATACCATCATGTATATATTGGTATCTATTCTGATGTATCTATTCTTTACCCCTCCCTGGGCTTACTCCCGTCCTTTTGTATTCTGTGGCACTTAGGGACGCGTGGCGCGCAGGTGCCTTGCTCGCACACAGCCGCGTGTCCGCACTCCCGCACGGATCCCCCGCATGGCACACACCCCTGTGCGCGTTCACGGGCGGCGCGCGGCCCCGGCTCAGGGTGCGCACCGGCACCGAGCGCTCCGCCCTGCACACGCCGCCCGGAGCCGCTCCAGCCACGCCACCCCAGTGTGGAGCCCAGCTCCTGCTGCTCTACCTGAATACACGCCGCGACTGCCAAACGGGCAGTGTAGCACCTCTGATGGTACACCAGAGAAAGCTCTGGCTGGGAGAAGAGAAAGACCTCGGTTTGCAGCATGTGCTCTTCCTCTGTCCCCACCCAGACCTTTCACTGAGAGGAAAAGATGGAGTGGGTTCTTCAGCACTGGCAGGAGTTTCCTTCCCAAAATAAAGCTCTCCTCAAATTATTTTTCAGGGGAAGTCCCTGGTGTCCCGCCTTTCTGGCAGCTAAAGAGCAAAATGTTGAAATTACAGGCTTGGGCGTGGAAGAAATCTCTTCACATTTGTGTCTAGGTGTGCCTGTGTGTGTCTGTCCTCCCACCCCTCAGAGACAAATATGTTCACACGCTCATACCTTGCAGATTATTCTTTCTTGTGGGTGCGATGCCAGTGTGAAGAGTGAAGTATTTGACTGACTGACTGTGCCCGCCCATGAGAGATGTAGATAGCAAAGTGTTGTCATTTCTGCCTACAGCTGACTGCAGCTCTGAATCTGAGCCCACAAAATATTCAGCTGAGAGGTAGCATAACTGAAAGGCTGGGTCGAGATATATCAGAAAACCTGAGCTCAACCTTTCCTGCCGGCGAGAGATGCAGTCAGTAACACGCAGGGCTGGGCAGTGAGATAGGTGGCTAGAAATGCAAGTGTTGCATGCACTGCATACTAGAGCAGATGGACATTATGGGGGTATGTGCTCAGTATTGGATTGCATGAGTGATTAAACAATAACCCGCAAGCAGGTTTCCCACTTGTGGGTGAGATGAGTCTCATTCATCACCGGCCATAGACGACGGCTTCCCTCCCGTTCCATCCTCACCCCAGCGCTGGAGAGCCAGCGGCTGCAAAGGTTTAAACCTGCCACACCCATCAAATCAAAGGAGGGAGAGGGGAGAAGAGGCAGTCTGCATTTCTTCCCCCTTCCACACGAGCAGCATGAATAAACAGGGCTGTACCTCTAAAGATGCAGTTTAATGCAATTGGAGAAGGCAAAAGCATTAGGGAGCAGTTCCAGCAATTACAGCCAGCCGGTGAGGTGGCTTGTCATTCCAGGAACTGCAGAGGTGTACAAGAAGGAGGAAATGGAGAAAAAGAGAGAGAGGAAGATGCCTGCAAGAGTTAGGGTTTTCTTGCCTCAGGATATTAAAATGTCTCAGGCTTCATTTAGGGTAACTTAATTATACTGCACAATCCAGATGCTTCGAAACTTGCAAGGCGTGGTCTTACCTTTAAACACCACTGTGGACAGAGGAAAAGATATTTTAAAAGAAAGGTATCTATTCACACCCTTCCTTCCACCACTTGCCAGCATGGTGTAAATCACCACAGATTGCTGATTTCAGGGCAGAGGCACTTTGTCTGCACCTAGGGAGAGTCTAGCCACTGCCTCTGCCTTTCTGAGAGACACTGAGCAGCTTCTGTGCTTCTTCCAGTAAACAATTGTTCCATGGAACTTTAATTACTCCAGATCCTCACTATTTCTCTTCCTGGGGCAATACCCCTGAGATTTTGACTGAGAAGGGTGTCTCCAGAGGAACAGCCCTCCCATCACCCTCTCCTCCACTGCCTTTGCTGACTATTAGAGACATTGATTTCTCCTAGATCATGTAATGTAACTGTTCTTAATGGCACAGACAAGCCCCCTCCTAGGGAACTAATTGCAGGCAGAGATTCCAGTGGGAGAAGGACAGTGGTAGTGCTTAGTGGGAAAGAAACCAGTCTATGGGTCCAAATTGTCTTTGGCCACTTGCTCCTGAATGAAAGTCCCAGCAAAAACCAGTCAGGCAGTACCTGCTGGTATGCAGAGGCATCCCTGCCTAGAGGGCTGCCCTGAATCTTCTGTGTGACCATGCCAGGCTGGGGACACGTGTGCAACCCAAGGAACAAACATGGATTATCTGAGGGCTTGTCTTGGCCTGATGCTGGGTCTGCCTGAATGATCTCAGAGCTGCTCCTGCCTCAGGATGAGGAGAAGAGCTGTAGCTCCAGGCTCTGTCCATGCCATGCTGAGAGGGTGGGCACCACTTGGGGATGAGAAGGACCCTTCCTTCAGTCATGTGGCTTTGACTGACTAGAAGGAGAAAGTGCAAAGAGTTTTCACCTCAAATCCACTCTCATTTCAGGCCACCTGTGCTGGACCCTGGAGATGAGCTCTGTTGGTTAGAGCATGGTGCTATTAACACCAAGGTTGTGTGATCAATCCCTGGGTGGGCTGTTCACTTAAGTGCTGGACTTGATGATCCTTGTGGATCCCTTGGAACTCAGAATATTACCTGATTTGGATTCTGTGATGCCATAATCCTGCACAGACATTATATTTCCCTCTCCCTGTTTCCCAGAGATCAGGAATTTCTCACTGCTGGCAGCTGTCAAGTTGCAATGCCTTCTTGTGCTAGTGGGAAAGTGGACAAGGCCCATTGGCCCTTGCTAGATGAAGACAGGCTGAGAGTCTTGCATGATGCAAACGAAGGATGTGTATTCCTGTTTGGATTTGCTGTGGTTGTGCTGTGAGGCATGTGCTCCTCATAGTGTCTCGTTTGCTCCATGTGCTGTCCATGGCAGAGGACCTGGGGCAGAAGTGGGTTCTGCCTAATCTCTACCAAGCAGACTGGGGTATCTCAGTATCTACTGAGGGATTGGCGCGTTAACAGGTAAAACAGCAGCTATAGCCTGAAGGTTGCTTCTGCTTTTGGATGAGATAGTTTGAAGCACAAGCACCAGAATCACAGAATATTCAGAGTTGAAAGAGACCCACAAAGATCATTGAATCCAGAATTTAAGTGAATGGTCCATATGGGATGAAACCCACAACCCTGGTGTTATTAGCACCATGCTCTATAAGCTGAGGCTTCTGCATGGTTGTGGAAGGCTGGTGGTGCATTGCTGACTGCCATTTGCTCAGTGCATGCACTGCTGGCCCATCCATCCTTCCTCCTGTACAACCCTCCCGTTGTCCTCTTCCTCAATGTAAACGACTTGTGATTCCTTTGTTGCTTTGGGTTTCCTCCTTACTCGGGGAGGGCTTTTTTTCAGGTTTGAGAATGAACAATAGCTCTGATGACAGTGCTCTAAAGACACCTGAGAATGAGAAACCTGTTGATGGTAGCTCTCTGTTTTGATGCCCTTTGGAAGTCACTGTCTGATTCCCCTGTTTGCTGTCAGTCTGACAGGTCTCAGGGGTAGATTTGGCAGCAGTCCTTGCCTGTCTGCATCTAGGTTTTGAAATCCCAGTGTTGAGTGTTGTAAAGAAATGACTGTAGCCCAGTAGCTCTACACAGAGGAATGTTGGGCTAATGAGAGGAGGTTGGCCATCCAGAAAGGCATGGTGGAAGGTACAAATGCTTGCTAGTAGAATACCTTGCTGTGGGGAGTAGTAGAGCAGGTACCCAGGTGAAACACCTTTCTAGATCTGAACTGGAAAATCAAAGTAAGGAATCCATCCACATCCATTTAATCTATAATTCCAAGACCCTCCTGAGCACACCAGGAGGTGACATGTAACCTCAGGGCTCTGATGGCCTCATGTGGAGAAGGTCTTTATATTTCCTTAGGGCTCTTTCTATCACCTGCTGAGTGCGTGTAAAACTCGATGGCTTTTCATGGTTGTGAGCACCACAGGCCAGTACATAGGAATTGGTTTAGGGAGAGCTGGTTTCTCTTTCTGGCAGTGCTATTAACCTGCTTTCTCACTTGATCTAAGCATACATTCTCTGACTGTTATGGCCATCTCTGCAAGATGCTCCTTTAATTTGGAAACTAAACAATTAATGTGGGGAAAAAAAGGGGGTTCAGAAGCCCTCAGGTGCTTTGCTTTAGACAGGCAAAGCTCTGCTTTATCCATCCTCAGTCACTCCTGCAGTGCTAGGATGTTTATTAGCCTCTTAGCACAAACCATTGATTTTCTTTCCAGACCTAGGCTTTATTACAATGGACCAGGGCCTGAGAGTAGGGCCACAACCTAGTTTTCTCCCTTCTATTCACCAGTGGTAGCTCCTCCCTGACCACCAGAGTGATCCAGCCTACAATATGTGTATGGGGTGAAGGAATAGTGTAATGAAAATAGTGATTTGTTTTTAATACATTAAAAGGAATTTGTGCTTTTGGAGTTACACTGCTCCTGCTGTCTCCTCCTGTTACTCATTCTGTCTCCTCTCCCCATCTGTTCTGCTCCTTGCCTTCCCTCTGCTCCCTTGACCATGCAGTCCTCCTGCTGCTCCTTCCCTCCCCAGCTGGGTCCCAGCCCTGTATTGTGCTGTGCTTCTTGGGAGCTCCTGCTGGCAGCATCAGCCACCCCTGCCAGGGTCTGGCTCCCTTCACCTTTCCCGGCACCAGTATCCGAAGGAAAACTGGGTTCCTTCTTCAAGCTCCAGTTGCTTTTGTATCTGCCCCAGTTCTCTACTTGGGCAGAGCTGCAGCTGACACAAATGAGCATCTCTAGACAGAGACAGTAAAGTGGTGCATCTTCACTTCTCACCTTGCTGTTGGCTTAGGTAAAAGGTTGCCCAGCCACAGCAGCAACTGGGAAGGGTATGGCTGCAACAGGAGCAATGCATGCAGTACAAACCAGTCAGCATTCCTGCTTTCCTGATGGTTCATGCTCCTTCCAGCCTTGTCCCTTGGCTTCTAATGCCACTGTTGGGTGGCAGGCTGTGCTACATCTGTCTTGTTGGCCCAAGACAGGATGTCCTGAACCTGCCAACCAGGGATGGTTGGCATTTATGTCTCAAAAGGGAAGCCAGGATGTACTTACAGTCTCTTAAATTATGACCAATAAATGTCAGTCCCGTTCATTACTCATCTTGCATCTGAAGTTTCTTGAATTAATTCCAGCCATAATCACAGTATATCTCTATTTATAGAAAGCTGGGACATCTCACAGAATTTAGGCATTCTCTCTGGAGGATACACCTTTCTGTAAGAGCTGGTAATTAGTAAAGCTAAAGACTCATTTACCTAGTTTTAATGCCCCTAAAATTCAGGGGTGCAGGGGAGTGCGTTTGGATCTGAACCCCACTATGAAGCTAGTTTTATTCCACCCTTCCCATAATTGCCTAGAAGTGCTACTGTGCTCTCAGGAACTTTGGGGTTTTATGAATTGGGACGATTTCTAATAATTGGTAATGTACAGAATAATTTACAGTTCCAATTATTCTTATTACTGTTAAGACTTATCAATTAGCATTCAGTTCATCAGACTATTGAGTGGAGTCTAATCCATTTATTTTATTAATAGCATCCAATGACCTTATAAATCTGCAATGTTAAGTACTCCAGGGTGTGCAGGTTGGGCGCCATGGTACTATGCTATGCTCTTTTGCAGAAGAGGCCAGTCATTTATATTAATTCAGATTGAAAGCAGCAGGATGTAAACCACAATGGTTTTGAGCTAACCATTGTTCTCCTTGTATCATTCCACCTTCTGTCTGCCTACAGCTTTAGGAGTAAGGCATTCAGTGGTGGATTTATAAATAATTTAACAAAAATTCATCTAGGTTTGGAAGGGTAGACATAAAGAAACAGGTGTCAGTTGCTGATTTGCTGACAGTAAAATTGCAGCCCTTTGGTTTCATGTAAGAGTGAAATCCACTGCTGGAAATCACCTGCTGAGCAAATGCAAGGATGGCATCCATCACCTGCTTGGCTGTTCCTGAGAGGCGTGGTGAAGCTGGGAGACAGTACTGGAATGATGGGGAACTGAGGCAAAGGGGCTTTTAGAAGCTGGACCAAAAGGTTTACCCCCAGCAGGGACACTTCCCTGTGTTCCTTAGAACTGTGAATTGTCACTTTACCTACTGTTAACATTTTAATTCTTAGCTTGTTACATTGGAGAAGTCAGACTGGCAGCTTGCAAGAACCCGGATTGCACAGGCTGAGATGATTCTGTCAGAAAGGAGACTTGGCCTGATCAAAGATGAAACACCATGGGTTTAACCCTTCATGTATTTACATTTCCTGTGGAAAACCCAAGAGAATTTCAAGTCCTACATAGAGTTCTGAGGACTGACAACTGCAACAAAAAAATTGGCATTTAATGTTGACTGTAAAAATTACAGTCAAAATCTTGATAGGGATGCAACCAGTTGTGCCTAAAGCACAGCACTGGCAAATGCCTTTCCCTTGTATCCTAAATTCCACTCAGAATACCATCTAGAAGAGATAAAACCCTAAAGAAAAGACAAATGGAGCAAGGAAAAAAAGGATCTCCCACCAAAATAACTGAAGAACTGAAGCCAGCTCAAATCTCCATGAAGTAAACAGAAGTTGGATAATTTCCAGAGAATAGTTAGCAAAGTTAATGTATGAAACAATACTTGAAACTCAATCTTACATGGTAAAACTGGATATGCAGCAAAAAGAACCCTTCATTATAATCTCAGTGTACAAGATACTGTAAAAGATTAAAAAAAAAAAAAAGATGACAAATTAGTTAAGAATTACTCCAATGGCTCATAGATAGAAACTCTCAGCATATCTTCCTCTAAAGTTCAGTTAATCCTTACTTATATTCATTGTTTTCTTGCTTTGAGTGCTATGATTCCGCAAATCAGGAAGAGATACCATGAGACAATGCCTTATCTTGTAGAATTTAATTAATTTTTAATTAGGGTGTGACTGTCAAGAGGAGAACGAAACTTCTCTCAGTATTTTACCATTGTTCTGAACTGAGAAATAAGGGATTGTTCTAAACTGAAGTGTGTTCTTAGAGGTGTCTACCATAGGCTGTAGAACTTTAGAGCTTCCTCCCTTCCTAAAGTGTGGAGGTGCCTAAAGCCCTCAGACAATTACACTTAAAACTGTAAAGTCCCCATAACATTCATAGGCTGTTTACTGGTATGCCTAGATGATCCTTTTATAAGCCATAATCAGCTCAATACACAGAATACACAAAATAATAATTGAGCCAGAGCAAGATGGTTAAATAGTATCATCCTGACTATGTGTTTATGGTGGGCATGGAGAGAAGAGGAGAGCTGTGGTTGAAGTTTTACATCAAGCATTGTCAATAAGGCCAAAGCATTTTATGCCCATTTTGCATGTCTTCAGTAACATGATCAGCTGCAAGTTGATGGCTAAAAGGCATAACAGGAACCACAAAGGAGGAAGATCAGGATCTAGGAAAAGGGCAGACCAATCAGGATGTACTGATGTAAGATGGTTCTTTAAAGTCATCCTAGCTTATTTACAAAGGTGAGGGAAGCAATCTCTGAACCATAAGCTTTGAATGCTTTGAAGACTCATGAGGGCTGGATGAGGTGTCAGAAGGCTGAAAACAAGCAGAAGATAAGAAATTGCAGACTACCCAGTTTAACTTCATTCCTGGAGAAAAAAAAAATGGTGGAAATAATCAAATAAAGGAGATTATTAGGAGCCAGCACAGATCTGTCAAGAACAGATCGTGTCAAACTAATTTAGCTTTCTTCTGTAACAAGCCTTGTGGATACAGAGGAAGTAGTTGTCATACCTTGTCATTTGTAAGGATTTTGACATTATCTCAACAGTCTTTTATCATAAATGAAGCAAAGAAACATATTCCAAAGGAAGACACTACAGCAGGGAGGCAGAACTGGTAGATAATTTTACTCAATGAGCAATTCTCACTGATTTCCTGTTGAAACGGAAGACTATTGAGCAGGTTGCCACAAGCTTGTGCTGTGGCCTGCCAGTGCTTCATATTTTCATTAAATACATTGTACTTTATATCATAATATTAACCTGGATAACTGTCTAGAGGAAGTGTTTTATAAAATCTGCAGAGAGCATAAACCAGCTGTGGTGAGCTGGAGGAAACCGCTGTAATTCAAGAAAAGCTTGTCAAACCAGGGACCTGATTTGAACAGCATCAGAGTGAATATGAAGTGCTCTTCATGGGAATGATTAATAAATTGCAGCCAGTTCTACATGGGAGACCACAGGCTGCCCTTCAGGAGGGGAGAAAGGGTCTCTAGAGGACCACAAGCTAGGTTAGAATGTCGTCCTGTTGCCAAGAAGGAGAACACCATCTTACCAGACTGTGCAAGCAGGAGCACAGGCTGTCAGACATATCTCATAAGCCTTCAGCTCTGATGGGCACACAAAGAATTCAGCTGAAATGTCCTGCCTTAGTTTTGTACTGCACCCTGAGGAAGTGTGGTCCAGTGAGAAGGTGTAGACTGGGATAGTGAGAACTGCTTGGGGCAAAAGGAGAAAAGACTGAAATAATTAGGGTTGTTTAACCTAAAAGGAATAAGGCCAAGAGTGGTCCAGATGCTAGACTGGCAAGTGAAAGAAAGTAGGAGTAATGTGTTCCTGCTGCCCATGATGTATAAAACTAGAAGTAATGGTCTTTAATGGGGTGTCCAAAAAGATTGTGATGCACTGTGATATACTGAGTAAACTGGCAGCTTCAATCACTGAAGGACTGCAGGAAGTACATCTGGACCAGAGGATGGACTAAATGGTCTCTTGTGCTCTTTCAACACTATTTCATATGATTGTTATCAAATATTCACTGAAGCGGAAACTGGACACAGACTGTTCTCTTGCAGATCTGTGCTTAACCAGTAGGATATAAAGTGATATTTACTTCTGTATGCTCTCTGTCTCTGGCCTGATGATTATTTAATTCTTCCATGGAAAAAGCCAAGGAGCTTAAGCAGGAAAAGCTTGAAACAGCCTGCACTAAACAGTCTTTTGTAGGAGGGAGGTAAGACTTGAGATCTTTTCAAGTACAGCAGAGATTGAATCAACATCTTCCATAATTCAGAGAAGCTAGTGTGTCCACTGAGATATTGAGTAAATACCTATTTACTACATGCTGTCAGAGAGGAACTAGAGTTGTTTCTTTCAGTGCTGGGGTTCAGGGCTTGGATCCAAACCAGAAGATACCTCCCCAATAACCAGAGCAAGATGCCTAAACCCAGACTGTTTAAATATCACTCTGTCTTCAGCATTTGTTACAGGCAGGTTCAAAAGGCATTCACTTGGTGTATTTTGGTACTGAGGTGCCCAGTTCTACCCATATTTTCTAGCAGACTTAGGGCTATGGTTTCAGCAAGACATCTCACCTTCTTCCTAGACTTAGCTCCAGCTCCTGAACACAAACATCTGCTGGAACTCCACACTGATGTGCCCTGTTCATCATCTTCACAGAACAACTATTACATGGGATTTGTCAATTGGTGGCTTCTTTTACCTGCCTGGCATGAATTGTCTGAAAGCATTTGTATGGCAGTCACTCAGAAATTCCCAACCAGAGTGCTGTACTCCTACTAGAAGTCACTTTCAGTGCTTAATGTCCTCTGCTGCCATTATGATGTGTCCTAGTGGTTGCTGGGAATATAGAATTAAACATTCTGAGATATAATTCGCCTTCTCTGGTATTCTCATGCAGCAGAAGAGCTATTGCTATAGAAGAACTAAAGCTGATATGTGGTATCTTCCAGTATCTCATGCTAAATCCATATAACCCTTAGGAAGATATCCTTTGTTTATTCCTGAGTCTTTTTCACAACATAAGAAGGGGAACAAGACACCCTGCCTGTAGTCAGGATTACCCAGCTTCTGGGAGATGAGATAAATTGCAGTAGTCAAAGACAATCTTTTCATCTACATCAAACTTTGCTGGGCTTTTCCTGTTTGGACAAGAATTTTCTTGGTAGGGGTCTTCTTCAAATAGACACTGTGGTTTTTTAATTTATTTGTCTGTTGAGATTAGAAGAATAAAGCTTTGAAAGCACAAAGAACTTTGCAGCCATTTAATAGGTAACAGTTGCACCTTTATAATACAGAGGAAGAGAATGCTATGATTTCAAATGATGAAATTTCCTATTTTCTCTCTTTTTAGTTTACATTTAAAAGAAAAGATTAAACACCTTTATTAAGCATACATTTAGTTTTCAAAGTCAAACACTTAGAATACAGAAAGTTAATTAAAGAGGTTGCCTATCCATCTTTAATTTGTCTTCTTCATGAATAGACTTAAAAATGTGGTTCTTAATTATAAGATCAAACACTGGTACCTTTTATTTTCAATAGGATCCCTGTCTCATTCAGTGCACAGAATGGAATATACTTAAGGACTGAATGAGTTTTGCCATAAACGAAACTGATTTCTATAGGTCTCCTGTTTCATTTACTGCCAGTGATGAAGGTTATGTATTGAATCGGGCAGGGGGCTGTTCAAAAACAGAAGAATGGTCTCATATTTTGGCAATTGAATACTGGCCTGAAGAATTAGGCTTTTTCCTGCCTTTTGTCACAAGTTCCTATGTGATGTGAAAAGGCCGCGTAAATGAGGTTTTCCATGGGTGGCCACTAATTGGTGTGTTCTTATTTTCTGGGTTCTCAACTTGAGACACCTGGGGTCTGACTTGCAGAAGTGCAGAGCTGGTATTGTGTGGAGGTTTGCTGTCAACACACACAGAGCTGGGGAAATACTAATCCAAGGCATCACAAATTGGGGACCCAAAATTTGTTGTTGCTCTGGCCATTTTGACCTTAGTCTCCTTTTGTTTGATTTTAGTGTCTGTAAAATAGAGATAACAACCCCACCTATCTCCCGTGGAGAATATCCATTAGGGCTTGTGAAGCAATGAGATATTATGGCAAAATAGCAACACACAAAAAAAAAAAAACCCATGAAGAAATCACTATTCTGAATTCAGTGATGGGTTTGAATGGTATATGACAAATAGGGCACTTTGCTATGCTTGAAATTAAGGTAACAGGAAAATACTGAATTGCTACCCATTCTGTGAGCTCTGTCCTATGTAGTAGCTGAGGTGGGGGACACTTTCAAGGGAAAAGAAGATATATAATAAAGACTATTAAAAGGCATCTGCAGGAGGAAGTCAAAGTGAGGTTTCAGTGGTAGTCTCAATTTTGCATTTTCTGTTCTGCCTTTAACATGTGCCCAGAAAGATGTTTGTAAGACAGTACAAGCAATTTTATGTTATACATGAGTCACATTACTTTTAACTTGTGCCTGTGAATGCTAGGTTGCAAAATAATTTGGGAAAAAATGGGCCAAAGCCGTTATCACTGAAACTGGTACTACACTTTTCATTGATATTGGAGGATTTCCGCTTAGATCCTTAAAAAATCAATCCTGGAACACTCTTGTTATTACTCCATTTGTATGTGAGGAAACTGAGGCACAGAAGAAAGTGGAATAATCTGCTGCAGTAATTCTGGCTGTTTTCTCTGTATACAACCAATAGCTTTTAAACTAACATTCACATTCCTTCTGAATGAATTAATCTAGAAAGGACAGAGAAAGGATAGGTTTGTTCCACTCTTTTACCTCTCCCTTCTCCTCACCTGGAATAAATTGAAAAACCAAAATAATTTGTTTACTTTATTTCCCAGTCTTTTTTTGTGCGTGTCTGTGGGGTGGAACATGTATCTGCCTACAGGATTCTGTGGGAGGATCTCACAAGGAAGAACTGACCCTGAAGTAGTGGAAGCAAGCAGGTCTATGCTATCATATCCTATATTCTGAGCTTGTGGTGTGTTCATGAAGTTCTGGGTTGTTGTCCCAGAGGATCTCCAGGTGGAGAGGTTGTGCTCACAACAGGGTTTGGATCATAAGCTTCACACCAGGCACTTAAAAAAGAGATCAAAGCCTTCAAACTGCACTTAATACTGAGCCTGAGAAGAGGTGAGAACCTTGGTGGTACACTGTCACACACTTTTATTGATGAGAGCCTTCTCCAAATCTGAATATGCTGTTGCTATTGTGCAGACCATGAATATTTGTGCTGCCTTTCTCAAGTCTCTGGTGTAAGATGGGACACAGTTTTCTGGTGAGGCACAGGTGGGGAATTTTTCCTACCATGGCTACATATGTTAGCTGCTGAACTGTTGTGTTGCCTCCTAAGCCTCTGTGTCCATGGATTATCTCCAGAAGAAATTTACTTCTTCAAGGGGTGCATGAAGCACTGGTGCAGAGCTGACAGTCAAGCCAGAGTGATTAGAAGAATTATTTCATGGAGGCAGTGTAGGTGGCCAAAAGGGAAGGTCTTGTTCACAGGTCTGGAGGAAGGACACTGTCCCTCTGCCACTTAAGAATGGAAGTGGAGAGGCTGTCAGTGTAGGGAAGAAATAGACCTTCTTGCCAAGTGAAAATGTGGTTGTCTCTCTGGGCCAAACCTGATGCATGTTTGCCAGGAAGGCAGTGGAAATGTAGATCTTGTGTTAGCTTTCATGAGATAGCAGGAATTTTATAGTCCCTACTATTCCCAAACAAATGGGAATTTAGGCTAGTCTTGCTGCAGCTCTTGTGGAAATGTGCACTGCTACAGCACAGTAATGGAGGGGATGCAGAAAAGGCACTGGACTACATCTGGAGATAATTTTATTAGAAATATCTGTGATCTTGGGACTTCACTGGCTTCTTATCCCTCTAGGAGGAGAAGCACTGGCCACAGCAGATAATACTGTAACTTGTAAGCATTTGCCCTGGAACTGAGGGGGCCTTACCAAGCTAAGGTCAGCCTTCCCATGTCACAAACTGCAGTAAGTTGCCCCACTGGCATGGCTTGCTTGCTTCTCTTCTATGGTTCTGAACTGTCCCTGCAGAGGGCAAAATGTGCTTCTTATTGCTCTGCCATTATATCCACCCAGATCCATCTTTCACATATGATTCATTTTCTCTCAGCTTCATGCATTATGATATCATCCCCAACCTGTAATTTTTCATCTTCTCTTGGGTACTTGCCTCTAAACTCTTCTTGCTGCCAGGTGCAGCAGACAGCAGAGGATGCTGAGTACCTCTGAGGGGTACCATACAAAGCAGTTCTGCTCTTTGGAAAACCCTTTGTGAAAGCTGAGCAGCATAGAAATGCCTGGAGAAGTTAATCAGACTTGGAGATAGACACAATTTTTTAAATGACCAAAAGTTCAAGTATTGTGGTGTAAACAGGAGGTCCTTTTACTGCCCGTGGCAGTGAAATAGTGCTCAGTTATACAGAGCATGGAAAGTGCTAAACAGGATTTCTGCCATTCCTTTGCTCCATTTTTATCAACGCCCGGTGCTTCTGCCCTGCAGCAGCCCTGCTATTCCAGCTCTGATGTTCCAGGGTAGCTACAGAACCGACAAAAAACTAGGCAAGGGTAGAGCTGATCCTTTGAACAAAGTAATTCTCTGTTCAGTAGCTTTTTGTACATATTAAATGATTAAATCTTTAGAGGGCTTTTCCCTGATGCAGTAATTGTGCATTCATTAAATTTGCAGATAAGATGTACTTTCTATTAATATTTTTTACTAAAAAACACCCTACATTTTCCACGGATGATCCTGCCTCACCTAATTCAAGGATGGACAACTTGTGGCTTTGGACCCAGAGGCAGACACTGAGTGGATGACATATAACTCCCACAATGGACGCACAGAATCAGAGAGTCATTTAGGTTGGAAAAGACCTTTAAGGTCTTTGAGTCCAACCTTTGTCTGATCTGCACCTTGCCAACTAAACCATGGCACTGAGTTTACTTCTTGAACACCTCCAGGGGTGGCAACTCCACCACCTCTCTGGACAGCCCATTCCAATGCATGACATCCTTTTCTGTGAAGAAATTCCTCCTCATGTCAAACCTGAACGTTCCCTGGTACAGCTTGGGGTTATGGAGACATGTTGTATCACTGCCAGCACACTGCTGATGTTACAAGTGCTTTTTCATCTGTATCTCCATGTGAGAGGAAGCTCCCAGGGCCTTCTGAGGCCACCAGCTTCCTACAAGCTCTGGGACTCAGCTGGGGACCTGGCCCCATCCCATCCCACACTGGATGCTGGCACCCTGGGGAGCCATTGCTTGTTTCTGCTTGTTGAAAAATCCCACACTGTGCCTAAGGGCTCTGGATAGGGCCTTGACACCTCTTGGACATTGAAAGTTGTTTTGGGTTTTTTTGGCTTTTTTTAGTAGGATGCTGATGAAGCCAAGAGGATTGAGCTCCCATGATGTAGTTAATTACATTTTAGAAAGTGAAATCTGGGTAAAAGTTGAATTATGCCACATTATTGGGAGTGGAAATAGATTTAGACTTCAGCTGCAATATGAGCTAATGTATGTGGGATAAACACCATGGAGAAATCATGTTAGAAGAAAGTTATTAAAGATGCTAAGGCAAATATATATATAAAAAAATAAGCCAACACTGGGAATGTAGTTGCCTGTGCAACCTCAGTATGGTCTCCTCTTGTGAATGCATTTCAGTACACTTTTAATAACAGGAACACATTTTTCTTTTCAGGGATTCTGACTGCATTCAGGTCACAGAATGGACAGTGCTCACTTAATGAGCAGTTATTCAATATTTTGAATTCTCATAATAAGTCAGTGTGTGACCTCCACAACTTTGCTTAATAGTATTCAAACCTTGCTCTGAAATCAGAAGTATTTTCTCCTGAGCTGCCTTGTGATTCTGAGCACATCCCTAATATCACTTAGTAAATCTTTGCAACACCCATGTGAGATAACTGAGTATTTTTACTCCATTTTTGCAGGTGGACAGCTGAGGCATGAAGAGTTTGGTCAGCAGGATGCCCTAGTTTTATGTCCTGAATTTCAGAAACAGAGGGCCTGACCTTTATTCATAGTTTTTGTTTTCAGTTGCACATATCTGAAAACATCTCCCATTACTGTCAGCTGGTGCTCTGAGTTCTCGGCACTGCTCCAAATCAGACTCAAGGTGTCTGAAGTCAGCTACTCAGAGATGCAGAGCTTGCCACTTGGAATGACCCCATGAAAAGCATGGGCCAGGATAACAGAGGAATCAGCAATAAAGGTGGGGCAGGGGTGTAGGACAGCCATCTGTCAGCTGCCTTAACCCTGGGATCCTCTGTTCTCCTTTGCCAAACTTTTCCCTCCTGCATTTTAACTTTCAACTTCCAACTGCAAAAACTAGGACCAAGATTTTAAAGTAATCCCTTTATACCCCCGAGTTTCCTAAGCTCCAAATATCCAGATTTCCTACAACACTTTAAGTCTTCTTTAAGATACTTTGTTTTACTTTGCAATCTCACAGCAGATATTTACAAGCCTTTTTTCAAACAGTGGCAGGGTGGTATTAGGCAATTTACAGAACTGCCCTAACAAATAAGATTTATATAGGCAGGAGTCTAGCAGGATTTTCAGAGAGCCTTGGTGCCTAATTCGCACTGGTTTCAATAGGATTAAGGCAATGAGGCATTTGTTAAGATCCCACCATTCATTCCTTAAAACCTGGCCCTTTAATTCTTTTTTTGAGTCAAGTTTATAGGGAACAACTAGAGCTAAAGCATAGGAATGTATACTAAAATGTTAAATAATTTGTGGTAAAGTTCTGTGAGAGTACAGTCGGTAAAACAGGCATCTTGAGGGAATATGTTATATTTTCTTCGGGCTTCAAAATAATTGCTTCTGCAACCAAAGGAAATTGCATGTAGAAACCTTTTTCTCTACTTTGCACTGAAATCAAAATGTTAGTCACCTGAAAGCCCCAGCAGGTGCAATTCTACATTAGTATCCTCAGATATTCTAAGGATCAGGCAGATTTCAAATCTTAGCGGCTGGTTTGAGAGAGTACAGAAAGTGTTTGTACATTCTTTCTGGAAAGGATCAAATGAGTCATGTTGAATTTGATCTGTTTGAAAATATTCTATACCTAGGGTTAATTTCTGATTTAATTTCAGTAGGATTTAGTGAATTCATTATGCAAACTGACTTCAGGCAGTGTATTCGTTGCAACTTACTCACTTACTGCACTATGTTCATAGATATGTGTGCATTTGTGACATGTAGTTGGTGAGAGTTGTACAGTATTATTTCCTCTCCCTGATTGGGAAGGAGAGAAAAGAAAGTGTAACAAAAAAAACCAAACAAAAGCAAAAACAAAAACAAACAAAAACAAAACAAAAAAACAAACAAAAAAACCCCACAAACAAACAAACAAACACCAAAAACCCCACCAACAACAAACCAAAAAACCAAAAAAACACACACCACAGTCCAGGGCGAAAATTTTAGATAGATAATCATTCACTATGATGGAATATGCATGGTTTTTGCATTGTTTCTATTTTCCTGACAGAGGGACCAGTTAATATGAAAAACATAGTACAATAAGTGACGTGACCTAGCCACATAATGTAGACATTTGCATACCATAATCTGGGTTGTTTGAGCAGACCTATGATTTGCTTGACTCTAAAGATGTGTCTCATGAACTATTTGGTATTTTTATTGTTAATGGGTCAATAAATTGATCTGGCAAGGACCAACCTTGTTATTTGACTTCCCGAAGAAGCAGAATCATGTCTTTCTACCAAAAAATAACACTGTATTTAGGTGATGCCAGGGGAAAACAAGCTGGCTGCTGTAGTGTCTGAATTGTTTTTCCTCTGTAAATCAGTGTGTTCCCTATGCCCTCTCAACACACTCCCATTGTCTTGTCTCCCGTTGCTTGTTTCATTACTTCCTTTCCTACACCACAAGGGAGATCCTTCCCAAGGCCGTAGAAATAATGGTTGTCAGTGTTATAAATCCTTATACATATGGTTTTTATTAGAATGGGCACCTCTTCCTTCATCTGGAAGGAAAGAGGATAGGAGCCCTGATGGAAACTCTTGGACAACCACTGATGAAGGTTTGACATTCTTCTATTTCCTCTTACTTTTCTTGGTTTGATATCCTCGGAAAACTCCTAAATGTGCTGAATAGTATTTGAGGGGAACTGAGAGGAAATAGAGCAGTCAGACTCGGGACAGAGTCAGCAATCCACACAGGTTGTTGTCTATAGGACATGGCCATTCATAAGTTCCTTTAAGCTCTTTTTTTCCTTTTCTTTATCCCCAAATGCTTAGCTATTTTCAGCTCCACCTATTTTAATGGCTGCAGCTTTTCCTCCTGCCTTTGGGAGTCTGATCCACACACTGATTTATTTTGAGCTATATTGCTAATTACTATTTTTGTAAGTATAGTGTTTCATTATTCATTGAAGCTGGGGAGACATTTTAGTAATTTCTCAGTAGAACAAATGTAAATTCAGTAATCAAGTAAGATCTCTGGTTAGGGTTTAAAAGGGCTAGGAGGAGTGATCTGACAAAGAAGCTGGTATGAAACTGAGAGCTATTCATATATGAAGGAGTGTTACTAAGAAAGCAGAAACAAACTAATGTCTGCATAGACAAGATGCAGGGGCTGGCTGAAATGCTGGGAGGAATTCTTTAGTTCACTGAAGGAATAAACTGCCACAGGAGCCCAGAGTAATTTTTTGGGGCAAATGTCCAGACTGGTAAAAATTACTCCTGCAGGGTGGATGAACAAAATCTGCCATGCTGCACTGTACAGGGAGGGTCTAGCAGACCCTGGAGATTTTCAATTATTTCCTCTTTAGTGTGTGACAAAGCTGCTCAGTGTGAACTGTCCCTTACTAAGAGAAGTGGAAACACTGTCCATTTTCTCGTGTTAGATCAACTGTGCAAGCTTCCCAGTGCTTTCTGTCTGGCTTTACCTGGGTTTCTGAGGGAAGGAGGTTCCTATTCCAGAAACCCGTAAGTCCTTCTCAGGACGAGAACCCTATTTCCATATCACACCTGCACCAGAGTAGAAAGATGTGGAAGTAGCTCTGTAAACTCTGCCTGCCCAGCAATGCTAGGAGTCCTTGTCAGGGTCCCTTTTCCCTCAGCTTCTCTGCCAGGGGGCCTCTGAGTAAAGCCCCCCACAGGCTGGGCTCCAGGAGTTTCTGGATGTAGAGTACAGTTCTGCCAGAGATGCACCAGTTGCAGAGTCATCTAAATTGTGTGCCCAGGGAAAAGACATTACAGTATGCTTTGAGGCTACTGACATGCTTCCTGACTGAAGAATGGAAAAATACTGGAAGACCTTACGACCAAAATACTAAATACTTATTGAAGCCCCCTTTTAAGAAGAACTTTTAAATGGGAAGCCTGAGAGGTGAAAAAATTGAAATAAATAACAGTTGTCCTGCAGTAGGAATGTTAGGAGAAGATCTGGATGACTGTTTAAATGTGGATGTGATATACTAGCCCTTATAAGTGATGGATGCAAAGATTTGTCCTTTTTTCTCTAGCACATCTATTCAACATGTTCCCTTTGGTTGGGGGTCTTTAGAGCACTAAAATAGCAGGGTCCACAAAGGAGTTTTTGCAGCAGGCACTGCAGGCTTGCCTCCCCCTCCCCCCTTTTCAACAGAATTGAATACAGTAAAGGAGCAAAGGAGGAAACAAAATGGCTCGAAGCCACATGTGCATTTCCCATAGCTCAGTGCCAGGATGTAGAAAAAGTGATTAAGCCCTGGGGTTACTGGGTCTTGTGTTCAGGATCTTCCCAGTCAAAACCATGCCTGCACTCAGGTGACAACCCACCTGAAGAGGGGAGAGGGGAGAGAGGAGAGGGGTATGGCACAGCATTATGCCTTCAGGACTGTGCTTCTCAGGAGTGACAGCTGCCATCACAGGCCTGACTGATCAGTGCTTGGGAAGCACTGGAGTTACACAAACTGGGCATGGTCTCAAGCAGTCAACTCCAGATTCTTGGGTGAAAGAAGCTGTGTCATACACATCCCCTCTGGAGACCTTCTGGCAGACATTTAAGCCCCCTTTTAGGATGTTCTCATCCTGCAGTGACAGGAGGAAGTAGATAAGAGCATGGCTTAAATATTGCACAATGCTTTACTGAGCTACACACCATGGATCTGAGGTCCTTGCAGCACTACAAATATTAACTTAATTATGTTCAGAGTCCTTCTGCAACTTAACAATGTCTCCATTCATAAGTTGTTTGGAGCAGTGGACCACAGAGGTCTTGTAAAAATTAGCCCTAGCAAAATATCACTGGAATCAATGAAATGCAACTCTGCTTTCATCATCTGACATTGCTTTTGGCACTGGACTTTAAACAAGGTTTCCATACAACTGTTAATAAGTAAATAAGTTGAAATAGAAGGAATAGAAAAAGATGGTCTGGGTCTTCTCAGACCTTTCTGTGAGTCAGCAGTATGTGAGAGCTCATAGAGGGACTAGTGATCTGTCTCCTGTGTTTGATAGCTTAAAAGTAGGTCTCAGTCCTCCTGTTCTCACCTGTAGTAGTGCCTAAGCAGGGAGGAGATATGGATCTCTCTCCTTTCTGTGCTTCTATTTTAAACATGAATGAGAAATGAACACTAAATGTAGGCCAAGAATAATTTCACATAAGGTTTTCTGTAAGGTCCCTGGCATCCAAGACATGGAGTGGCTGTGAAGAATTCAGATTCATAAGACAGATCCATGTCTTACCCACTGCTTGTGGTGAATTCATACACAGGCTGTCACAACAGTCCTATCAGAAACCTTGTAGAAGACCTGTGGGGCAAATATCAGCACTAGTGCCACTGAAGTAAAGGAAGGTGGAGACAATGGCCAGAGCAAGCCAGGGGGTGCATAGCGGCAATCTCTGTGTCAGTCAAGCCCCATGAGAACATGAAGATCCACACCACAATTCAATGAACTGAGCTTTCATGAAGATCAGATCCAGACTCAACACCCTTATTCTCTGTCTTCCAGCAGCTAGGCTGATATCCTGTCCTAGTGAAGCTCAGCTGGTGTTAACAGGGTCAGGAAATCCCATGGAGGAAGAAGCAGAGCCAGTAGGGCTACTTCTGGCTGGTTAAGGAGAGGCCATGCCAGTGAGACTTGTTGAATCCATCAGAGCCAGAAGCTGAGAAAAAGCCAGCTGCCCCAGTGAGAAGATAGAGTCTGTACCAATAGGTAGAAGCCTTTGCACTGGATTGCTGCTCTTTGAGGATACAATTATCATGGTGTACACAGAGTTCAGCACTGCAGTTGGGTTGTGGTATTGGTCTATTTGGAACTAAAGCTGAAGAGGCTATGGGAGAGGATGTCTTAGGCAGAGCCGTTTTAAAGCCAGTCTGTCAAATTGTGGAGACCTACAACTGGCTTTTTGGGTTTTGCTAAGAGCATCTCTGATGACTTGAAAGATTGTATGGTGCTCCTGAGGGAATGAGGAGGCTGTTGGCTGAAGGTGATGCTTGGGGCTAGACTGTCTTTCAAGACTGGAAAAACAAAAGACAAAGGTCTGACCAGTAGGTTAATGGAACAGTAAGAAAGGCAGTATTTACTGTACTGGCCTTGCCAGATCCCAATCAAAAATCCTGGTTTCTGCTTTCTTCAGCTCACCCTGTAATTTCAGCTGGGATACACACCTTTGTACCTCCTGAAGTTTAATTGCTGTATGTGATTGAAGGCAGAGGTGGCAGCCACAGGGTTTCACCCCAGCTATAGCTGCAGTGCAGGAGAAGAAACACCTTTTCTTCTTTGTGCAGGTGTTAGGTATAAAGTAGTGGTGGTGTCACAAAGGGCAAGTCCAGCCTGACTAACCTAGTGGTTCTTTGTGATGGAGTGACTACTGCAGTGAATAGGGGAAGGGCTACAAATGTCACCCTTCAGACTTCTGCAAGACCTTTAACATAGTCCCCAGTGACATCCTTCTCTCTAAACTGGAGAGACTGATTTGATGGGAGGACTCATCAGTGGGTGAGGAATTGGTTGGACAGTTACCTCTGGAGGGTAGTGGTCAACAACTTGGAGCCCCTGTAGACACCGATGACAAGTGGTGACCTTTAGGCATCCATAAGGGGACCAGTGCTGTTTAATGTCTTCCTCAGTGATAGAGACAGTGGGATCAAGTGCACCATCAGCATATTTGCAGGCTGAGTGCTGTCGACAGGCCTGAAGGATGGGATGTCCTGTGTTGCCATGGAGGGAATGAGGTAGGAGCAGGACATAAGTGTCTGCTTCCTGTAGAAATCATTCTGGAGACCCTGCATAAGCCTGGACTCTGGGGAATCTCAGCAGCTGTTTGCCCAGGATCTCAGGAGAACAAGTCTGAGCAGGAAATTAACCTCTGTGCCCTGGGTGCAGCCAGATCAGAATCAAATGTGTCCAGCTCTCCTGGGGGCAGGCTCTCTGAGCCACCAGAGGCTAATAACAATTCCCTAAAAAAAATTGTGGAGTCTGAAACTAAGCAAGCAAGGGAAAAAAAAGCGGCTAGGGGAGAAAAGGTTGGAAGGGAGAGACATTGATAATACTGGGTTTCATGCTGACCTGCTTCATGGTCAGCAGACTATGGATTCAGAGTCTGAAAGTGCTAGTTCAGAATAGTCCACATAGCAGCAACCGTCCTTGCCCAAACTGCCCCAAACACAACCAAACAAACCACACAGTTTGAGCTTAAAAAGATAAATTTTTTTTTAAGTCCAGTGACATCCAAGCTTGCATTTCTGCCTAAGCACATCTACATCAAAAATTACCTATTCTTTGAATGGACTATTCTAATCAAAGCACTGTTCAAGGGAAATTTTTTCACCTGGCCCTTTTGCTGAATTTCTTCAATATGGGCTATTTTGGGAGTAGATTTACACTGCCAGCTTGGATACCTTCCTGCTTCCTTTCTAGGCTTTGATCCCTTGATTTGGATGCCTCCAGACTGGTTTCTTCTGGGGTGACACAAGTATTTCCCTCCAAAAAGGAGACTAGACACAACTGACAGTACAGTACACTCCAGAATCCAACCTTAAGCAAGAGCACAGATGTTGATTGTGCCAAACACTTAAGACCTTTGACACAGTGTCCACAGACCCTGTGCCCTGGAGTGCCCTCATACACTTAGGCCACAGCCCAGAGTATATACACAGCCTTGGCATGAACTATAAAAGCATGACCTTCTCAAGTTCCCACCCAGTCCTGTCTCTGAGACTCTGGGCACTTTCAATTGAAAGATGAGTGAGTGCAGCCTGTGCCCCACAAGTACCAAAGTGCTCCATAGAGCCCAGACCAAACCCAAGGCAAGTGTTTTCCCCTGTGAGCTTCTCTGCTTCAGAACCATGAACATCATCCTGAACATGATCCACTTTTTGTCCCCTTCAGGGCAAGGCTCTACTCTCTTTCACCCAGCCTGCAAAGGCAACACAAGCAGTAGTGAGTGCCTTTTTTCCATTTAACTGCTGGAGCTGTTGGAGCTTCAGGGTGGTAGAGGACACCATGATTGACCACCAGCTTAAGAGAAACAGGGTGACAAACAGAAGGGAGAGTCATAAAACAGGTGAGGAGAGTATGGACTTATTGAGAAGGCTCACTAGAAATAGCTAAATAGGTCTAGCTTAGATTATCTTCTACCTCTCTTTGCAGCCACTGTACGCAAGTGAATAACATCCATCCATCTGCCTAACTGTCATCTTATTTTAATCTAGGCATGATAAAGTAGAGGTGAATTTTTCTATATATACTATATATATATATATATATATATTTATATATATATATATATATATTTCTATATTTTTCTACATATAAGGATCTTGTAAAGGAAAGGGTAGAAACTCCGTTGTTAGAGGATTTGAAACTGGAGAGCTGAAACCCTGCTAGTTATACCCTGGGGAACAATCCTGCCTAGACCTCCAGAGGGATGAGTTAACCTTTTCTTTCTCAAGGGTGTTTTACCTACTATCACCATAGTCATCCTGGGAAAATAAAGGAACTCTGTTTGTTTCTTCCCCTTGAAGACAGGTTGTGCTGACAGGTGCTGTCCTCTAGCCAGGTGTCTTCACACCATTTAACTGGGTTAAAAAAAAGCTGTTCTTTGTGCTAAATTGCTTCCTCACTTCCCAAAGCGTGAAAACCTTTTCTCTCTTTCACGTGTCCATGCTTCACTCCTTCTGGGGAGACAGCTGGCCTTTTTTTTTTAATACATTCTGCTCCTTAAATGCTGTCTCTGAGACAAATCAGGTCATGTGGAGCCAGGCCCACGAAAAATGCTGAGGTGACTCAATCCTGGGAAATCATTGGGAGTTGGATGCCTAAATTCCTTTGTGAGTCTAGGCCCAAGTGGCTCCGAGTAACAAGAGTAAGAACATACATTGTGTTCTAGTCAAGAACAGAGCATGGGCTGAGATGCATCTTAACCCCACAAACAGCACAGGTGTTTGGGTGATTCAGTACTAGTTCACCTAAATAACTGAAGGAAAGATTTCCATAAATACTTTAGCACAGACGTCATGAGAAAGGAATGACTTTGGGCCCTTATTTCTTTGTGTGAAGAGCACAGTTGTTTGTTATGGGTTATTTTTTCAATAACAGTCATGTATCATATTTCTCTTGGATGAAATGGATGCAGTGGGTTATTGATAAGTGTCAATGTCCTGTGGATACCCAAGCTCTGGCCAGTATTGATGCCTTGTCTGGTGAAAGGTGTGTAAGTCCTAAATCTGGGCTCCCAGAATGCAGTTTTCAGAATACTGGGAGATGGCCACATGTATCAAAGGGCTCTGGGATTTGGTGTCACATTTAAGAGGAGCTCCTAACCAAGGATAGAAAGGAGCAGGATAACAGGGTGATGGTTGAGCATATGGCATGGCTATAGCATATAGCAGCCTGATCCTAGATGAATGTTATGGAGATTGATACGTGCTATGTATTGGAGGCAGAGAAACACCAGGAAAAGGAGAGCTAGAGAGGGAAGCAGACGAAGCTGTGTAATAGTCAAACACCTTTCAGTGAAACAGTAAGTTCTTTCTTGGTCTTTCCAACCCAGCATTGATGATACAAAACAATGTGATTATTTTTCCAAGGAAAGGCAATGAGGTACACCATGAGAGACAAGTAGACTAACAGCAAGCAAGGACCAAAGCACTCAGTCTTTTGCCTATATGTGGCTGCAAACACGTGGAACATCTAGAAAGCACCTAGGTTCTCCATTTCTCCTTTCCTGAAATACCAGCACAGGAGACATTTAAAAGGGTCAGGAGTTTATAGTAATACTTCCTTAATTCTTTGACATAATTTGACACACCCTCCCCCAAAAAGTGAGTTTGGAGACGGAAGGTGTAAAAGTGGCTAGAGATTAGAAATCTTCTTGTCATGGCTCCAGGAAATTTCTACATTCCTGGTACCTAAGAGCTAACCTCTGCCCTATCTGTGATTTAACATTGATTTCTTATCTCCTACTCTCTCAGCTACGTGATAGTAAGGAAATTCTCACTTACAGGAACAGTCTGGCTGGGAAGGGATGTCCTAGAAACCTGGAGGTGTGGCAGACAAGCAGATGGGGATGGTGAGAGGATCATCCCTCTAGGACTGGAAAGATGTTGTGGGCTGTGTAGATAGGGAAATAAATTTGTGTTTCATAGAGACAAAGCTTTGCACACTGGCTTCATTGGGTATGTGAGGATGGTCTGAATAAAAAAAATGGACATGTTTAAGTATGTTCTTTTCTAGATCTGTTTAGCTCTTCATCCACCTGCCTTCGTGATACCTTTTTGCCATTACAGGATCCATGATTTGTTTAAAACTAAATGAAACAGAGGACATTTTCTCTGTGTAAAATGGCAATACATTGCATGTACCCTAACAGTATCATGAATATGTCAGTATTAAGCATTAATGTGAGCTTACTTTACAAATAAATGTGTAAATGAAGGGTAGAGGGCTGATGGAATACTAATATCTGAAACCTATCCCTACCAGACCTGATTCCTGGCTGAGAACTCTAAATTCTATGCAAACATCAGTAATAATAGTCACTTTATTCTAGCCACAATGCTACAGCCAAGATGTCATGAACGCTTGGGAGATAGATAGACAGCTTTCTTGTTTTCCACTGAGATGGTTTTGAATGCATCCTGGCAGGGCTGACTCACCCCTTTAGTTTTCCAAGGAAGACAAATTGCTTTCCAGGAGCTTCTGCTGTATACAGGTTATTTTTGAGCGCTTCCTTAATTAAAGTTTATCTGCTGTGCACATAATCCACAGATGAAAAGCCCTTGGGGCTTCTTTTTTGTGTGAACAGAAGTTTCCCCCTGAACAACCTGTCTGTTACCCAACCCATTGTTACACAACATGACATACATACTTTATGGATGCCATGTCCTACCCAGAAGTAGCTGCAGGCCTGCAAAAAAAGTAATTTCAAATGCCTGGGATGCTTTATGGGGAAAGTACTGAATAGAAACAGAATTCCAGAGGGCCACAGTTGGCAAAGATGAACTATTAGTGCATTTCTTTCCTACACGATCTTGAATTCCACCTTTGCTCCAGTCTCATGTTTCTTGTCTTTTGTATCTGAAATTGTGCTGAAAGCACCCTACTGGAAATATATTTTGCAGTTGCACAACTTGAGACCTGGCAAGGAATCAAATGGATGTCTTACCATCTGGGAGAATAGGACAATGATGTCACTGGAATAGCGAAGGAGCTTTTTAGCTCTGCTTTGCTGTTGGTGCAGGTGAGAGGTTTGGTCTGACCTGCCTGGAGAGAAGTGCTCTCCTATCCCCTGCGAGGTCAGGGACACAGGGCCAACCCTGTGGCTCGCTGTGCCCTGGGCTCTGGCTAGCAGGGGAAGGAGATAAACCTTTACAGGGCTGCATAGCCTAGGTAACAGGGCAGCTCTGGAGTCAAGAGAGTCAGGCATGCAGCAGTTCACAACCTGTAATAGCTGTCTTGGTTGGTGTAGGAAGTATGTGGGATGTGAGAGCAACAAGCCCAGTGGCAAAAGAGATCCCCTTCCATCAATGTTTGTCTTGTTTCTCCAGGGATTAATAATTTTGTCACATTCACTAATGGTTTTGCAGGAATCAGGCATGGGGATTGAACCCTTAAGGCCTTCTAGTTATGTCTAAATTGTCTTTCCAGTCTCCCAGTCTTGCTGCTGTTTGAGACTAGCCTCAGTCCTTGGGGAGAAGAAGTCAAAGCTACAGCATCTAGGTATTATACAGTTCTCTGAAGGAGTACCAGTCTATTTTCACGTTGCTGTGGCTACAGTGTAATGCTGGCATATCCAAGATCTCCTTAAACAGCTAGTTCAGGTATAAGCACTTAGGTTGCCACAGCAACACCGGACTTACTGCAAGCTGCAAAACTTGTCTAAGGAACAGGATGGATGAGCCTGTGTGGAGCTCTGCACTATCTGAGTAGTTTAAATGTACTTCCAATTTGTTTCCGCCTCCTTGTGCTGAAGTAGGCTGAAAAGCTTACCCAGATGCTGAATAACAGTGTTGAGCTAGCTATGCAAGACATGAGTGGTTGCAGCCTGCTGGTGCCTGTATCATCTTTGCACATAACCATCACCTGCTCTCTGACAAGCTGTGACAAACACGAAAACCCACTTTCCATACTGTGTCATTTATTGCACTTGGGGAGGTGTAGACATAATGTTCACCCTGTGATTGGTGCAACAACCATTTTATCCCTGGGCATGGTCAGAAGTACAAAAGCTCCTCGTGCAGAATTATGTGTATTAATTCCATTTACATATTCATTCATAGCCTTTACATAAGCACCCGCCGACATAAGCATCCTGTGCCCCCTCCATCTCATTTCCTGCCCTATACAGACCCATCCACATCCCTGCACAGCTGTGTGGGGTGGCTCTTTGCCTTGATGATTTGGGGCTGCTCACTCCTTAGCCACCATACCCACTGAAGGAAGGATGGGTCATCACCAATGCTAGGGTGAGGGATCTGTGCTCACTGGGGACCCAGTGGGACATAGGAGGTACCATCTCTGGCATGGTGGTGGACACCAGGTTGGTTCCCTGGCTGAGCATCACTCCCACGTGTGCTGGACCCTGTCTTGTGCTGTGGAAATGATCACTTCCAATCTGTTTCCCAGGAACTGCTGCTGCTGTGGCCACTCTTCTTTCCCCTCTCCACAGGCAGGGTGTTTCCAGTGGCACATCAGCACGTTGCAGTGGCTTCTCCTCCCTTCTTCCTGCCACACTTTTGTTGACCGTGTTTGTAGGTTGTCCCTTCTCTCTGCTCTTCTGGTCCAGAGCCTTTTCTCAGATGGCACATCTTGGTTGCAATGGCCAAAGGAGAGGTTCTCTCCTCCCACACAGGAGTAAATGCTTCTATCTTTTCCAGTCAGCTTGTTTTCTTTGTTTTGTGACCTGAGCCAGGGATGGAAACCAGGTGCAGACAGCAAAGAGACCAGTGGCTCTGATTCCACATAGGTCTTTTGAATGCTTCCCAGTGGGACTATTAATAGAACAGTGTCCTTTCATCAATATACAGCTGAGCTGTTACTTGCCCAAGGGCTGCTAAATTATTGGGGTGAAGCGTGGTCTGTCCTGTAGATTCAGGAAAGGTTTATAAGCTAAGCATTATCTCTCTGCAGCAGACCAGCGTGAGGCACAGACTCTGTTTTGGTCCCATTTAAGACTTCAATGCATGATTTAAGTCTAAAAAACATGAGGAATGCCTGTTCTTTGTTATAAGGCTGAATTCCCCCCAATAGCCAAAGAAATAATAACAGTCAGCTGAAATTGGAAAGAGTGATATTAATCTGCCCATTAATCCGTCAGTAAAACCATGAGAGGAGAGCAAAGGCAAAGCTCTTGGAGGGCTTGTGGGCAGGGTATTTGTGAGGAGTACATCCTGTGAATATCTGTGTGTGTCCGTGTGGCAGCACAGAACTGCTGCAAGGGAGGGCAGCAATCCTGTTCTCTGTTGGCAATCCCGAGCCAAAAAGCTATAAATGACAAAGCACCTGGTGTCATTAGAGTCACACACCTGTGAAACAAGGTGTCATTAAAAAGAAACACCGACTTGAAAGCAGAGGTGGATTTGGAAGGACTGTGAAAATCTCCCTCAGGAGAGTGTTTTGAAAACGAGTAGGGGGAAAAAATTGGTTTATTTCAAAATGAATGGGAAAATAAATCACGGGAATAGAGACAACCCAGCTGGCAAAAGCCTTTCCACACAGCCAAGATGCTCTCAGCATTGCTGACAGAGATGATGGGGGGCTTTAAATTTCTTTTACAAACCTCTGGCTGGAGGTTTGGCTGGAGACCTTTGTCTGTCCAGCCTTAGGATAAAATCAGGGCCACCTGGCTCCAAACCCATACCAAATGAAAAGGCTGTTTTGAAACTTTTCACTCGTTAGCAGGAAGGGAATGTGGGATATTCTCAATAAAATTAGAGCATCTGCTACACATGAAGAAATCTTGACTTATCTTCCTCTTTTCTCCTTTGCCCTCCTCCCTTGTTCTTCTTCAAAGGTTGAAAAGAATGAGGACGGAGACCAAAAGATCGAGCAAGATGGCATCAAACCAGAAGATAAAGCTCATAAGGCAGCCACCAAAATCCAGGCCAGCTTCCGCGGACACATAACAAGGAAAAAGCTCAAGGGGGAGAAGAAGGGAGATGCCCCAGCATCTGAGACTGATGCCGCCGACAAGAAGGAGGAAGGCCCTGCCGGCGGAGCGGCCGAGAACAAAGAGAGCGACGCTCCCGCTGCCTCAGAAGCGGCCGGCGCTGACAGTGCCCAGCAGGAGGAGGGCAGCAAAGACAGCAGCGCGCCAGCGGAGGAGAAAAAAGGAGATGGAGCCGCCGACACGGGCTCAGAGCAGCCGGCCCCACAGGCTGCCACTCCCGCCGCATCCTCGGAGGAAAAGCCCGCCGCTGCCCCCGAAAGGGAAAGTGCCACTAAAGCTTCCACTGATAACTCGCCGTCCTTGAAGGCTGACGAAGCCCAAGACAAAGAGGAGCCTAAACAAGCCGACGTGCCTGCTGCTGACACCACTGCCACCACCACCCCTGCCGCAGAGGATGCTACTGCCAAGGCAACAGCGCAACCCCAAATGGAGACAGTGGAGAGCAGCCAAACCGAAGAGAAGACAGGTGAGTGAGTGAGTGAGTGAGTGAGTGAGTGAGTGAGTGAGTGCCTCTCCAGAAATGGATACCTGCCTCGCTCTCCTGGGAGCAAGAGCTGGTGTGGGGATCAGATCCAGAGTAAACAAGGGAATCCCCTTGCCAGTTTTTAGGAGTGGGGGAGATTAATTTCTTGCTTAATACCCTCTTTCCTGCTTCCAATAATCTTTTGGGAATACCACAGCTCCTGCTGAGGTTCCTATTCCTCTAGATGGAGGTGCCATCAGCCCTTTATTCCATGGTGGCAGGAGAGTGTCTGCCAGCTGGGAGGCTTTGAGGGAGAGCTCCCCAGGCTCTGCATGTCCTAAAGACCGTGATGAACCTTTTCAGTCACCCAACCCAGACAAGTTCCAGTGGAAAAACTTGGCCAGGTCACTGGAGGCTTTCAACTTTAGCTGAAAATCTCATAAAACAAAAGGTCTCTTATTCTGCAGGAGACCTTGCTGGTGGGATGGCCCTGGAGTCAAAAGGGTCTTTCTTCCATCTGCTTGTGTATGGATGAGATTCTTAGCACAAGCACATCCTAGTCAGGAACATCTTATTATCAGCAGTGCTTATAGTTTCATCCATACCCATACTTGTATGGTTTCTACTTGGAGTAACCCATGCCAGGCAAACTTACATGAAGCTTTTGGACATGTCGGCTAATTCAAACATGAGTAGCAAGGGAATCAGCCAGGGAAAGGAGAGCTTAAGGGGCCTGACAGCTCAATGAGGGAGGACAGAAGAGAGAGTTGAATACCAAAAATCACTCTAGGAGGTATTTTCAATTCCTCACTGTTGATGGTGTGGAAGTCTGGTTGACCACTTTCCCTGGGAAGGGGTGAAGAGTTTTGAGAGGACATTTTTTGACTAACCTATAATGTTTACAAAAGAAGTGGACATTTTTTGACAAGCTTATAATGTTTACAAACCAGAAAGAGAAATTGATTATAAATTGTGATACTGAGATGAGTAGAAAATGCATCAAAGATCTGAGGATATTTTTCTCTCTTTTTTTCTTGACCATTCTTATTTTATCAAAGAAATAGAGCATAAATAGAAAAAAGAAAAAGTAACATTGGAGGTAGGCTTCATGTGAAACTCAATTAAGAGGCAGGACCAAGCAAAACTGGCCTTCACATTCATGAAATGCTCTGTTGTACAGGGTAGCCTGCATTCATTAGCTTGTTGGGGGAAAATGTTGCATATCACTTTGATGTTCATAAACAGCCTGATGTAAATTTTAGAGAGCCTCAGCACCCAGTCTTGTACTTACAGATGTTTCTCCATAATTTCATTTGGCCCACAACTTCTCTGCAAATTGCAGCTCCCACTCTCCGGTTAGGCTTCCATGCCTCATGGCAAACCTGGGGCTTCAGGCAACTCTATTCATGCCCAACAAAAATGGACAGATAGGGAAGAACAGATATCCAAAAGGACAGATTAAATACTTGGAGAGGAGCTCATGCAGGACGTTTGTGATTTAAGGGATGGGCAAGGGGAGCAGCCTTCAAGAGCATGAGTCTGAACTGATTGTACACAACTACAAAAGGTTGCTGGTTTTACTTCTGCTTATTTAGAAGTTTTGAGAAATAAGCCTTGAAATTGAGTTGTCCGTGTTTGATTTTGTTGTCCAGGTCTCCAGCCGTTTGTTCTTACATTATATGATGAGTTAAGTGGCAACATAAATGCCATGTGATTAGTGAAGTATAATTTTCTATGTTGCATGCTGTACTTGTGTTGATTTTATACTTGGGCAAAGGTATAAACATCAGTGGTAAGAATAGGGCAAGGTGAATCAGTGTTTTGGGGTCCTCTGTACACATGGTAATGGATGCTAGTTCCCTATTATTTAAGACCTGGATGCCTTATTCCTAAACAAGAATGATTAGTCTTTGAATTGACATTCCATTTTTATTCAGATTAACCTGCTCTAATAGATAGAGGTAGGACATTTATAGTAGCAAGCTATTTGATTTTAATTTTCATTTATTTTACCTGTTTTGAGTCACCACTCATGAAAAAACGGTTTATTTCTACGCAATATTCTGAATAATTTTCAGATATCCTCCCCATACTCTTGGTGGTTTTAACATAATTTGAAGTGGCCAACCATTCATGGACACATCATTTGAAGTGGCCATTTAAAATGCACAATTTAATATGCATTTGCACATGATACTATTACTTATGTAAACATCTAGCCAACAGAGCAAGCTGGAAAATCTGCAATCAAATATATATTTAAAAATGAGTTTTCAGTGACCGAGTGTTCAAGACCAGTATGTGCATCCATTTGTACTTACTCAGTATGCATGCAGCAACACTCAAGCTTAGCAATGTTTGCAGAAAGCAAACATGGAAGGTGCGTGGCCAGAGTCAAGCTGATAGCCTCTTTAAAATGTTAATGAATATAGATTTTTCTTGAATTCCTATTCCAGTATGATATCAGCCTTCCAGCCACAAACCTGAACAGCTGGCTAAGTGACCTCAGAGTCATCCAAGAAAGAAATGCAAAAAAGATTAAATAGATCTCCTTGCACACCCCTCTGAGGATTCCAGGCTGTGCTCTGCAATACACTCTTATAGCACAATGTCCACAATTATAGGAAGCTGCTTCCTTCTTGAAGGATATTCCTCTGAAAAGCATCATCACAGTACAAAAATACCCACAGATAGGAAATATTTCCTGACAGAAAGCCTGTGTTTTCCTTTTACCATCTTCATCCTATTACTCTCTCATATCTTTAAACCTCTCTATCTCTCTTGTTGCTTACTCTTTCCATAGACTTAAACACATTTGCCAAGTCTCAACCTTTCTCCCAGTCTTCCCCCAGCAAACACAGCACTGGTGGTTGCTGGTGTGACTGCAGTGGTCATTCATGAAAGTGGGGACATCTGCCACTTCAGTGCTCCTCCAGCCCAGGGACAGATCCTCTTTCAGCTTCATCTGTCCCCTTGGCCTTCAAAGGTCACCTCTTACCGTTTCTGTGATCGAAGACTGGAACAGTAGTGTGCAGTGTCAGGCTGCCAAAAATAAATCAAATTGGCTCCTGGCCAGTGTCATTGGTTGGCTGGTTGCCATGGCATGCTTGGCTGCTACTACCCTGGGGCATGCCGGCCGTGCTGCTTTGGGGTGGTGGTGTTCATCTGCCTTGGATTTTACTACAATGGCTGTATCATGCTATCTGTGGATACCTGCCCTGGTGTGAGCATAAACAAAAGACAAGGGCATTTAATTCATAACCAGGGGAGATTTTTGCCTTTATCTATGGGCAGGACAGAAAAAGACAGGGTGTGGGGAAAGGAATAACTAACCAGATAAAGAGAAGTGCACAGTTTTTGATGCTTAATATTTTTGGAGTGGGGGAAAGACAGAGTGCATTTTTGTACGAGCCAGTAGTTCCCCTGACAGCCCTCACCTCTCTCCTTGTTACTCAGTTCTACATGCTCTATCTGTCTTTTGGTAATGGCCTAAGAAACAACTTCAAACAACTATCCTGTATCCAACAGTAGTTGGTTTGGAACCCAAGGCATTCCCAGCTGTGCAGTAGGGCAGTTCCTAAGCAATCCTCAGTGTATCTAAAAGTAAAAAAAGAGATGGATTCCAGCCTGGGTAAGGCATGAAATGAGTCACTGGGATTTGTTCAGTGGCAATGAAGGACAGTCTCTCAAACTACTTCATGTCTTTTGGTGGATGACAGGAATGCAAAGAAGTCATCTTGTCATCTGAGCATCCTTGTCAAGACTTAGATTTGTAGGTTTTCTTCTTATGATCCAGCTTTAGGCTCTTTGGTGTTGGTATTACGCTTAGAGAGGCTTCCTTAGATGCCAACCTACTCAACAGGACAAAATCCAAAAGTGGTGGGGGGAATTTATATGTTACATATGGAAGAGGAAGTGAGACTTGTTCTAATCATGGTTGCGTTGGCTTAAATCCAGACAGTCTCCATGAAAGTCACTGGAAAGAGTCTGGTAGTGCAGCTTTGAAATGAGATCAGCATTCAGCACAGCAGACTATGGAAGAAGATGGGCTATGATGTCCTCCTGAGGAGGAGAGGAGGTGAATGTCACACAGTGTTAGATTCAATTTGTACTTTCACAAGTTTTCAAGTCTCACCTCCAAATTTGGTTGGCTCTCACATCAAAGCACCCTCAGATTGTCAGGTAAAAACACAAAGCCCAGAAATGTGAAAGAGTAAATTGTGCCTAAGGAAACAAATGGATCTTCTTTTGTTGGGAAATGAAGAATGCTTTTCCTGCTTCATGAAATAGCTTTACAATGGAGCAGCTTCACAACTGAAATGAAAAATCAGCCAGGTGACAAATGCTTTGCATGTAAGCAGGCTAGCAGTTCCCCCAGGGCCCTGTATCCTGCAAGCAAGGAGCACTGGGAGGCACAATCTTCCCTTCATTTCCTCAGAGAGAGCAAATCTCCATGGATCCTTTTTCATGGTTTACACTTGAATCAGTTCTTTGTTTTCAGTTCAGTCCCCATACTGATGGAAGGACAATGCTTGCTGCACTTTGGGAGCACTGTCTGTATAAAGATTTGGAAAGAGAGACTTCTCTATTGTCTCGTGCCAGCCAGAATGTGCAGCCTCCACTATGCAAGAGGATTTCAGCTGTGTGACCTGGAAATTCAGTCTTGGCCCACGAGTAGCTGGCATGAGGCAAAACAACCTCATTGCCAGTCCTGTTTCAAGGGAGCTTATCTCTGCTGCTACACCTGGCAGCCAAGGAAAGCAATGCAAGCACAGTAGTCTTCCCATGGCCGCCCCAGAGGGAACAACTCTAAGCAACCATGGCAGCATTTTCTTGTCTGTAGTACTACTCCAGCAACAAAGTAAGACTATATAAATGCAGTTTAGGGTGCCTGACACATGCTTAAGTATGAAGTCTGTCTCTATTCCTCAGTTGGTCTGAAATTTTAATCTTTGCATTGTGTCTACATGGGTGTAAACATTGCCTATTTCATAGGGTTTGCGTTGGTGCAAATAGCCGTGTGAGGAGCAGGGTGGGAAAAGTGGAATGTCACACTTTTCCTACACACAACCTGGCACAGGTGCAGGATTTCCTCTTCTATTGCAGTGCAATACTGTCTCTTGTCCCATATATGCCTCAGGTCTGCTGTTTCCTAATGAGAGGCAGCTTGCCTCTAGGGATGGGAACTGCACTAGTGAGTCAGTGGGGAAGCAGTACTTGACCTCTTTTAATATAATCATAGATTACATTAAACATATTTACTGATGAAAAGGTGTGGACCAATTCTGGAAAAGGCCTTTTGAGGAGAGCAGGGTAATCATTCCTTCATACCTAAGAGGTACCAGATCTTCTGAAACCTCAGTAAGAAATACATGGACACTCCAGGCAGGTTACTGGAGTCACTGGCTTATTTTGTGAGTATTGCCAGTTATAGGAAAGGTGACAGCAATCTTTTTTCCCTTCTAGCATTGGCAACTACAGCTGTTGCTCTTCCAAACCACAAATATGGGTGACATTGTTTAGGGCAGTGCCTGCCAGTGTCACAGTGTGTGCCATGTTGTACAGTAGTCACTCATGCTAATACACAGCTCTCTACAGCCAAGACCAGTGGTTGAACTCCACCTAGATTTTGCTCTAAATCACTCCCATTACAGTGTTTTCCACAGTGGCTCATTGCATCTGCATTGAGATCATCTTCAGAAAATGCTCCATGGGAGGAAGGCTTTATGTCATAAATGAAAAACAAAATTTCTGCTGAAAAGAGCTCAAATAGCAGACCTGTGTACAGTCTAGACAGACAGAAAATGAAATTTAAGTGATGGTTGTTTGTTGTAGCTGTCAGAAATGCTCTGCACCACTTTCAGTGTCACCTCTTTACACTAGGATCAAGTAGGCTGGACTTTTCAGATAGATATGAGCTTGCAGAGAATCAGCTGGGATTTACAGCTCTAGGGAGCTGAAATTCAAAAGTAGAAATACTGACTCCCTGGTACAGATGACTGCCACATGCAGAGGGAAAGGATTTGGAAAGTTCACCAGGTCAGCACAGTCAGATTAGTTAGACATTCCTCAAGAGTGATTTAATAGGTGCATTAATACTGGATTATCAATGTCAGTGTAGTGATCACTTCAAATCTGTGGAAATTTCATGGACTCTGCCATGGTGAAGTTGCACTCACAAGGATCCAGGCAAAAAACTGGTAGAGGAATACAGAAATTGCCAAGCTAGGACAGAGCTAATATCCATTTGTTGTACTTCTCACTGTGGCCAGCACAAAGCACTGCTTTGGGCAGATCTAGGGTAAACTGCTTCTCTGCTGCTTGGACTCATCCGTGTCTTCTGCTGTCTAAGATTTGCTTTAACAGATAAAGCATGATGTATTCTCTCTTTTGTTGCCAATATAACTGTGGTGTTGTATGGCACATTATATATGTGTGTGTGCGTGTGTGCGCACAAGAGATCTGATTGACTAAGTATCAACAGCTTTCCCAACTCCAACCAGCTGTACAATGGCCATAAAGTTTGGTGACAAATTGGCCACCATTGCCTTAAATATCTTTCTGTACTTGTGCTCTGTCACAGAAATAGCAAAAGCTCATGATAGCCCTACTTCATGCCTTTGATTATGGTATATAGCATCATACAGTATGCATTTATGCACAGAGGGCAGAGTATCACAGCCCTTGCTGTTCATCTCTTTCCTGAAGAAAACAGAAGCAATGCTTTCAACTGCTTTTTATATTAAATTATTCTCATGCTTTTTAGAAACTCTGTTGCTTTTCTCTGCACTCCCTTCAAATCTGCAAATCTATTTTATGAGATGGAATGACAGATACTCTTCACATTAGTCCAAAAAAAGCTATAACTTTTTATAAGTTTCCAGAGAGGCATTATTTCTTCTGTTTTGTTCCTCATCCCAGCCCTTATGCACACCAATCTCTTCCCTTTTTGCAGACAGCTACTGAATGAGCACTGATAGCTGCAATGGCTCTTTTTGTAAGAACACTACTGAAATATTTTATTTAGTCGTATGATGATCTGTGAAACTGGGCAGTGGCCAAGAGAACCAAGGAAAATGTAAGCAGTGACAGAAGGCTTACAGGTCAAGCCACTTGCATCAGTTCTGTGGGGTATTTTCTACCTCCAGTTCTGGACCTCCAATAGACCTGTGAAAGACCATATTACACAAGCTCAATTTGAACAGGTTTCTAGGCACAATATTTCTCAAGACAACATTCATGCTGCAAGCTTGATTAAAAGGAGGGCTTCCTAGCTCTTGTCTCTGGATATCTTTCAGGCAGAAAATAGATGAGATATTACAAATGATGTGTGTAGGAAGTCAAAATGATGGAAAGGGCTGCTATCATGTGCTTTGCTGTTCTTTGAAGAAGAGTCTGGTCTGCTTTTGCAGCTTACTAGAACTGTGACATCTTTCCTACTTATGTGTTCCCTGCCAAAGGTTCCTTTTACATATCCTTAGCTCTAATGGCCTGTACCATGTAAAAAGCCTAGGTTATATCATCACCAAATGTGAACTTGATTTGTGCAAATGTTTCTTTTTTTTATTTCTGCATCAGTACAGGTACATCAGTGTCAGCATGGAACACTGGAACAGAATGGAAAATCTCAGTGGAAGTCCTGGCAGTCAGGAGTCCACCTTGGACACTTGCCCTTTGCTAGGCTGTAGTGTAGTCAGGAAAAGAACTATGGAAAGCTGGACAGGGTCCAGGGATGCAAAGGAAATGCTATTCCTCTAATGACCAGAAAAGTGAGACTCAGTGCTTCATGCAAATAAGTCTTAGATAAAGGTCATAAGGTCCCAATTATCCACTGTTCAAAGAACACAGACTTCCCCAGCTGTACCTTGAGGCAATAGCAAATGAGTCCTTTTTTTATTATGAAAGAAAGCAGAAGGTGGAAGACACTATTCAACCTCTCCATCTTCCTTCAGCAAAACACAGTAATTGGTAATGCTAGTAATGATAGCTGGACATTACCTGTAACCTACAGGGCTTAATGAAGAAGAAAATCTCTCTGACATTTGGAAGAGCATCCAAATCCCAACGCTGAAGTGGGTGCAGTGGTACAGAACCATAGCTGATAATGCATTGCAGGTACAGGGAAAGGGATGGAAGAGCAGGAACAACAGCTGTGACCATTATGCAGGAGCATTCCCCTGTTCCTGTCAGTGCTGCTGACTTTGACAAAACTGTCTTAGCAGCTGTGAAAAATGTTTCAAAGACTTTACTTGATAACCACTTGAAGAGATGGAAGTTGGAATCAAGTAAAAGTAATTTAAAGTTAGGGTGGTAGCAAGTACTTTTACAAACATCTTTGATGTTCTTCAAAGCTTGGGGCACACATTGATTTGGAAATGACACAAGTCTCCAACAGGGAGGTGTGAATGAAAGTTTGTGTGGACTAAGGCTATAACTGTCTAGTTTTCAAATGAATATGGGACTCTATTCCCTTACTGGGTGTGGGCTTAGGAAAAAAAAAAAAAAAAAAAAAAAAAAAAAAAAAAAAGGTATGTATTCCAGTTTTAGACATCCCACGTTGCTTAGGTAAGGCTTGGATTTCACCTGTGATTTCAGCCTCACTATCACAAGCAGTTCAGAATAACCTCCAGTCATTGGTGGGATATGTCACAAAAGACCAAACCCTGGCCTTGGGTTTATCCCCCTTCAGGAATATTTGTGAGTTGAAATAGTCAGTCTTAATCTTAGATCTGCTCACAAATGGTCTCTATGTTTCTCTCCCTGGAAGGCACTCAGTGCAATCTTGTAACATTGGTCCTCTGCTTTCCCTTGTAGTCAGAAGGGATGGAAATCTCCCCCACATTCATAGGATCTTATCAGAGGGCTACTGTGAGTTTATCTTTGGTAGGGCTTCTACAGTTCATAGGAGCAGCAATTCTCTCTGGCCCTTTGTCTGCATTCACAGTCTCTTGTTCAACTGGTACGCCAGGAATCCAAGTGGTGAAAGGAGGTAACTTCTTTACTGCCAAACAGTGAGGAGGCATGAGCGTCACCTTGATCTTTCAACTCTGTTCAAACACTGCAAACAGATTTGGCACCTGCCTTTAAGCCTATCTTTGGGGTTGGAGATATGTTTCCACAAAGCCATCCCAGCACTATTGCCAGGCTTTTGTTGGGAGACTTACCAGTGTGGCCAAGCATGGTGCCTGTTTGGACTAAACTTGACCTCTTGCCCATGACACAACCTCTCCCAAACACAGCTGAGGCCCACCAGGAAAGCATGGGGAAGACATGCACAGCACTGCTGCTGGGCAGCAGACTTTGGTCTCCAGAGGCACTAACCCAGCACTGTTCACTGCACACAATAAAGAGACAGAACATGAGAAAGAAAATTTTTTTTGTGCCTCAAGATAGAAAGCTTTTTCATTGCTGAAGCCAAATGACTACAAGAAAGGTGGATGGAGTCACTAGTTTTTACATCAGGGAAGAAGGAGAAAATTCCAGTGCTCCTAACTGGTGTAGCGTGCAACTACTTCTTGGCATCATTTCTAGCAAAACACATAGTCATGGTTCTGCTAAACAGAGGAGTTAAGCCTGATTGCAGTTCAAACTGCAACTATGCAGAGTTTCTGAGTCCTGCTGGACTGGAATTCTTCTGTGATAATCTTTTTTCATTAAAAAACCCTTTAATTATTCAAACCCAAGCTTAGTATATAACATTACCAGGAATTATGGGATTTGTAGAATAAAGTAGTAAGAAAATCTTTGCCTGCTTTTAGAGTAGCTAGTATGGGAGGGTCAGGTCCTCCCCTGAATGGGACAGAAGAGAGGGTGGGCCTTATGCTAGGAAGCTGAAATCCAGTGAGCTTTGCAAGCAAGCCATTGGGCTGCTGGACACCTTTTCCCTTGATCCCTCCTGCTGGAGCTATCCCACTTTGTATAAATTATTTATTGTTTGCTGGAGCCAGGATGTGGCATTTGGTCTCCCCTATTCCAGATGAGTGCCCATACCACTGGTCTACGGAGTCAATGTTTTCCTCTGGCCCAATAAATATTTAATAGTTTATGGAAGTGGAACAGCTCCAGCAGGAGAGGAAGAGTCAGAGAGACGTGTTCATTCACATGGATACCTCACAACATCGCTCTGTGACCAGCAGGCAAGACCCAAGCCAAGGACCTTTATAGCAAATAAACTCAGCAGGGAGAGACAATAAGAGCACAAAATGGTGGGGTGCCACTTCCTATGCCTCAGTGCAATTTCAGAGCAATGTCAGAGCAGCTCAGGCCTGATGAGTTCATCCCTCATAGCAGGCCCTATTCTTATGACCACTTTTGTCAACATTACGGTGCTCAAGCCAAAATTATGGGCTACTCCACCTTGGCCAAAAATATACAAACTCTGCACATGGAAGTTGTGGTAATTGGCAGCTTCCATGGACCTGTGCAGAGCTGGGCTTCATGGCAGACTTTGGCTGCACATGAAGTGGTGGAGGAGCAGCTACTGCTTGGTTCCATAGCTGAGTCAGGGCCAAGGAAAATGTCCTTTGATGAGGAAGAGAAGCTTGTCATTGCAGACTAGCTCAGCAAAGGGCTGTCTTAGCTCCCTGTAAAGGTACTTTTTTCCACCATAGTGGATGGTACTGAGGAGCTGTTGATAACCCAAACATTCCTGCTGCTCCAGAGAGGTGGTGCATCCCGGCTATGGCACAGCTGTCTGTGCACAGGGCATGGGGCTGCCTGGCTGTGCCCCTAGGTGGTCTCTCCAGAATTTGCAGCTGTCCCACTGAGTGCCTTCATGTCATGGCTGAATTCATTATCTGCCTGATGGAATTGTTATTGTGAAAAGCCAATTAAACCGAGATGGCTACTCTGGGACAGCTGCATCGGTTCACTTGGCGCAGCACTCAGAGAGTTCAGAGACTCAATACTCCCTCTCCAACTGGGAGGAATGGCTCTCAAAACTGGTCAAAAAATAAAATAAAACAGTGCTTGCCAAATTTGAATTAAAATCAGAATTGCTGATGCAAGCTGCTGCCACCTTCACAGAGAAGACTGGTGCTGGCAATAAGAGCACTCATGAGAGGTTTTCCAGGCAGCTTCTTCCTTCTTTCCTTCCTGCTATACAGCTTGGCTCTTTGAAAATGGCCAGTGCCAGGCTCAGGGCTGCCCTACACCTCCTTTTCCCTGGAGCTGACCACTTACTGAGCAAGTGTTCACGCACCTCTGGTCACAGAGATTTCTTGGGGCAGAAGGGACTACTACACAGCCCAACCTCTTGCCTTAAGTCAAACCAGGAGCATCTGGCCTTATATGATCTGGGGAAAGTGTCCAGCTGCCTACTCAGTTTTGCAGGACAGGTGCTGTGACTCCTGATCTTTCCATCCTCAGAAAATCAGTTGTTGAAACAATCCCAAATAAGGGATTTCAAGAAGAGGAGAGAATTGCTCTGCACCAGCAATGCCACTGTGATGTCTCTAAATGGGGTTTTTCCCACAAGTGTTTGTACTTCAAAATGCCTCCTCCTGATGAAATGAAAAGCAAAGGCTTCCAGGAGTTTCCCTGGGTACAGCATGAAGCCTAAACTGCCTTCTGGAGAGGAGTGCCTGTGTTTCATCCTGCACAAAACACGTTGGCATTCTATGGGTTTGCCAGCCATGCGTTTGAGAAATATTAGTAATTTCTTTGATGCAAAGAGCTGGTGGTGTTGATGTTGCAGCTGCTGGGGGCAATTATAAAGAAGATGGCTGTGGAAAGCCTGACAACAGCATTTAATTAATTTTAGCATCCAATTTGCAGAGCTTTGGTGGATGATGATGGACGGGAACAAACTAATGATCTCTAAATGAAATTTCTCCTTCATTTAAACTCAAAATGGGAGGATGGTAAAGGGAAGAAAAAGAGACATTTTATATCCTCCCCTTGATTGTAATTCCCTGCCTTCAGCTAGATCAATATCATTTCTGCTGGAGATGGAGGCTGCCTCTGGTTTCCATGGCAATGTGGTTGTTGGAGGCTTGCAGGCTCCATGAATCCCCAATTTATCAGTCTTCTAGGCTTTAATAATGGAGACCAGCAGTCAGGCAGCTTATGAATGGCACATGTCTTTTGGGCTGGGGGAAGGGAGGCGGGAGCATGGTTTGTAGTAAGGGCTGCATCAATTTGTTTTCCTGCCACTGACAGCTGAAGGGGGAGGAGTATGAGGGGAGGAGCAGCACATTAATTCTGGATGCACTGAAGGAATTTCTAGACCATTTTGCCGCAATTACAGAAGATTTCCTCCTTTAGTTTCTTTTCCCCAGCCAGTTTTGCTGGGGAAGGGGAGGAGAAGAGCTTCACAGTCAGTCCTTTGTGAGGAGGTGGGAGCTGTAGATGGAGAACTCAAAGGCTCTACCACTCTGCATGTTTCCTTCCTCTTCTTAACCCTCTTTATTTCAGGATCAGCAGTGCATGAATGCCAGCAGTCTGCCACAGTTTCAGGTTCATTTTTGTCCCCCTACTGATCCTACTACCTTTGCCAGGCTGCTCAGCAGAGCTGTGAGATGGGCAGACCTCTGAGGACCTGATCTGTCTGTCAAACTTCTGTCATTGCTGTGCTATTCTCTGTGCATCTGCTTGGCCTCTCCAAATTCAAACCTCCATCCTCAAAGTGCTGTAAGCTTCATTCCCTGAATTAATTACTTTGCTGGGAATGTCCTGGCTGTAGAACAATCACTATCTGCCACTTCAGTAAGGTTCAATTTGCCTATATCTATTCAGGGTATTTCCATTTCTTCTTATCTTTCCTCTGATTTCTGTCCTACAGTCTCATAGGGCAGTTGCTCTAAAGAAGCTAAAGAATAAATGGATGTATCTTAAAAAGACCTTGTTCTTCTGTCCCTTCATATGCCCTCTCTTTCTAAACCATCCTCCAGAATTTAACCTGCAAGGGAGAAAAGATGGGATACACAAAAGAGTGCTGTGGCATGAGATAGGGACATCCTGTTTTCCAATACAAGAGCAGCTGTCAACAGTTGTATTCCACATCTGGAAGGAAGTTAAAACTTCTATATTCAAGTTCTTTGAATCATAAGGTATTTAAGGAATTAAAGACTACCTTTCTGATCTGCAGGACCTATGTGAAATCAACAGGGCCAGAGGAGAAGTGGAGTAAAGAACAACTTGATAAGGTTTTCCTCAGGTGAAGTAATGAATGCAGGAGATAGAGGGGCTGGTAGCTTGGAACCACTCCTGAAGGGAGACCTTCTGGTTGATCAGCTGAGCATCTGATTGTTCATCAGATCAATTCTGATCCCACTTGATGGCTGGGGACACTGCACAGGTCACTTCCCATTTCTCCCCTTCAAGTTCCCTGGCTGTGAAGACCATGGAACCTTGGTAGAAGTCTGTTGAGGTCACAACACCTCTGAGGTCACAGCACCTTTGATGATGTTTGGTAGGAGGCCATTCGATGCCAGTGTAAAATTTCTGCCACCAAGGCACTCTTATCCTGAAGGAGCTCTTTTACGTTCAACTTTGTCTTTGGCCACTGTACTACACAGCCTCCCACTGGCCCACCACTTTCTGGTGTGACAGAACATCCCCACAGAAGCACTGTGACAGATGACACTGCTGCCTGGTGGGAGCACCCTGTCCTCCCTGGAGCTGCCTTTGCTTGTAGTGTGACAGTGGCCAAGGGACTGGCCTTGCTGAAGGAGATCTTGCTCTCTGAAAACCTCATGACTCTGGTAGGGTTTCTTTCAGTCATAGCTGGATTGAAATTGCCCAGGTATAGGTGCAGTAGGCAGGAAGTTTGGGATAAAAGTACTGGTAATAGGCAGCAATAAATGAACAGTCAGCAGTAGGCATGTCGTTTTTCTCAGCTTCCATGTCTGGCTGCATCCATGGATGTGGGAAAGAAACAGCAGTGGAAGAAAGAAAGAGAGCTGCTTCTTTCCTGTTCTCCAGGATGGAAGAATATTTGCAAACGTAGCTGTAACAGGGTTAACACCTCACATTCACAAGGCACATCCTCCCTTTTCTCTCCCCACCCTCTTCCTCCATCACTCCCATTTCTCTGGAGACCTCAATGCTCCCTCCCTCAGCCAAAGTTGGGGAGTTTCCGTGGCAACCTGGCAGCTGGTGTCTAGACAATGTGAAAGATGCTTTGCAATGGAACTGTGAGCCTGACTCCCGTCAGCACCCCCTCCCCATTGCTGCGCACCCTGAGCATCTCTCCCACCATTCCCTCCCTTTCCATCTACTGGATGCCAATGCAGGCTTGGATTTCCATGGTGGTGCTGGAGGAAGAAAGGCATGGGGTGGGATGAGAAGAAGTGGAAATCCCTAAGCTGCTGGTTCTTCAGCCCAACCAAGTGCAAAGGCACCTGGGGACACAGAACTGTGTCTGGCTGTCCCCTGAGGATTTATCAGGATCAGAAAAAGAGGCAGCTGTCCAAGCTTGGACCGAAGTTACCAGCCATGGGACTTGAAGAAATTGTGGGGTTTTGGGGCTTTTTTTCCCTCACTGCTGGGGCAACTGAACCATTCTTATATGGTATGGTTCTGGAAAAAGATGAGCTGGTAGAGGAATAGGAGCCCCAAGCTACCATTAACATATTAACCATATTAAGATTTTTGTTTCAACCTGAACAGGCTGACTTACTTGCTTCTTTCCAGTAATTACTGGGCAACTTCCCTGGACCTCCTTCCTGCTACTTGTACTAGGGATATTCCTCCCACCACCTTGTTGCAGGGTGTGCCAAAGGTTTGCAGATCTCCCAGGTGCCATGTGCTCACCAGGACCCCCAGGGCTCACAGGAATCATTACCATGGGTCTGTCTCTACTGAGTGAGGGATTCACCAGGGATTTGGGAGAAATCATACAAGTTGAGGCCCTGGACCCGACACAGCCACTTACCTAAAATACCCAATTCCTTAATTTCTCGGTGTTTAGCTGGGGCAGTATAAGTCTACCAGTTTTCATAAGCAGTGAGTTGGGAGGGTGAAGGATTTTAGCTCTGCATATGATGCATCATAGGGCTGACTGAAATGGGCTAACATGGATCAGAAGAAGAACTGTATAAGCAACAGCTCTGAATCTGAAGTGTGTCTTGTTTCAGCAGTCTCAGACCTACCATCGTCTGCCTGGAATAGACTTCTGGCTGGCTAGAAGGACAGATGGATTGGGACAGATGAATCAAGCTGTGAAGCCTGGATCCAAATCTGGATCCAAATGTCATTAAAACAAGGAGATGCTCAGGGCAGGGATTTTACATGAGTCTTTCCAGTCCTCCTTATCCTCAAAAAAAAAAAAAAAAAAAAAAAAGATAAAAATTAAGTAGAGTCATCTCTGGGTCATGTGAGATCTGCTTATAACAGGACAGGAAAGCCCAGATTAATATTTGGGAGCAGAGTGATGACCGGATGAGGAACAGGTTTTCAGTTCCATCTCTGCCCAAGCTGTAGCTGGCAAAGGACAGAGAAAGGAGGAAGCAAAACAAATGCTAGAGAGAGCAATGTCTGAGTAGATTTGGACAGTACTTTAGTGTGAATGCACAGGAGAGTTCTAGCTGCACAATCAATATCAGCAATTATTATGCAAACACTGAGAAAGCAGCAAAAGCAAAATCTCTGCATCTGTATTAGAATCCCAGAGTGTTGTGCAATTTCTCGTCTCTTGGCATTGGCTGTGGTAATTTAAAGATCTGCAGTGGAACAGAGACAAAAAGGAAAACAAAACCCAAGCCACCAGTCACAAAAAAATGATCATCAGAGAGGTTGCTGCTACTGTGGTCATAAGCTGATGTCTGCTCTGATTTAATTAATCTTGGCAAGTCAGACGGGAGCTGGGCAAGTCCCAAGAGACAGTGTTTTACCCGGAAATCCACTCAACCTAATTTCACTAATGTAGGGCAGTGGAGAGACTTGGAGAGGAGCCTGCATGCTCATCCATTAGAGCACAGCATCAGCAAAGGCAGCTGGAAGCACCACCATCCAGCAGAACTGCTGTTGCGTGCCTGCCTCAGCCTCACAGCAACCAGAGCTGCATATGTTCCAGGCGTTTGCTCCCCAGCAGGGCTCACAGACATGACTCTCACCCTTTCCAGGAAATAAGTGGAGTGCTGAGGAGCAGGAACTCTTTAAGACCCTATTGCAGCAGGGCTCTGTATCTCATTTTCCTGGTGTTACCCTTCCATGAGTAACTCTGTTCCCCAGCAGGTGCCAGTTGGAGCTGTAGGTATGAAGCCTCTATTTGACACAAGGTCTTCAGCTGGGAAGCAAACACACATCAGCCCCTCCCACCATGCAGCTCTACCCTTAAACAATTCTGCAGTAATGGCTTAAGGTTTGTCCAAGGGTGCCCAAAAGGTTTCTCAACTTGACTGCACCATCCAGAGTGCTAAAATTGGAAGTGAGAACAGTGGCAGCTCAGCTCACAGCTGCCTGTCTCTTTGGCAAAATTATTTTATGCTATAAGATGCTCTGGACTGCAGCAGAGATTTCCAAAAATTGAAATAAAAAGGCAAACTAAAATCTCAAAGCTAGCAGGGTGAAACCACAGGACTGGAGTAACCACAAACAGTGCAAACGATGACTGGTGTGCATTAAAAGAACTGTAAGGGTGATGATTGCAAGCACAAACCAGGTTGGTTCTGTTGTTCCTTTGAGGTGTTTTTTTTTTAGCTTTCTGACCTAGCCGTTCTTGCTTTTCCCTTCAGGACTGAATTTGGGGTTTTTTTGCTTTACATTAAAGCTCTGCCTCCCCTCCTGCTCTCTTTCCTCCATTCTCACTTTGTAAGTTTGGGTCTTCCTTTCTGCTCTGTGGCTGGAGTGCTCTAGAACAAATGTGAAAGTCTCTACCTTGGGTTGCTGCAGGTATAGGTATTCCCAGACTGCAACTTGTCCTAAAGTAGGCATCCAGGTTAATAGAGTCTTAGAAATGTCCTATTTATCTCCACTAGTTATGAAGAAAAGAGAGGATGAGAAGATCAGCTACTGATGTCTCTCTGTAGATGTCTAGGGTTAGGTGAGATGTCCATCCACTCTGACTTCAGCCTTCTCATTTCATGATGTCACCATGTGCACATTGTTGCCGCCCCAGCCCAGGCCCACCTGAGGAAAGAATTCATTGCTTCCTGCTTGTTCTGTCCCTTGCAAAAGGACACAGGGGGCTCTGATCATGCTGGCAGGAGATCTCACAGTGCTGGCATGTTCAGAAGGGAGGCAGCTTTAGACAGGTGGAAGTTTGGCTACCCAGGATGAAATGCTTTTGTCCCTCAAGCAGGGGACAGCCTGAATTCTCAACTACTTTTTTTGTAACCTTTGCAAAAAACTGCGAAGTGAATGAAAAATGCCCAGACTGTGCAGTTCTGGCTGTATAATGGTATTTGTCCACTGAAAACCCACTGATACGATATCCCAGAGTTCAAAAAAGTGGAAGACTAGTGTTGGGTGAAAAGCAGTGTAGGAGATATCCTCTCTGATGTATGGAATCCTGAGGACAGCTATCTACTAATCTCCCTGGGGATACCTTGCCCCCCTTTGCTGGGACACTGAAAACAGGCTGGAGAAAGCCCAGAAAACATTCTGCAGAAATAGCCTGCATCAAACAAACTGGTGAGTCAGATAAACTGTCTCACCTCTCCTCATGAATCAGAAACTGCTGTTAACTGGCCCTGATGTCACTGGGGCTGTGATGCATTGCTCCCATTGCACAGAGCGAATCCTCTTCTTTTTACTGCTGTGGTTTAGCAGTGCCACAGCTTGAAATTTTTTAATTTTTTTTTGTGCTGAGTTCTTTTTTCCTTCATGATACTGCTTCTTGCTAAAGTTCTTTACTACATAATAACACCAGGTTGCTTCTTTTCCCTCATCCCAAAGATCGATGAAGCGCTGGTAAAGCTGGTAGGAAATAAGACAGAGCTTAGCAGGGTGTAGCATTACACAGAGTGTTTCCCCTTACTGCTTCAATATCATGCAAGAGAAAAGAGGGAGAGTGATTCTCTGAATTTTGTGTCATAATTTTTATTCAAAAAGCTAGAGTTCTTTTTTATACTTGGGACATACGCAGTCCGGCATTTGAGTTGTATGATCCCTCGCTGTTGACTTGAATGTGTGATGAAGTGACCTTAAATTGTTTCTGCTGCTCCATGATGCCAGTTAGCCCAGCCTATTCATCCATGGCAGAGATCAGTGCAGTCTCTGGCCTTCTTTAGCAGAGAGTCATTTGCCTGCCACTGTCTGCTCCCCAGAGAACAGTAATGGGGACAGTGAGGCACCTCTGTGCAGCTCCTCTGCCAGCCAGGGATCTCTAGGCGCCATGGGCACTCCCTGGAAATTAGATTTACCACTGTGGTGAGCTAACAGGGAATAGAAAATGGCAGAAAATTGTGTTTCAACTTGCCTGCTTATCCTAAGAGCAAGGGCAGCATGGGAACACTATGAGCTAACCAGCATCACTGCCAGCTCCTCCACCTTGAGTGTGAGCAGATTTCCTGCCCATCCCTCCTGGAGTGCTGGACCCCACTTTCAGCTGCTGATTAACAGGGCATCTGCGTGTCTTGGTGACACATCAGATGTGCAGGACCCCCCAGTGTCTGTCTGTCCCTGTGCTTGCTGTGTTATGGGCCTATTTGTTGTGCTGTCCTGAGGGGGCAGTGGGACTGACGGCTAAAACTTGTGCATATTTTGGTAGGAAGACACAAAAAGTTTTAAACACAATGAAAAGCAGCATCAGGATTTGTGCTCCTGAAGCCAAGTTACGTCTCTTTGTTGCTCTTTCACTCATCTTCCATTTATGTGAGGAGAAACCCCCAGAAACTCTGCCTTACTAGGATCTGTCAGAGCCTTGTAAGAAATCAGACTTTGCTGCTGGCAAACAATAGTCTTTTTGCTCAGATTTACGGGTAGATGGTTGCACACTGGGATCCTACTCTCAGCTTTGTGTGTCTCCTGCTATAATGCCTTGAAGAGCAACATTAAAGGGACTCTCCTCCCTCCCAGTGATCAAGTCATTCAGGAAAATTGAAAAAAGTAGGCCAAGCTTTGCCTCCCAATGATACTTGTTATGATCCTATTTTAATCAGTAGCCTATTTTGTCTCTGGTCTGTGGTGGTAGTTGTACCAGATATAGATGAAGTCCTTGAATAGCATCCTGCTTAGCTGTTCTCTATCAGGGGAAGGAAAGTCCACAGAAGTTTTTGCTGACAGAGGCTCGAGATGCAGTCACTGAGGCCATGGGGATGTTCCCACAAAAATTTTTCCTTCTGTAAAATCAGCAGTCAGAATTCACTAAGATAAAAAGTATTTGAAGATCCAGAAGCAGAGCCTTTAATGAAGATGATTCAGAATGGAAAGTTGCACACAACTTAAAGGTGATTCATAAGGAAGTGGTGCTTGGGAACATGTTTAAAACCTAGGCTAAAAGAGCTGAGAGGAAGAGGGAAGGAGGAATGTAGTACCTACTGCCAGTATTGGAAGCAAATACAAGTCTGCCATCTGATGGCATCAAATGGACCAGGCCAAAATGCATGAATGGTGTCAGTAATGAAAGTTTCACATCCCAATTAGCATTCTCATGAAACATGGCTGTAAGGATGCTAATCCTCACAAATCAAACACTGGCAACTGAACATCTTCATTGTTAGGCTGACAGCACAGGCCCTGGTGTGATTTTTGTGTACACCAAGTAGCTTGGCATAGACAGGTCCCAGACACAGCTACCCTGTTCTGGAGAAGAAGAGAGTTTAGCCATATGGACATAAGCTGTGTGGTGCCAGTTTGCCTCAGGGTCAGGGAGCAGTCCCTGGCCCATTTTATTTATTGGTACAATGTAGTTTGATACCCCATCAGAGAAGCCAGGAACTGTGCAGGGAACCCACAGTGCTCTCTGAATGAGATGGGTACAGGTATGTGTCATACCAATGACATGTGGCCTGTCCCACATCACCCAGTCCTTCAGTGCTTGTTTCTTTTCCTGTTCTTTGTATCCCAAGTGTTTCTTTTCCCTGTTCTTTATCCCAATTCTGGATTGCTGCTTGCTTGACCTCTCCATGGGCTGTGTATGTGTGGGACTGGGAGCCAGTGAGAAAAAGGGAGAGATGGCAACGGAGCAGACAATCACTACAATGCACTAGGAGACTTGTGCATTATTCTGTCTTACAGCCCTGCAGCTCTGGGTCCACCACCACCTTGTCCTGTAAAATCAATCCACACAGTACATGCACTGTTTCTGAAAGAGGCTGAGAACATGTGTGTACATTAGTGTACCCTGAGATCTGGGCAGTAGAAACTCTGAGACAATTAAATCTGTCCTGCTGCAATGAAGCAGCAGATGGGCTAGATGAACCCAGGAGTGAGATCACTTCAGCTTGAGAGGCATTCTTTTCATTTGCCTTGTTCCTCCCAGCTGCCTCTGCCTTCCCCTGGGTTCTGATCCTCTGTCTAGTTCATCGTGGGATAGCTCCTAGCAGTAGTTTTAACTTCTGATGTGAATGGTGTGCCAGAACAAGGTGTCTGACTGACAGGCCGACCCAGCTCCCACTTATACTCACTGATTCCCCCCAGGGCAGCTTTGCTTTTGAAAGGAGAGACCAGAAAACTGGAGAGATGTGGCAACCTCTGGAGGAAGGCTTCCATTCTTGAAGACTAGAGACTTTTCTCTAGATCTCTGTTCAGTGTGAGAGAAGTCTGAGTTACAGGGTACAAAATTTTTCCCTCTGGGTCTTGCAGGCTCCAAGTGTGTATAGAGTTTTTTCTTTGTGACTCTTTTTAAGTCTCAGCTGGGAGTATCTGTACTATAATTGGGAGGCAATGATTAACAGTGTTGGTACAGTGGTGGGTTCTGTAAAAGGGTGTGTGACCTAGCTGTAAAGCCAGGAGTCTAATCAGTGCCCCTCATGCAATGGACAGTGGTTGTCTGTTGCATCAGCAGCGAGCAAGGCAGCTCCTTTCAGTGGCACATGCTTTCTGGCTGAAGGTGTTTTCTGAGAGCTACATATCTGTCTGCTGGGCTGAACCTTGGCACGTTCTTTCCATGCTGTAGAAATTCCAGGGATTTTGAGAGCTGGGTGACTTTGGAGAGAGGGAAGCCTGAAGCCGTGCAGTCCATCAGGCTGTGTGCACATGCAGAATGCTCTAGATCATGGCTGACTAACGCTGGACCATCTCTTTCCCCACTAGATGCTGTAGAAGAAACCAAACCTACTGAAAGTGCCCAGCAGGAAGAGGTGAAAGAAGAAGAGAGCAAGGCGGACCAAGAAAATGCCTGAACATTAAGAAATGACTCCCCATTGCCCCTCCCTCCCTCCCCCTATCCTCTATCCTTCCTTCCCACCCCAATCTCGATTTCCCCCCTTCCTGCTCACATCTGTGAGCCTGTCTGTCCCTCTCCCATTACCACTTAAACCCTTTTTCTCTCTGTGTGGCAAACATTTAAAGAAAAAAAAAAAAAAAAGCAGGAAAAATCCCAGTCAAACAGTGTGGCTTAAACATTTCTTTGTTTCTTGGTGTTGTTATGGCAAGTTTTTGGTAATGATGATCCAATCATTTTGGGAAAATTCTTGCACTGTATCAGAGTTCTTTGACCTGGCGCGTGCGTGTGTCTGTCTGCCCACTGCGAGCGCTCTCTCTCTCTCTCTCTCTCCTCTCTCTCTTCTCCAAGTGTGTGTGTGTGCAATGTTACGTTCATCTGAGGAGTCCAGACTTACTTAAAACAAAAGAGGGGGAAAAAAAGGTTCTTTTCTTCCTTTTTCAATGTGATGGAATGAACGAAAGAAAAAAAAAACCTAACAAAAGACCAAACGCAACAAACAAACGAACAAAAAGGAATACTAAACCCCAGTTTGTTTTCAGAACTAAAAACAACAACTAGAAAATGTGCCAATTAGCGTAATGCTTGGCTCCAGGCTCCTTTTTCAAACTGAACAATAATTATAATAAATGAGAATAATTATCATTAACACCACCGTGTCGCATTTCTATGCTGCCGTACATCCTGCTGGCCTGTGGTCCTTGGTGGGCCACTTCTTGCGTGGCCCAGCTGTGCTCCTTGGCCACCAGTCAGTGACTGACTGCTCTCCCTGGCACTACTGAGGGGATTTTTAAGGGGAGCAGCATTAGATTTTGAGCGAGATGTTAGCACTGACTAACATAAATTATGAAAGTACTGAAATCAGTTTTAGGAAAGATCATTGAAAGCGTCCCTCCAGGAGACCTCTAGGCCCTGATTTGGAGAAGTGTGGTGACCTTGGAGGGATGAGCCTGCAGAGGGACCAGCTTTGATCCATGTCCAAGGCCTAACCCCTGCCAAGGCGTGTGCCAAGGTCTGTGAGGGGACAGGACCCTATGACCTGAGCTCTCACCACAGCAGGATGATGCTCACCCCATTGGGCTGGAGTTGAAGTTCCTGAGTAGCATAGTGTGACCCCCCAAAAGCGTTCTGTTTGACAAAATAAATTGGGCCAATTTATTCAATGTTTATTGAATAAGTAGGCACACGGGCAGGATGATGCCTGGTGGCCTAGGAGCTAGTTGGAAGCACTTTGAGAAATACCTCATTCCTTCTCCTGCTGAACCCAGGGTGCTTCACCCAGCTCTAATGAATGCCAAGGCTTTCAGCTGTCATTTATGGCCAAGGGCAGAGCCCCACCTCCTAAGCCTCCACCACTGCTTCCTACAGGTTGTGGGCTGTTTCCCTGGTGCCACTCAGCCTGTCCCAGTGGCAGACTGACAGACACCAAACCCTGAGCCTGTACAGCCATCTGGGTCTGCTGCTGTCTTTATGAGCTGTGAGAGCAAACAGTTAAAGTACATTTAGTAATATCTTGGCTTTTATAAAAGCTAATTACTGCTCTTTCACTGCCCTGGTTATTTTCATGTGTGTTCCCAGCAGCTCCTGCATGGTTTCCTGGCCCTATTGGCAATGACAGCCAGAGTACCCTGCAGCATTACTGTGTGATGCTGCAGGACCAGGATTAAATTGTCCTCACAGCAGGAAGACCAAAAGATGGGAATGCTGACAGCTCCAGTGTCCTTTGGTGGCTGATGCCTCTTGGAGTGGCAGCCACAAGCCTTCAGAGGGCTGGCTGGCACTCCTTGTCCTACTCCTTTGTTCTCCTCCATCTCTTTGTTGGAAATAGGGAGAAAAGATGAACAGCATCTCCTCAGAAATGATCACTTTGAACGTAGACTGCTCACTGGAAGTGCCATCAAAACATGTCAGGACTCATTTCCATGTGCTTCCTGGCATTCTGTAGAAATAAGAGAGAGAGAGACAGGGAGGGTTTTTTCTAAAGAGAGGGAAAGAGAGAGTGGGAGATAGATTGGACAAAGATTTTTAAAAACAGGGATTAGAGAGATGAGGGGGGAAAGATTTTCGTGTGGATAGATGGATGATAGGGAGAGAGAGGGGAGTATAGCTAGAGAAAGAAAGATTAGAGTGCAAAAGATGAGAGAGAGACAGGAAGAAATTAGATAATATGGAGCAATAGATGATTGATAGAGATAGTGAAACGTAGATAGCTAAAGTAGATTAGACAGACTAAATAGGTAGAAAGATGGGCTGACTGACAGATAGGTATTGTGTCATACTTCATAAATGATATATATGCTAATATTCCCATGTCATGATGGGTGGTAAACCCTGAGACACCTTCCAGCCTGACCTCAATTCAGCAAATGTAGCGCAGACATCAGGCATTGCTTGGAGTGTATGTCAGGTCTCGCCACGCCGCCCGTGTCTGCCATGGGAGCAGCGGGGTGTGGATGGTGTTTGGGAGGGACAGCTCTGAGGGACACGGGGACTGAGGCCTGGGGAGGAGAGGGGTACACTATGTTTGCTGTTCGTAGCACACAAGGGGCCCAGCCCAGCGCAGACACTGCAGACACCCCGTGTCTCTAGCACCAAGTTGAGGGAACTGAGGTTCAGCTCTCAGGATTTGTGGGAGAGGTGTTTGGGAGGAGGCAGGAAGGAGGGACCATGGCTTTTGTTTGGCCTTATCTCCTGTTATTACCATTTGAAAAAGTTTTCTGTCTTGCCTGTTTCTGCAAAGACCACATGGTTTCCCTGCTCTTCTGATTTCAGACCCCAAATTTTTCATCTTGCCTCCACTTTGCTATTACTACTTTTAACTTTATAAGGAAAAGAAAACTGCTTCTCATGTCTTCCTGGACATAGGCCTTCCTCCCTCCTCAAAAAATGAAACTACTTTCTCTCCCCAGGGACGTTTTACCTTTGTATTTCGCATGTTGCCTCCCCCTTGGCTGATGGTTGGGGCATCACGCGTGTTTTGTCACCGTTTGTAAGAACATACTTTGCCATGTTGCTTAGAGAACAAAGGGTTGGGTTTTGTATTTTGGTTTTTTTTAACCCTCACAAAAAGAATGGGATATGTGGTTACCAACTGCAAACCTAAATAATTTAAATACTAATTCCTCTCCCTTGGTTCCAGTTTAAAATTACTGGCTGTAACCAAGCACCCCCTATCTTTATTATTGTACCGTGTCCTGATCCTGCCAGAGAGTCAGGGCAAAGAGAGCGTGAGAGAGAGCACAGAGACAAACCCTGCCTTGAGCAGGCAGTGGTTTAATGTGTAATACACAAGATTTGTATAGGAAGCTGGGCTGTCTTCAGGGTACAGGAAGAGAACAGAGAAAAGCATTTGGATTTCCTTGAGTTGCCTCTTCAGCCAGATTTTCAAAGGCTAAAAGGAAACACTATAAAGGATGTAGCATGGGACGGAAACTGGAAAGAGAACAAGGGTATTTGAGGAATGATTTTTCTAGCAAGACATCAAGTGAGCTAAGCAGCAGAAGAGGCAGGAGGTCCCAGAAGTAAAGAGTGGGGCAAAGATACATCAGCAGAGTACTTGAAACTTTTCCACTACTCCTGCTGTAACAACCAACAGGAATTCCCCAGGGAGTATGTATCTAATTCTCTCTCCCTGAAGAGGATAGAGGTTTTCCTAGGGGTATCTGTGGTTGTTATTTTATGTAAGAAAAGGGCAGGGCATGTCAGAGCGACTAACACTGGGAATATGGTGCCTGACCTCACCATGCAGTGCTGTGGAAATTCAGGTCCTAGAGGGGCTTTTTCCATGCTCCTGTCATAAGATATGTTAGTGACCCACAGCTATCCTGAATGGTCATACCAGCTGTAGGCCAGCTCTTGACATTTCACTACTACATTTCACTAGACTAAGCCTTGAAAAAGTGAAAAAAAACCCTCCAACATAAACTCCCCATCAATGCAGTAGATTGTAAGCATGAATTTGGTCTGCTTTGCAATGCTTGTGGCATCCTGACTGTCTGCACTGATAGCAGATGAAACTCCACAACCCTTGCAATAGTTGCATCAGCCAAGGAGCTTTTCTATGAGCCACATTCCAAAGGGAGGGGAAGGGCATCCTGCTGAGATCCTTTCAGATCCAGTGTTTTCCAATCCTAAACCCTAATGTAGCCCCATGAGAGGCTTCAGCCAGAAGGAACTAACCTGTGGTGACCACATAAACACCATTGCTTGGGAAACATCTTACTCTAGATGAAAGAAATAGCCATGACTGATGGAGAGGAGTTTATAAAAAAAGGAAAGAAGAAAAAAAGGAAGAGGGAATTCATACCAAACAGGAGTTATTTCTTTTTTCCTGTGATCTCCAGACAGCAAACTAGTTCTTGTGACTTTTCATACTGAAGGTCTGCCGTTTGTCATAGATGTCTTAGGAAGGAAATGGAGTGGCTGTGGTTTGCAGAGGTGGAGGGAAGGGTTTGAATGAATGTTTTTGTGGTTCCTCTTGGCTAATAAGTCCACTTGGTGGTCACCTGCAGCTCAGCCACACCAGAGGTGTCATTGGGGGTCCTCTTCCAGGCCTGTGCTCAGATTCCCTGCTTTTCTGCATTGCCACATTAGCACTTTCACTGGATATTTAGAGCACCTCAGGACTGGTTCTCCTCTCGCTCACACTGGGGTAACTCAGGAGTCGCTCCACTGGAACCAGTGGTGTTAATCTGGTGTGAAAATAATGCGAGAGGAGGATTCAACTCCTCGGGAGGGGGGGATTTTCCAGGTCCCCGAGGGGGAAAAAAAAAATCAATGGGAGTTACATGTCTAACTGCCACTTGTGCCTGTGAAAGTCTGCCCCTTAACTACCTATTATGTATATAGGGTACAGTTTTCAGAATAACCTAAGTGACGTGGGCACTTGAGAGCACACATTTCACTGGCTTTCAAAGAGACACAAGTTCCTAAGGCCCAGATGCTGAAGGATGTCCAAACTCCTCTCTGCAGCGCATTTGGGGGGTCTCAGGCCTGAAAATCTCCAGTCATTTCCCAAAATGGAACTGAAGATCGTGAGTCATTTAGGTGGTCCTGAAAGCACTACCCTCTATCCATTTTTCAGGGTGTTGATCTCAGGTCATGTGTGAGCCTGCATTCTTACCTACAATGCTTTATTACTACATTCTTGTGTTGAGCAATACTTGGAAGAAGAGGTGAAGGTCGAGATTTGCAGAACAGGCTAGTGACCCCAGTGGCTCACATCTGGAGTGCCCAACTTGAGAGACACCTCACTGGGGTCCAAGCCACAGGTCCCCTGTATGCTCTGAACATCAAGATTCATGTATTACACACCCAGAACCACTGGTCACTTCTAAAAAATGAAATCCCAGCCTGAGACCTAGACTACTCTCACAAAAGAAAATCCCAGGTGAACTGTTCACCCAATAGCTTGGTTTTTCTGCTCATGCCTGTTCCCAATGAATAAAACAAATCCCTGTGCATCACCTAAGCCCTATTTTGAGGAGTTCCACTGGCATACAGCTGAAGTAACACAGTAATAAATCGGGGCCTGAAGAAGGTGGCTACAGCCTAGAGAGTATCAAGAACTGTGACGTGTCTGGAAGCTAAAAAGAGCAGAACTTGACAATTAGAGCGGCCCATTTCCGATGCTCTTGTGTGAGGATCTGGAAAGAGTCTCTCACTCATTGTACTTGTGCATTATGAATGTGTCCATCTGCAGAGATCTAATGTACACATATGTCCTGAATATTGTCCTAAGGTTGCAAGCTTCAAAAATGAGCAGAAAACATTCCCGAGAAGTGAGAATAATACAGATGTCTGTATTTGAAAAATTGGTTCAAATAAAGTCTCTCACTTATAGATATGTGTAGTTGTGTGCAATTATTTGCCCCTGGAATAGAAATTTCTTCCTTGTGTAGGACTTTGATTCTTTTACAAAAAAATCTCATTTCATTCTCCCTTGACCTTCTCAGTCAACTCCTACTACTGTGGGAAAAATGCTTTCTACTTATTCTGTCTGGGTAAAAAACCATGTTAAGTTGAAATGGTGAAGTAAAGGCCATAGAGGCCAGTATGTTTTTATTGTGCTTAATATCCATTGGGGTAGGATGTTTAACTGGCCTGATGGAAGCTGTGGTCTCTTGTGCAAAAATCCTGGGTTTTTATATAACATGACACAGACATCCCCAGGGACGCTCTGACCCAGGAAAGGCCTTTGGCTGTCTGGGCTGGAAACTGCCTGGAAAAGGCTGAACTGAGAAACACTGTGCTTGGGCACCACAAAGCTGCAAAATGTCCATGGCCATATCTGGCCTGAGGATGTTCTGAGTCAGGGAATCTGCTTGGAATGTGGAAATGGGAATGGGGGACACCAACCAGTAATGGTTGGACCTCTGGGGAACATCCAGTCCAACCCCTCTACCAAGCCAGGGTCACCTACAGCAGGTGGCACAGGAACCAGAATGTCTCCAGAGAGGGGCAGCCCACAACCTCCCTGGGCAGCTGTTCAGTGCTCTGCCACCCTCAATGGAAAGAAGTTAGGAAACCTTGTGCAAGCTTATCTAAAGATATCAAATTCCTCATTGGATCTAAATCTTCAGTAGTTCACTGGGAAACTCCAGAAGTTTTTGAGATAGAAAGATATATTTCAGCAGCTAAGAAGCCCTACCAATTATTTCCCTCGGTATCAAGTTTGTGCCAAGTGTAATGATATATGAACAGAGCAGGAATTGCTGCCTGAGCTGTGCTAGGCTTCTGATTTAATCCTGAGCTGTATCTGACAGCAGCTCAAGAGCAGAGCTGAAATCAAGCATTTTTGTCACATCTATTCATCCCAGGAAGCTTTGCAACCACTGTTTAGAAATCACTTGCAACTCATCTATGAAATACAGCAGCTGGCTTAGCAAGGGCCCAGAAAATTCCTGATGAGGCTCCAAGGAGCTGCCTGGGAAACAGAGCAGACCTCAGCACCTCACATGGGTTCTGGACAAAGTGCCAATTTACAAATGACACAATTAGATGTCTGTATTCTTGTATGTAATAATCAGTTGCCTCATGGCTTCTCCAGAAAAGGCGTGGACTACGTCTTGTGTGCAAACAAATATTAAGCATTCAAAATCAAGTGGTTTCAATTAGCCACATCACTGGATTGCAGGGATCAGTCCTGGCAGATTGGCTTTGCTTCTGTGGGGCAAAACACCTCTAACAGGACCCTCAAAGACTACTCTCCAAGTAAATGGTTGTCTTGAGGTAGCAAGGCTGCCTTGCACTCTTTTATCTGCTGCACAGCAGAGGGAGAGGGCAGGAGCTGAACAGGTGGCCCAGGGCATGTGTGTCAGCTGAAGCTCAGCCTAATGTCCATCTCCACCTTAGACTTTCTAACAAGGCACACAGAGTTTGCCCTGCATGATTTCCAGAGTCACATCCTTGCCACTGCAAGAAGAAATAAACTTTTTGCCTGAATTGTAGAGAATGGCCTTGACTCACCTTGGGTGTTCATCCTCCCCCAGTTGCCCAGGTGAACTCCCTTTGGATATCTTGCCACATTCATGGACTACACCAACAAACTTTCCCCAGTTTCTGAGTGAGCAAAGTGTTTCCCATTCCTTGGTGGTCCCCTGGCTTAGCCCAATCTGGGCTGGGGGAGAACTCCTTTCCTTGGGGAAACTGCAACAGGAACTTCAGGTTTTCCTGATTTTTGACAATGTCAATAGCTTGACAGCACATTTGCCACCTTCACTGCTCTACTGAGGTCACAGGCAAAAGACCATTGTTTCTTATAGAATCACCTGAATTTCTAAGTCTGCTTTCCTTTACCCAGCAGGGAATATGAAGCACTCTGTAATAGGCATTTACTCTCCCAGTCTGCAACACTTTGTCCTTTTTTACCAGTATACAGAGCTGGCATCAAGTCTGAACAGGGCTACTCCCTTATTGATGAGCAGAAAAAGCAAAAGGAAATTATGCGCTTCTGTACCTAAGATCCCTTTTGTTTATTAAAAATGAAATTATTTTTCTCCATGAAGAGCCACTTTTATGTATTAAAGAGGAAATAATTTTCCTCTAGCTTGGCATGAAACTGTGAACATTAATAATAAGAGAAGCAAGGAAGTGAAAGCCCATTTATCTCAGAGGAACACCACTGTGGCTGAGGCACGGTTTGCAGAGAGGTGGTAGCTTGTACAAGACAGACTGGGGTACTTGGGTTTCTACAAATGCATCAGCCTTCTACAATCTACAAGCTCTATATAGGTAGAAAGGCACTGCTTAATTTAATTATGGTAGTTGATTAAGCAAGTTATGAGTAAAATGTAATTAGCACTTCGGGAGCAATGGGTGGATGCTAAGCTGAGAGAGAGAAGATTCATTGTCTGTGGTGAGAGAGAGGAAAGGGTCGTACAGGTCATCGGTGGCTGGATAACAAGGAAGAGTTAATTGGGGCGAACTGAAAACCACTGGTGAGGCCTCTCCCTGCTGAGCCTATAATTATGCTTTTCTTACCTTGAGACAGTCATCTTCTGAAAGGTTTTGTGGCCATCCTTAAGACCCTGAGCCAGAGAGACAAAAAGAATTTCTCTCACTGGAGGTGAGGTATAATGGAGAGGGTTCAATTTTCCCGCTCTACACGGGGTGTCCTCATCCTTGGCCATTTATCTGTGTACAGTCTGTGGCTTAAATTTCAACCTAGCCTCATTCAACACTTCCCTGTGCAGCAGCTCATTGTTTAAGTGTGGGGATGATTTCAGTGTGGGTGCTGTGGGGCAGAGGTTCCTTCCTTGTATTTGCCCAGGTCCTGAGTCTTTCTTTCCGGGTCTCTTTCCTTCTGAGTCAGACCTGAGTGATTTAGGAAAAACAGAGTGAAAACTAGAAACTGCCACACTTCCTGGTGGCCAAATGGGATGTTGGTGTCAAACAGCAGAGACACCTTGAGCTTTTAGATGTGGAAGACCAATATTCCTGTGAACCATGGAGAAGGGCAGCTCTGTGAGTGATGACAGGTGACCTTTTTTAGAAGTCACTTAAAGAGCAGGAGACAATTCCTATTTGAATGCCAGTACCCAGCAAAAGGGTGAGCAGTTCCTGCACGTTGGCACTTTGGCTTCCTTGACACTGCTACTTCTCAGTAGCAAAGAGAGAGAAGACCTACAGCTGTGGGTTATCTCCCCCAGGTTCTTCTCCAGGCATGACAGCCAAGCCTGGTGCCAGACACTCCACAGGGCACGTTTGGCAGTCAGGGCTGGAAGAACAGGGTGCAATGCAGGGTGCATGGTCTGGAAAGACCTCACATGTTGACTGGTCTGTAGGAAAAAGCCAAAGGCCAATCACCATCCCATCTCACCTCCCAGGGAAGGGTTCTGCCTGCCCCGGGGATGGGGCTGGTGGCTGGGGAGAGCTGGCCCTGCCTGTCTGTGGCCTCTGGGCTGTTGGCACGTGCTGCTTGCAGCCCCTCGCCGGCGCACAGACCATTAATAAGACTTTCCAGGCTGTCACTTCCACGCTGAATCCTTTGAAAGCCGCGCTCCTCTGGGCCCATTAGAGGGAGGAACTGTCTCTGTTGAAACATATGGGGCTGTCAGGCTCTGTCTGTTGCTCTGAAAGCCGCCACTGCTCTCGCTGTTTGCTGAGGGGGGGCAGCAGCTGTCTGGAGGAGGCTGTGATCAGGATGGGGACTTGGGAAGGGGCTGGGGGAAGATAGCAGGTGAGCTGGGAAGGATGCTGGTAAACAGTGTGCTGGTAGCTGGTGGTCTGCTGTAGGACATTGGGATGCTGGGCAGCTCAGGGGGAGTCCCTCATGCTATGAGTGTGATGGGGGAGGAGGTACACCTGGACAACTGGGTGGTGAATATCAGGGGGACTATGTAGGGGCAGGCTGAGGCAGCAGCAGACATGGCTAACAGCAGAGATGTTGGACTTGTCTGGGAGAGGATGGTAGCAGTGTTGGGTGACTCTATGGGGACACTGCAAAAGGGGGGCTTTGGAAAGCATCATGAGGTCACACCGTGCTGGTTTCTCATTAAGCAGCACACCCACCCCCCAACTCCATTTGCAGAGGCTGAACAGGATTTAATGGAGTCCCTTGACTTTTTCCTCTGAAATATTCATAGGTTTTAGCAGTCCATTTCATGCTCACCTCCCTCTCCATTAACGAGCATCGAGGAGGGACTGGGTGGAAAGTAGGCTGCTGTGGAGCCAGGGAGACAGAAAAAAGGACCTGTGCCTCTGCCCAGGGACTTCTGGGAAGCAATCCATTCCTGGGCTGCTCCACGGCCCTCTCACTAGGCCTGCAAAATGACTGGAAATGAGCCCTGGGCAGCATGCACAGGGAGGTGATTAATACAGCGGGAAAAGAAGGAAACCAATTAAGCAGAGCACTGTCTGGAGCTGCTGCCCCCACCCCTGTCACACAGATACACCCACGTCTGTCTCCCTGCCTGTCTTCATAATGGGCAAGGGCAAGAGATCTCTAAGAATTGCACAGGCTGACAAAAATGCCTGGAGGCAATTAGTTCCCTCCTTACCTCAGCACTAATGCCGTGCTGGGACACAGGCAAAGTCCAGATCTTCCCTGAGACAGCACAGAAGCACAGGAGTTGGATTACGGATGCCCCATGTAGTCTGCAGTGCTTGACACAGCAAGGATCCTGCTGGGAAGTTTGGAGGAAGGGTGTAATAAATAGTGTGATTGCACTCTGGTGAATGAAATGTCCCCAAAGATTGGGGCAGGTGGGATCTCAGAGCATCTTCCAGACCTGTTAGGTACTAAACCAGACCTCTAACAGTCTAACTGATATATCCCCACTGAAGTCTACAACCAAGTATCGCTAGGATTCTAGAGAAAGGTGTCCCTGCTCATCTCAGGAGGGGTAGGACTAGATGATCTTTAAGGTCCCTTCCATCCCAAAACATTCTATGATTCTATGATTTTGGGAGTGGGGAGAGGTGCAACTCTCACAACTTTGCTCCAGAGTCAAACCTTTTTTGCAGCAGTCACACTCCTAAACCATACAGTTTAAAGTCCTAGGAAAAATTTTATTGAGGGCTCCATGGTAGAACCTGGATAGTGCTCTAGGAAAACAGAGTGGTCCTCCAGTGCTATCTCTGCAAAAAATAAAAGAGATGCTCAACAATGGGCTTCCAACTTCACTTGGCTTCTCTCTGCATTATTGCTTTGAAAAACGAAAAGAGCAAAATCTGCATGCTAATGAGTTGTTCACTCTGGCTGACAGAGACAGAAAGCAGGATTATAAATGTACCATTTCCTGTGGTTCCTCCCCGCTGGATTAAAAACCAAAACAATGTCACAGATGCACCAGCACCTATTTATTCTTGCTCTCAAAACACTCAGTAGTCAGGCTGCTTCCCCTTCCCTCCCATACACCCATACACGCGTGCTTGCGTGTGTCCTGGGAATCAAATGTTTATGCAAGTATTTGCAGGATGTTCCACATCTCTCTGAAACGATAATCAGCATGCCCAGAATCAGCTTAATTACTAAGCATTCAGCAAACACCCACAGGCTCTTCCAGGGCAGCTCCACGAAGCATCTCCTTGAATGAGTCTGCATGTTTTCCCTCCACTGCCACACACTGCTGCCAATCAACAACCCAGGCCCTCACAGCTGAGCTGCTGGGTTGTCTGCTTATTTATTTGTTTAAATAAAGAAATAAGAGAGAGGTCTGTACAGCAGCAGCAGGCCATGAGCAGACACTGAGAGTGTTACAGGTTGAGACTTGGCTACCTCTGATTTTTTGCAGCAGTCCCTCCATGCAGGATATAGATGTGAACTATCCCAGTTTTATCCAGGCCAGATCAGAGGTTTAAACATGCCATGTCCATGGTCTGGCAATTAACTCTCTCTGTAAAAAAGACAAAAAACCAAGAAGATAAGTACCAAAAACTGTGGAACTAAAAAGTTTGGCCATCCATGGTTTACAGCCTAGCACATCTGGGTGCAGAGCAGACAGGCACTTTCTAAAGAAATGAAGGACTGCTTGGTCTAGCTGAGGCAGTCAGAAAAAACACTGCTGAGATAAGAAAAGAAAGCACTTTCTGAGGCAGCAAAGTGCACTTCCTGTAAGAAAGAGCACCTTTCATGGCTCTTCAAAACTTTTCTGAAGGATCTCCCAGACTGAGGCTGTGGGCATCTACAAAGATCATGGCCATGTCTTCCCTTTTAGTCAGTGCATTTTCTGTCAGTCCCACAGCAAACAATCCCTCATGTAATATCTCAGGTGATTTCACAGGCAGAAGAAAGATTCAGGCTTCCCCTCACCACTCTGTAGTTACCATCTGTGAGTCTGACAAGGTTTGGACTCTTCAGACAACTCCAGCTGACTTCATTTCCTTCCCTGTGGCACTGCACTAGCAAAACCCACATGATGATCCCACCACGTTGCTATACACTACACACTTGGAAGCATTTAGGGTTATTAAGGTCACACTTCACTAATTCACTGCCTTTTTGTGGAGTTTGGGGACCACAGAGCCCAGAACTAGGGAACCCTTTTCTCTACTGTGCTTGTCATCACATGACAAGAAATCCCCATTTAAAATACAAATCCTGGTGTCAGAGAGACATAATTAAACCAGCATTTTGATCTGAAGCAAGGGGATGGTTCACAAACACAGGCTCACTTCTCCACCCAGGCATGTTTACACAAGGAGATGTGACTTTTCCTCTCTGTTCATGAAGGAAAATTTTGACCATTTTGCCCAGTCTTCCACATCCCAATTCATTAGCTATTGAAGACCCTGTGTATGTTAGCCCTTTGCTCACTCAGGCACTTGGCTGTTGGTTGCCATCACAAGCAAATAAGATGCTCCAGCAGCATTTGGGTGCCTGGGCAGCTGGCCAGCTCTAGCTGTGCAAGTTTGGTGTTAGTATTGCCAAGACTTAAGGACTGTCTCATGTCACTGGTGATGTCTCCAGACTTCATAAATCTGCCAGCCTCAGCATCACAGCATTTCTATCACCTTGCACCAGGGAGCTGTCAGTACTCTTATCAGTGCTATCTGCACAACCCCTGGAGCACCTTAGGAAGGATAATTATGACAACAGAGGGCTGAGAAGGCTTAGGCCCTCCAGACATTTCGTGGCACCTTCCTCCTAGATGGGCAGCAGAGCTCTGCCATTTGCCCAGGGGCGTGGGAAGAGGCTATGACAGAACTCACAATTGAGCTAATCTCTCAGGATTTCAGGCAGATCAGATCAGTAACTGCTCTGCCCCGAAGTATTTATTCTGCAGGGAAGGGGATGGGAATAACACATACCTTTAAGCCTTGTTAAAAATACATGCCATGAAGACAGCTCTCCTCTCAGGCTAAAACTGTCTCCAGGGACGATCTCTGGGGAATGCCTGTGTAAGCAGAACACCCAGCAGGGAAGAGGTTTCTCAGGGGGCGTGTCTGTAGGTGAGCGCTCCGCCAAGTGGGATGCCTGGGGAGAGAGAGAGCGCATTCCCGCATGATGTGCTCCCTGCCTCTGCCTTTCCCTAAATACACATCCCATTCTTGCAGCTCGGGATACCCTTGTCGCAGAAAACTCCGCACATGTAGGTTAGGGTTTTCTTTTAGTTCTTCCCTAGCCAGCTCATAAGATCAAATTTTAAACTAGAAACACCTTTTGAGGTCACTCAGCTGCCTGTCAGTAGCTGCTCTGTGCCAGCTGAGCTGTGTGCTCAGAGCCTTGGGACTGCACATGGGCACAGCCAGTCAGCCCTTACACCCCTGGCAATATCCAGGTTTAAGTACCACTGCCATTCAACCAGCAGTGCAGTGACACAGCCACCTGCACAGGGCAGCCTTTGCCACGTGGGGACACAGTAGCTGGTGTAATAGGGAAGGAAAATGAGGATTTTAGGAGGCCTTGACATAGGGAAGGCAAAGCACTGTGGAATCAGTGACTGGGGGTGCTTGCTTTGCACCCTGCTGGGGAGTAGGGGAGTGAGGAGCAGCAGCAGGTTTTGGAGCTGGGGCAGCCAGAGAGCTCTGCAGCCTGCATGGCAGCCACAGCAAAGCCTCCCTGCACTGCTCAGAACAGCTCAGCCCTGCTTTCTGCTGCAGCTGAGACTGCTGGAGGGGAAAATTCGATTTGCCTTTTGTTCAGCCAGCCTCACGGAAAGCCTCGCTCAGCGGTGGGGGAAAAGCAGAACCTGCTCACGGTGCCTGCACTGGGGTATTGGCTCAGCTGAGAGGGATCCCAAGAGCTGAGCCTCCTCCTCTCACAGCTGGCTCTGAGAGCTCATGCTGGGGGTAGAGGCGCTGTGTCCCTGCCACAGAGACATCAGCCTCCCTCAACAGCCATGCCTGCTGCTCTGCTTGTGGAGGAGAAAGCCATAAGGGATGGCAGAGATCCTTGGGACCTGTGCTTTGCTAAACGAGGCCTAGGACCTGTGGTGCATGTGTGTACTCACTTGGCTGACTGAGGATGCCTCTCAGATATGCCCTGCCCTTGTCCCATTTTCATCCCACCAGAGAATATCATGGCACATCCTGACAACAGGCAGCTAAAGAAGAGTGCCCTCCTCCTTTCCTCACATTACCCATACTCTATTCTGACTGGTCACCTCAAAGGCAGCCCCTGTAACATGTTCTGTCTGAAAGGCACTGATGCTGGAGCAGCATTTAAATTTATGTTCCTATAAAGTATTTTTTTTCATACAACACTTTTTTTCATAAGCCATGGGACAGATTGGAATCTGACATGTTCAGCTGTCTCTGGATGAAGGGAAAAGCAGAAGTGACAGGAAATTTTTAGGAGAACTATATTAAACTCTGTGTAGGATTTTGATTTAGTAGTAACAGTAAAATGAAATTTCACCTGATATTCCATTATTCTGCTTGCAGTGCACTCTAATAGCATCTCCATTCATAAAACAGTTCAGCTCCTGTCCTTTGGTGTTGATCTATTTGTTTTGCTCTAAGCAGTTTCCAACACACAATGAATTTGCCTTCCTGCATGCTTATGTACACAGGAAAGGGACAACACCTTTCCAGGCTGCCAGCCTTGTATTTGCATGTTGGAGCCTGAGAATGGATCTTCCCAACAGCACTTTTCACATGGGTGACCCTCTGCAAGTCAATTTGCAAACATTTGGCCAGATGTATTTCTTCCCCATCTTCCCAACTAGTGGAGTGCAGTGTGAGCAGATAGGCAACGAAAAGAGAGAAAACACAAAAAGCTGGGCTTGGAAAGGGTGGGGGCTGAGGAGGCAAACACATTTTCTGTTTCCACCTGACCACGTCCCAGTGACCCATTTCAAGTGCGTGACTTGCCTGGTTTTGCAGAAATCACGGGATGCAGTCTCACCGGAGGGTTGCAGCGCCTCTCCCACTAAGCCTGGCTTGAACTGGAAATCTTTTGTTCTTTTTAGCTCTGCCCTCACTCACACAAGTCAGGCTGTACAGCCGGCACCCACGCAACTGTGAGACATCTGTGGGTACAAAAGCAGAGGTGCCATGTTCTCTTTGCACTCATCCCTGAAAATTTCATCCCTTCTTTTTGGAATTTATAAAAATGGGCCTCACTTGTTCACTGATATTTTCTTAGGAACTCTGCAAGGCATATGCAAAGCACTATCAAATCCCAAAGGTATAATTTTACCCCTGCTTTCTGGTGGCATTATAGATAAATCACCCTTTGGAGTGAGTTCAACCCTATTTGTCTCCCTTCTCCACGCCCTTCCTATCAAATACTGAAACGCCTCAGCCTCCTTCCCTGTCTCCCAGCTCCTGCAAGACATGCAGCTTGCAGGCAGCCTCTCTCTACACCAGCGTTAAGTTACTAAGCAGCCGAGATAAAAGGTTCCCACCTTCATAAATAATCAATGTGGGCCAAATGGCTTGTGCTTGCTCGACAAACTCATGCATGAGAAACAGAAAGGAAAGAGACAAACACTAACCCAGGAGGAAAATAACCACACTTCATGCCAATAAAGATGGAAAGGAGATTGATTCAGAAAACAGAGAAGTAAGAGAATGAGTAGAAAAAAAAGGAGCTGAGCATTCATCAAACACTTCTTTAGTCTTTATTCGAAAAGTATCTGGCGGCTGGTTTTGATTTATCTAATTTACTCATTAAAAGGAAGTTACTAGAGCAGCCTGGTACCTGCCAGTCCCTGGGTGAGACTCAGCCACTGCCCACACCTCTGATGGGTTTGCCCACGGTCATTTGCTGTCGTTGGAGGGATGTAGATATGCAACCAGCATCAGGGGGACCAGTGAGCCCAGCATGGGGGTCCCACTGCAAACACAAGGTGTGCAGAGATCAGTGACAGCCCAGACAGCTTTTTTTGAGGGCTGCTGTACACAGGGCAGCTCAGCTAAATGGGCTGTCCTGCAAATTAACTTTCTGAGGTAAGATTGCATTTTAGAACAGAGGGACTTCAGGTTTCCAGAGCAGCTGTCACATCTGTCCTCTGTGGTATGTTTCAAACACAGAGGCCCATCAATATGTGACACGGGTGATTCCCTTCTGTTTGGTAGGTTCTATGTCTAATAACTCTGCTGTGGGAGAGGATCTCACTAGCCAGCCCTGCAGACTCATTGGTGCTGGTACCTCAGCACTGATTTTCACCACATGGGTGCCTGGTCCTTAAAGAAGGTGTCTGTGCTGAAAATCAAAGTTGCACAGTAATGACAGAAACCTTTTCACATGACAGAGCTGACGGTGAGCACAAATAATGTCCCTGTGCTCTTCCTCTTAGGGTGATCCACAGACATTGTTAACATGCATATAAGGCAAAAAAAAAAAAAAAAAAAAAAAAAAAAAAAAAAAGCTAAAAACAACCAAGAACCCCAAACCAACCATTTGTGCCTGATTCACCACTGAGTGACCTCTCACTCCAAGCTGGTGCCAAACTTTTAAAGTGAGGCTTAATCCAGGGCAGTGAGTCAGGTCTGGCTCAGTCAACTCAGAAGGTGCCAGTAAGGACTTCAGGCAGGTATGAGTCTACCTCTGGTATGAGTCCCTACTGTTTGTAAGCAGTGGACAGAAACTGCTGCCACAGTGAGAGTCCCAGCCTGTAGACTTCCCACTCCCTAAACTACTGTGCTGCTTTGACTGAACACAAGACCTTGGCCTGGTTGTCAAGACTGTTCCTCGTTCACAGGTGACCCTGGAGTCGGTACCAGATGCAGAAGGATGCATGGAGCAGTGCACGGGCTCCCTCCTTATGACATGCACCTCTTCCCATCCTTGACAAGCTTTTGTCTCTTAGGGCAAGAGGATACAAGACTACCAAACAGCCACATGTCAGACACAAAGCAGAAAAATGCAATGGCATTGCCAGTGCTTTGGAGATGAACAGAGTTCAGCAATTGTTTAATTTAAATTAAAGAATTTAATTTAATGCCCAGCTGACTGAGGAAGGAGACTATTCCCTCTGGTATACAAACAAAAATCACCTCACACAGCCTTTTTCCTTGTGTCCCAAGGCAAACCTCCCTGACCTTAGCTGTGATCAGACCACCCGTTTCTCAGACTGCTGTGCAAAGCTGAACACAACAGATTTCGTCTACCTACTGGAGTAGTGATGAATTCCTGCTCCTGTTCACCTTCGATGCAGTAAAAAACTGCTGCAGACACAAATTAATAAAGGTGGGAGGGAGGATAGCATCAAAGCTAATTCACACTCCTGCTCTGAATATCTGTTTTCTCAGCTCTAGTATTTATATAAGAGCAAGGGGGATCACTAAAAGGGCATGAAAGGAGAGCTCCCAGCGTACAGTGAGCAAGGGAGTGAGTGAGAACACTGGATTCCTTGGGAGATAAAGTTTCATTGCTACGGAATCAATCTTCTGAGCTTCTCTTTGCAATTTTGTCTCATTCGATGCCTCTTGAAATGAGTTTCCATTTGTCTGTCTGGTGCTAATTTTCCCTCATTTGCCACATCAAAGCCATCATTAGAGGCACAAAGTGCCTCCAGTGCCTTTTCCCCCCTTTTTCTTCAGTCATTCTCCTTAATAGCTCTTGGTTTGTTAACTCAGCTATCACTCAGTGGCAATCAGATGCTGTTAGTCTGATCTAGCTGCCTCTGGATGCCCCATCCCTCCTGTTCCCAAGGTCACGTTGCTGCCTGGGGTGGTTGCCTGGGGCAGGGAGGAGCTTTAGAGCAATTGCAACTTTTATCTGCAAGTGCTACAGCCCCTTTCTAGAGATGTTTGATATCTCTCTTTATTTCCATTTCAATTAGCTAATGGGGGTAACAAGTAGAAGAGGAAGGGTCTGGACAGCATTGAAAATGTCCGCTGAGCTTTTTGGGGTCCTTGCCCTCAAGCTGATTCAGGTTTGCTTGGAGTCAGGAGCTGGCTTACAAAGAGTGCTCACCTGTGCCTGCAGGAAGGGGATCCGTCTCTGCAGCCAGCAGCACAAATCCTCACGTCTTTTCCACAGCCCTTTGGTCCTCAAGCACTCCAAGACGTGCATGTCCCTAGGGAGATGCCCCACTATATCATCCTCAAGCTGACAGCAGCCCCAGACCGGGCTTGCACAGCTGTTCCTCCCTCTCACTGCCAGCTCCCTTGGCTGGGCTCTGGAGCACAATCTGCCCCACAAGGACAGCACACACTGCCTTGTGCTGGGCACTGGGGCTGTGGCAGCTGCAGACCCATCCTGCAGCATGGGAGGCTTGCCCTGATGCCTGTCAGCAGCTCTGCTGTGCCAACAGCTGCCCCAGAAAGGCCTTGCAGAAGAGCCCCGCAGCACTAGCAGCAGGAGCAGATTGTTCAGGAGCGTGGCACGGTACTCATCCCCCTGTGTGCTGTGGGTGGAAGCTCCAGCACTGCTCCTGCTCTGCCTCAGCCACAGCGAGAGGCACCGGGGAGCAGCTGAGGCTGTCACCAGCAGCTGCCTCCAGCAGTGAACTACTGCACATCTTCACTGCTGTGCCACGGGGAAGAGCTGTGATCAGAGGCAGGAGGCTGAAGGTGTGTGAGCCTCTGTGGTGGGAGGAATTACAGGCTGAGAAAAGTGTTGTCCATGGAAAGATGTGGAGAGCCCACCCTCCCTTCACTAGACAGACAACTAACACACAAGCACTGCTGCTGCTGGGAAGGGGCTTGTCTTGGCTCTGTTACACAAACCAGCACAAGTCAGCAGCCAGTGAGATGATCTGGGAGAGGTTTCACATGGCTGGAAGCTCTCAGGCCACTCTACAAATGGGTGATGGACCCACAGGCAGGCAAGGCAACCTTTATTTGAGCAGGCTTCCCAAACAACATTTCAAAGAGGATGCATAGTCTTAGCTCACACTTGCCAGCAGCTCATGGGTGCTCTGGATGACTGCTCAGTGCCTGTTTTCAACAACTTGTGCCAACTGAAGCCACATCAAGTGAACAATATATTTCCCACAGGAATGCAGGGCCAGGACTGGAAGCCAGGTGCACTGTGAGGGACTGAAGCTCTGCTGGATTCCTGCACTTGAGTCAAGTGCCTTGTGCATCCTCACTGACCCTCAGTCTGTGTGGCATCCATGAGAGGCTCAGATCCAGGAGTGATTTCTCTGTCTGGGAGGACTGTGTTGCAAAATGGGTTGCAAGCTAAGGAAACAGCCTGGGAGGCAGGGCTGCAAGAGATGGAAAACCCAGATTCATGTGCTGAGCCGGCAGAAGAAGGTGGGATCATCCACTTCTACCAGTGGCTTCCACAAACTCTTCCACTGCTAGTACTGCATCCTGTCAAGTCAGGTATCAGGGGACTGCAATCCTAGAATCCTGGGCAGAGACCTGGATAAAAAAATCAGCACCCAAAATGAGGCAGCAGCAGATCAATGCTGAGGTGTGATTTCCAAACCAAGCCTTTCTGCCTTCCAGCCCTGTAAAAAATTTGGAGTAGCTTTCTACTGGCAGAGTAACGTTATTCCTGGTCAGCATTTCGTAATAATTTGTAATATTTTAAAAAACCTAAACTCAGATTTACCATCAAGGTTATTGGAATGTGTTACAATTCTATTATGTGTTTCAATTAGCTTTCCTCTTTGTGATAATGGTTCAAACATTAATTCCTCTAGTTTCCTGGTCAATGCACCATTTTTAAGCTGAACTGGAAAGGTGACACTTTTGAAGAGGAAGCAGTAAATGTTCTACAAACCACATACTCTGAAAGTATTAAACATTAGAAAGCTTTGTGTAAAGCTCACAGTCTCCAATGTGTTCTCAAGTTTTTACAGATACCACACCTGCCATGTGTTCGTAACACAGACAACAGACCAATAAAAAGATGTTAGGTACAGATATTTCTCTGGAAATCAATGCAATTTCCAGCTTTCAGATGAAACCTGAGTTTGTTCTCAGTCACTTTGGAGATGACACTGTGTGGCAATGTTGGTCTGTTGGAGAGTAGGAAGCTCTGCAGAGGATTCTGGTCAGGCTGGATTGATGGGCTGAGACCAACAGTATGAGATTCAGTGAGACAAAGTGCTGAGTCCTGCCCTTGAGTCACAACAACCCCAGGCAGTGAAACTGGCCTGGGGAAGAGTGGCTGGAAAGTTGTCCAGCAGAGAAAGACCAGTGCTGGTTGACAGTGGCTGGACATGAGCCAGCTTGTTCCCCTATGGCCAAGAAGGCCAATGGCATCCTGGCCTGTGTCAGCAATAGTGTGGCCAGCAGGAGCAGGGCAGGGATTGTCTGTACTGGGCACTGATGAAGCTCCACCTTAAGTTCTGGTGTTCTATCCATCACAGTTTATCTCTCTAAATCCAGCTCTTTGCCCACTCTGACAATGCTTGCTTTGGACAGAAAAAGCCAGTCTTGGCTGAACTGTAAGACATTTTTATGGACACACATTTTTCCATAGCCTTTGAGTACCATAACCCTTACCTAATTTCCAATTACAATTTAGCAGTGCTTGAATAGAGTTCAAGTTCCTCAGTGAGGAAAGATGAAGAATATAGTCCCCAGAACATCTCATCACTTTTCTTACTCTTCTGGAAATTTTGAGTTATGCTAAGTGCTAAGAATTCAGATCTTCATTTACTGGTAGGTCTGCATCACTGCTAATAATTTCCTATGTACATTTTGCTGGGAGAATGGGGTACATCTAATAATTGCTCTTAGAGATACAAAAAGCTCTGCATGGTGGTAGAAGCAGGAATTAATGTTAATGAGTCTGCTGTTAGCAAGGAGTACTATTGGTGTTATGCTCACGCCTCACCAAATGCAAAGCTTGTTTGTTAAGCAGATGCCAGTGTTAACAGCCAAATTCTCTTCCCATGGATAACTTAGTGTTAGTTAAATGTACCATTAAAAATAACCATTTAAAATGTTAATGAAAAGAGGGGTTGTTCTTGCCAGGGTTTATCTTGTCTTCTTTTTAGCCTCAGCTTTAAGGTGGTGGAGGTAAAGAGGCCAAGAGAGCTTTTCCAGGTGTGTTTAGACACCTGGAAAAGCGCACACACTGAGGTGAAGCCCTGGCACTGCTGGTGTCATTTGTGTACAGCACCACAAATCTGGCCTGCTTCCACCTCAGAGACCAGCCAGTAGAGCTCAGTACTGACCTGAACATCCATAGAGCATCATGGTGTCCCCTGCCCTGGCACTCTCCCCACCAGCTCTGCTGTGATCCTTCACGCTGCACTTCTGGCTCTCCCAGTGCCATGGAAGGGAATGATGGTGATGGAGGAGGGCTCATAACCTATCGCTCCTCTTCGGTCTCAAATAGCAAAGGTGTGGTAAGTACTACTCTCCTTCATGTCCACCACCCTGCCTGCACCTCGTGCTCAGTGATGTACCTCTGCTTAGCCCACTGTTTGTGTTGAGCTTCTGACAGCTCTGGATTTATTGAATTTCATACAATTCAAGAAAAGTCTGCACTCTACTGGAAACCAGGAGCCACAAGTGTCACCAGACATCCAGTGTTCCCATGGGACTCCCAAAGAAAGACTGGTCCCATCTCTGGACCCTTTTCTCTACAGGACCAGCTCTACTTCCAACAGGACCACATCTGCCACTCTAGGAGGGCTTACTTTTGGACTGTTTCCAACATCCTGACCAGCAGGGCATCAGGTTGTAATTCTGACTCTGTCAGAGTTTTCTAGGATTTCTTGTTTGTTTGTTTGTTTGCTTATTCTTTTGTACTACAACATTTGTATTTTTAATATCCCTAGTAAAGAACTGCTATAGCTATTCCCAAAACCTTTGCCTGACAGAATTTTAATTGCAAATTTATAATAATTTGGAAAGGGGGAGGGGGGGGCTTACATTCTCCATTCCAAGGGAGACTCCAATCTCCCTTGGCAGATACTTGTCTATCTAAACCAAGACAACTGTTCTATGTGTTATGTTCCAGAAACAAAATTAGCTATAACTTTTCATAGACTGTGCTCCTGTTTTGTGTGCAGGTCTCAAGTCTCTGCCCCCATGGACTCTAAATAGGCAACAGGAGGGACAGTGGAAGGTGACACAGAGGCAGTGAAGGCAATACATTGGTATGGGCAGAGCAGACCCAGGAATAAGAAACCCTGGTTTTTCATGCTCCAGCAATGAGGATGAGACCTTCTCCCTCTCAGAGCTGCAGCCAGGCTCTCCTGCAGCCCAGGCTGAGCCTGGCCATGTGTAGCCTCATGCTGCTGCCCTGGTGTTGAGTGCAGGCACATGCTGCCCTGTGCATTAGCACAGTTAACTGTGTCCTTAGGGGCCACCAGGAAATGAGATTCTTCCAGTGGGAAAAGGACAGTGATGCCAGTGTGACAGTCATGTGGCATTTATATGACACACCCTCATTATAGTCATTTGGCTGTAGATGTCCTGGGTTCTCCAACCCTCACATTTAAATTGCCCAGGTGCTGTTTTCTCCTTTGACCGCGTTTTTCCTGCTTCTTGGTTTCTTCACCCCTTTGGCTGTGTTTGCTTGTATACTTGCCCAGGCTACTGTGCTGCCCTCTTCCTCCTGCTCCCTTTTAACCTATTCCTTTCATGCCTGCTAGTGACCATGGCACGAGACTCCTGCCCCTCTTCCCAATGTCCTGGCTGCCCTCATTCCAAGCCCCATGCCTTCTCCATTCCCCTGCTTCCCCACTCCCTCCTTGTCATAAAACCTGGCCTCTCCAGTGGTGCATCCTGCTGTTTTCTGGCCAGCATTTCCTGCCTCCTTCCCTACCACCTCCCTTCCGTCTCTCCAGCATCTCCATCATCATGCTCTGTCTTTTGGTGCTCCTGTCCTGTGCTTGCCTAAACAATTCAGTCTCAGCCCATTCCTTCCATCAGCTTCCTTGTTCTTTCCCCCCTGGGACTGCAGCCTTGATCTCAACCTCTGTCTGTGAACACACGTACAGAGGTTTTTAACTAGTTAAAATTTAACTAGTTAAATGCAATTTAACTAGTTAAAAACCCCAAACCAAACGAGAAGCTGAAGGCAAGTGCTGACTTCAGGGGTGTGCACTGCAGTTTTGCCTATGGCGTCTCCTCCTGGCAGCCCCATCTCACATCTATTTCCAGCCAGTTCTCTTCATACCCAGGCATTACACTGAAGGGGTCAGACTGCTTGGGGTGACACAGCACCCTGAGTCCCAAGCCCCTGGCCTCTGCCCCACTTGCAGCCCTGGACCACCTTGCCCCTCCAAGGAAGGTGAGGGAAGGGGTACCTTGGCCCACATTCTCCCTGTGGGCTGGAAAGTCATCACTAGACATGATCAGAGAAGAGATTAGCCAGAATATGCAAGGAAGGGAAGGGAAATGAAGAAACATTGCCTCCTTTTCACGTATATTTAATTTTTGTATTTTTTTGTATTTTTTTTTTAAGATCACAGAAGAGCAGAGCATTCATACATGTAAAGAAACAGAAACGAGATAACAGAAGTTAAATACATTGAGAAAAGAAAAAATAAAAAGCTTCTTTTTTTTTTTTTATTCCATCACTGGGTTTTGTTCATTTGTTTGTTGGGTTGTTTAGTTTTTTTGATTGGATCTTTTACACACACACTTGAGCTTTTAAAACTTTCTTTCACAGAGCTAGTTTCAAAACCAAAACAATGGCAAAAAATAAAATGGCCATTTTCTCGTTTCGTTAAAGAGAAGTTCAGCTCATGTCTACAGTGCTGGGGAAAAATATATATAAAGATATAGATATATATATATATTTATATGTATATAACACTGTTAATGAGGAGAGTTCTAACCACCCCACCGTGTAGCAAGAAGAAGGGACTGGCCTTCATTCTCAAGGTCTAGAGGATGAATCTTGGCTCCAGCTGGGAAGGTTGAATGATTTTGGGAGGTGATGGTGGCACCGCGGAGGCAGGTCCCTGCTCTGTGCCCCCTCCTCCCTTTCCTGGCACACACGTGTGCTCCCGCAGGCACAGCCACAGGCACGCACACGCCTTCTCCTGGCTCCTCAGGAGGTCACAATGTGGCTGTGTGTCACAGACAGAGCCAGTGCCAGCAGCAGAGGCCGAGCACCTGCCTGGCTGTGCGTGATGGAGGGTGTGGGGAAGGAGCACCCGGGAGCACTCCTGTAGCATGTGCGCGGTGGGGCTGGCGGGCCTGTGCGTATGCGCCTGTGCGTGCCCAACGGGGAGCAAATGTCACAGTTCTGCAGTTCTGGAGAGGGACAGCCCTGCCTAGGACCTGCTCTCCTCTCTGGCTGGCTCCCAGGTAGGCCTTGCTCCTCGTCTCCACCCATGAGCCCTCTGTTACGTACAGAAAATCCACATGCTTTTCCTCAGGATGCGGCTGGAGCCACCGTGGTGTCACACTGCTTTACTCACTGATGCCCGTTTTTCTGCATGCTGAGCATGCCCTGGGAGGCTGGGAGGGAGCTCCTGACACACCATGAAGACAGGCAGGGAAAGAAGGGCCCTTCTGGGATGCAATCTCTGCCCCTTCCCCAGCTGCTTTGCCCAAGGAGCCCTGCTGCTCGTGCAGCCCCCACCAGCTGTGCTGCAGTCATGTCCCCCTGTCCCTGCCTGCTCCTTCTCCACTGCCTGAGCACTTCTACAAGGCTTGTGGGGCAGTCTGAGTTGCTGTGGCACCAACTAACAACAAACCTGCAGCAAGTGGAAGGATCCTTTGCTTCCCACCTGCCTGGGCTAATTAGGAGGGCTGCTCCTCTCACCCAAGGCCTGCCTTGCCAAGTCTCCTGGCCTCACTCCATCACCTTGACTCACAGAGGTACAGAGCACCATACTGATGTGCTCTCAACCAAGATGAGTTCTGCTCCCCCATTACAGAGAGTGAACCAACAAGCAAGCACCATATGTTGCCCTAATGGGAGCCAACCATTAGGCAAAATTTGGGGGGCTCTGGGAGCTGCCTGATCACTGTTCTAGCAAGTTACAAGAAGGAAAAGTGAAAGTGGTTTTAGTGGTGTGACACAGCTCTTAGTCAGCAGAGTCATGCAATTAAAAAAAAATCATCTTCTGGGCATCCCACTGGAAATGAAGCCACTCTAAGATTAGTGTTGAGAGGCCATGGTCTCCTTGCTGGTGAACCTGAGAGTTCTTCACGTGGATGATGGACAGCACTCATCCCTACCCTTTTCCACCGGCATCACATCTTGGAGATTACCATCCAGCTTCTCCATCACTTCCCTGCCTCAAGTTTTGCTCTTCCCGTAGGACAGTTTGCTCCTGGCATCCCTAACTCAAGATGTTTTGTGTCCTTGGGCCAGAGAAGCAGTAAGATTGTGCACCATCAGGGGAGAGAGAGATAAAGAAAGAGAGAGAACTGCTCACCCCGCTGGCACCTCCTCTGTCATGCTGTATTGGTCAGCCATCCCCCATGTCAGTTGCTACATCACATCAAGCACCATGATGATTTGGGCTGCAGGTCAGTGTGCTTGGAGGAGAGGAAGCAGAGGTATGAGGGGTTGGGAGGAGAAGAGGTGTTTTCCTGCACCCATAGATTCCCTCACCAGGGAAAGGTGAAGTGATGAAACACTGCACAAAAATAGAGCTGAAATATCATCTGCTGGTGGGGCTGGGAAGGATTCTAGCATAACTCCTTCAACTTCCCAGATCCTCTTGTTTCATCAGGACTTTCTGTTGCTCCCCCAAATTCCTTCCAGATGTGTAGCTTCCACTCAGCCTGGAGGCCACATGGCTTTGGATGGTGGCTTTGCCCATGCTGTGTGCTTGGACTTTCAGAATGGAGTTGCTCAGACAGGTGGCCTGGGGGCATGGTCTGGATGCACCTGGAGCTAAGAAGAGCTGGTGGGGCTTGGATGTTCTTTGACCAAAAGCGTGGCGAGCAGCAGTGCACGAGCCATCTGCCCAAGTGGTGAACAGTCAGTGGTGTGAGAAAGATGTGCAGACAAAGACTAACTCTTGACACAATGCATGTCACCAATGAAATCTCCATGAATGGCACGTTCACATGCACTCGGGGCTAGCATGAGGCGACACAACTTCACTGGTGGAGAAAGCGGGTATGGGGGAGGAGGAGAGGGTGTGTCACTGAGCAACGAGCCCGCAGGTGTGGGGCTGCAAACAAACAGAAATGGACACAACTGCCAGGATACAGGTGTCGGCTGGAGCATCCCACGGCGCCCTTCCCAGCCGTTCAGAGACAGGCCTTTGCTTCGTTTTCCATCTGACCAGGCACACGCTCCAAGCAACATGCTACAGTCATGCATGGAGTTCATGTGGCTCGGGGTGGCTGCAGTTCCCCTGTCCAGTTCCTTTCAGAAAGACTTGCCTTCACCCCTCCTCTCGGTCATCCGAAAAGGGTTAGAAATCTGCTAGCAATTATGGGGCCATATATGAAATCTAAGTTTTTGTTCCTCTGCTTGGACATTACCAGACATGTCATGTAACTCTTGTAATATTTACAAACCAGTAGAAGAAATACAATTTTTTTTTCCATTTTGTTCATATCTTTTTATAACACTAAATGTTAAATCTCCATCAATCAAACACAATTACACTGACAAGCTCGAGGAACTGGTGTCCCATTCCAAACTCCCATCTTCCCTGGTCCCCAACCAGCTGAGAGGCAGCAGGAAGCAAGAACACAGCTTTTTGGAAGGTGATGGGAAAGATAGCAATGTAAATGGGGAAAAGAGATGATGAGGGGAAACAGTTTCAGAGAGAAGAGCCTGAGACATGAGAAAAGCCATTGCAACATCTCCATCAGAGGGTGGAGGGGAGAAAGAATGGGAAAAGGCATTAGACCTTGCCTGTGTTTCCTACATCCATCTGGGCTCACCTCTTGACAGGTGCTTTGAGCAGTTTCTCAAATTCAGGGGAGCTTGAGTTCAGCTTGAGCTCAGGACAAACAGAGGGATTTTTACAGCACCCTGTGAAGCACACAGCAGCTCACAGGATTAGATTCTTGGAGAAAATCAAGCTCCAACCTACCCACAATTCCCCCAGCCCTGCTAGAACAGATAATGCCAGAAGTGGGGTTCCCAGCACTTCTGCAGACAACAGGCATACTTGGTGTTGGTGGCTCTTCTCAGAGAGGTCTGCAATTAATTGGCTTTCACCCTGTTTCACAGCCATGCAACAAAGATAAAGATCTGCCCTGGGCCTGCAGGAAAGACCAGATCCCAGCACTGAGATTGGGGCCATTTCCCCCACTAATGGGCAGATGGCTTAAAAAAAATGGATGCCCTGCTTTTAGTGAGATATTTCCCTTTTAACCATACACCCCTGTGCCTTGACATCTAAAAAACCATCCCCTCAAGACTCCTTCGAACCAAAACAGACATGAGATAATGAGGTGCCAGGACTTGATGACTGCCACCACACCACAGGGGTCTGATGTGTGTCACCCTAGTGCCTGGGAGTGACCCCACAGTGACAAAATCACATGCAGAAAACACATGGGACAGGTGCTACCATAGCAACCGGGTTGACGTCAAAGAACCTAAAGTGGGCTTGACTCAGCCCTTAGGGGCAGCCTGGCCCAGCAAGACACTGCAGGCTGCCCACCTTTTTCAACAAGCCTGTGCCAATAAATCCAGGCATAGGTACACCCCCAAGAAAGAGCAATGTGGTGTTTTCCCTCATGCCAGTGTGCAGGAAAGGGTGCAGCTCCCAGACCTGGCTTCTGGGACCAGGATCAGCTCACGGCTGTACTGGGGAAAGAGGAAGCAGCAGAAAATCTGAACTTGTTACTAAGACTCTGAATTAGATGGCCCTCCTGAAGATTAGGTATGAGGACTGGGATGTCTGAATGCTCTGAAGGATGCAGGGCATTTCTTTCCTAGGCGGACACACACACAGTCTCCAAAGGAGATGCCCAAGTCCCATCAATGACTGCCCTATTTTGGAGGAAGGGAGCCATTCCTGGATGCCTTGGGTGGATTTCAAGCACCAGTTGCCCACTTGCAACTTGCACTCTCTTGCAGGTATGGCTTTGTGGTCTGGAGGAGCATAGATTACCACCATCCAATCCCACAGCAGCTCTACACCAACCCTTGCAATGCCCAAACTTCAGCCTCTCATGTCCCTCTTTAATAAATTTCCTTGCACTTCTGGCTGCCTGGGAGGAGCCCTTGACTGCCTGCTTAATTGCGTGCCTGCTGCTTCTTGGGAACAGCTGAGCTCAGCAGCGAGGGGCAGCGCCGGCAGTGCCGCAGTGCAAGGCGCAGGCAGGAGCCGCACCCGCGCAAAGGTGGGGACGGGCTCGCAGGCAGCAATTCCCGCTTTCCTTCCCGCCAGGGGCCGCCTGGCGGATATCCCCTCCCACACACTGCAAGGCCAAGCTGTGTACCCCTTCACAGCCGTGCTGCCACTGCCCCAGAGCCCAGGGCAAAGACAGAGGAGCAAACTGGCTGATGCTTGAAAGCCGAGCGGCTGAGTGCCTGTGAAACACTGGTCACTCGACTTCAGTGGGCTAAATCAAGCTCTCCCCTGCACATTCCTCTCTCCAAAAGAGGCCCACCTGATAAACCCTGTGTTTTGTCATCTTTGCTGCTGGTGGATACTATGGCTCCTAACGGGCCAGGGGACACAGGAGTCTTCTACCCTCTGCCCCAACCCACTGCAGCCCCTGCTGACTCCGGCTACTGCAGCAGATCTTGTGCTGGTGTGGCAAATCCAGCCAGTAGCCAGCATTTTCTCAGTTCTGTTTCTCACAGCTTTTTATCACCTCCTCAACCTGGGAACCCCTAAAGCCTCTCTTTCTGGCACCTCTGTATATGATTCTGCCATGGGAAGTGCGGGGCACTCTCCAGCAAGACCAGCAGCACCCTTCAGGTAAGAGAAGAGCAGGGGAAATTGTGCTGCCAGCTTCTTTGCTGCATTATTTTAAGCTTTTCTTTGTAAGCTTAGGATTTTGGACCTGACATTTGTTTTATTTCTTACATTCATAGGTCCTGGGCATTTTCTGACCCAATTTCTTTCAAATGTGGAATTTGCAGTGAGTTTTGTAATAGCAGTGGTGTTCAGCAGACACACATGCACACACACACTCACCCTTACACAGCTGACATTTCCTTCTATATCAGGGAGGACAGTAAGAACAAAAACAACAAAGCAACAAAAAAGGGTATTGGCTCTATTTTTGCATGTCTACCAAAATGGTTAGGAATGACCAGATTGTGGTTTTCATGTTGAGGTATCGTTCCTATGCCCACTATACCTAAAAGGAATGGCTGCTTGGTGACATCCAAGGTCTCATCACTCACATCCCACCAGCCCAGCCTCCCATCCCCAGGAGGAATGGTGGCTGCACTCTTCAGTCCATAGTGTTGTAGGCCAGTCCTGGTTTCTTCTGCTTGCTTGGACAATTGCACATGAGTGCACAGCCCCATGCGCGTGTGCAAGCACTCATGCATAGCATGGGCTGCTATGCTGGTACTTGGAGGCTGAGAGCCAAACAGGTTGGAGGTGGGAGAGGAAAAAAAGCCTAGACAAGAGTGCAGACTGACTCTTGCAAGCAAGGTGGCCAGAAGACAAAAAGCCAGTGAGGACACAGGAGAGGGGACACAATGGGAACCTGTGTTGCAGCTGCCCCTCTCTCCTCACCCCTCTTCTCTGTCTAAGTGATCTCTCTGCATCTTGTCTGACACTTACAAGGCAGGACATTATCTACAACAGGATGAGCATATGTACACATGGGCTGTTTGTTTTGCATGCTTAGAGAGAGCAAGAGAAAGAGAGAAAGAGTGAAGACGGAGCAAGAGCCACACATGCATGCACGCACGCACACAGGCATACACAGGAGAAAGAGAAAGACACCTGGTTGAATTGAGGAGGGGGAAGGAAGAGGATTGAAAAAGAAAGAAAAGTAGACTTTCAGTAGAGCTGACACAGCTTTAGTTCAGGCCTGTGGGGGCGATGTTGCATGAAGGAGGGGACAGGTAAGGTGTTTAGCAAGGGCTGGGTGCACATGAGCGCAGGGTGAAATGAAGAGAGGAGGGGGTTTTTCACAGGACACCAGTGTGCAGAGAGCTTCAGGTGACTTGCTCTGGTTTGTGGCTTTTTTTTTTTTTTCTTTTCTCTCTTTTTTTTTTTTTTTTTTTTTTTTTTTTTTTTTTTTTTTTTTTTTTTTTTTTTTTTTTTTTTTTTTTTTAGATTTGATTTTAAAAGTATGAACTGGCTGAGCATTAGCTCACAAAAATGACCCAGGGCATCCAAAAAGTTAAATGGCTATAGACACCGAAGCAAAGACCTCTTTCTGCAAAAGAAAGAAAGAGGAGGAAGGAAGGAAAGTGAGGGAGTATGGAAAAGAGGAAGGAGGAGAGAAAAGAAAAGGGATCTTCTTTTTTGATTGGCTTTGCGGGTTTTGTTGGATTGTTTACATTGCAGCATCCTCCGGCGACACGATCCTTGCTGGTGCCCCATCCTCTCCCTCGCTTCGTGTTGCCTCCCAGGCAGTCGATGACTTGACAGCCAGCTTTTGCTTTTCAGGTTTTGGATTAAATGTTGCTGAATCTTCTTTGCTGTAATTTTTCCTCTCCCCCCTCTTCACTCCTGAACACACAAAAGTTGTGAAAGAAACAGTCGTCTCTCTCTCTCCCCCCCTCTTTTTTCTCTCTCCCCTCTCTTCGCTCTGTCTCCTGTATAACGCGTTTTGTTTTGTGTGTTGTTGTTGTTGTTGTCGTGTTGTTTTTTTAATTATTATTAATATTATTATTTTAATTCTGATTTGTATTAACATTTGCTGAGTAGGCAGAGCAGGGACGCTGCCAGAAGCCACAGTGGGACGGCCAAACTCATGGAGCCGTTGTCTACTCTCCCTGTGCCGGGTCCTGCAGGAGGGAGAGAAAAGAAGACAAGATTACACAAGGCTGGGTGAGATGAGGGTGACACAGGAACACAGCGCTTCAGCCCCAGGCTGCTCCTGCAGTGGTGGATTTGGGCTGCAGGGCACAGCCACCTTCCCACCTTGGAGAGCCTCCCTCCAGCCCAGCTACAGGCCTGCCAGCTCATCAGCATCCTCCTTCCCTCAGTCCAACATTCCAATGACATGTGGCTCTCCCTAAACAAACACCCACGCTGGAGGAACAGGGACTGGAGCAAGCAGAAAGGCTCAACCCTGGCTGCTGACCACATCCCAACCCTTGCTGTGCCTCCAGCTGGGAGCTGCTGGCCTTCCAGTGCAGGGATATGCTTCACACCTTTGCAGATGCAGCCCCTGGTCACCACCCCCATACCTGCCTGCTCCACTGCCTTCCCAGTGTGGCCCTGAGGTGCCAGGACTCCTTGTAATTCTGCACTGGCCAGTACCTGTCTGCAGGCAGAGACCAGCTCCACAGGAGCTGATTCATCACAGTGATCCAATCAATAAACCATGGGCCCACCCAGCAGGCACCTCCTCTCCCCACCATGGCTGCACCGAAAATATTTGTTCCTGAGTCAGGGTGGAGGAAGGCTTCACTGTGGCACCCACAGCCCTGTGCCACGGCACCTGTGGGGTGAGGGTGCAGGCTATGCCAGGGAGGCTGGTTTTTCACAAGGGTGGGAAATGAAGTCGCACATGTGTGCATGTGCATCTGCAGGCTCTGTCAGAGGGGGCAGGGAGCAGCGCGCTGCTGCAGCAACAAATAACGCAGCCTCGCTCCGGGAATATTAAGCGTTAACACTCCTGACATCTTCTCATTCATCCTCTCATTTATGGGTTCCCTTTTCTGGATGGCTTTAACAGCAGTGATGCTGTTTTAAATTCACCCTGCAATCACAAGCCTTGGCAGCCTTTTCTTTATAATTGGTCAGGGAGGTGTCCGTGGCTGTGGGTCTGCAAATGCAGGCTCACTGTGCACATGTGCACATAAAGTGCTCCTATATGTGTGCATGCAGGCACAGGTACGTGTACATTTATACAGAAATGTGTGCATGTAAGATGCTGGAGTGTGGAGATGGAGATGAGGTTTCATGTTGGAACTGATCCTGCTGTGGAAGAAAGAAGTCATGCTTACTATCAAGAAAAGCTGTTTCTGATGGCAGAGGGGAGCCAAAAAACCCACCCCAACAAAACAGGCCCTGTTCAGGAGAGTTCTGTGAGACTGAAGTACAGCTGCTCCCTCACAACCTGCAGAGGTGAAGAGCCCTGCTCTCCTGGGTGGAGCACAGGTGCCACAGCCTTGCTCAGCAGCACAGTCACTATTAAGCTGGTGACTAAAAGGCAGCAAATCCAAGAGGGATGTCTTGAGAGTCCCTCAAATTCCTTTGCACTTTCATTTGTCTGATTTCTTCCTAAGGTAGCTGACTAGAGTAGCTGTTAGTGCCCCAGTTCTGTCCTTTCAGTATTAAGTAAGGATGTGCTGCTTTGTGTGGAAAATTTATCTTCCATCTATGGCTTCTTTTTTTAGCTAGTCCATGTGCATCATTTGTGGCTTGTCACACAAATTCTACAACACTGGTTTTTACTGATTTTATTTCCTCTCCTAAACTCAGGAACAAGTTTCAGTTCAACTACTACCCCTACCTCACCTGTATTTCAGAAAAAGCATCTGTCACAGTCAAATAATGGTGGGGAGGCTGTTTGGGACTATTTGCATCCCTTTTTGGCACAAAACATGACTCCTCTGACCCAGCAAATAAACAAGAGCACACCAGGCATGGTGTATTGCCCACAAAAAAAATTCAGCCACCACATTTTTACTATCTGGCCTAAATACTATTTGTCTTAACACATACATGGACACTTACATAAGATACTTGTGACAACCATTCCTCCTCTTTGCCACTTTTCTAGGGTGTCCATGCAACCAGAGCAAGGGCATTTGCACCAATGGTGGCACACACTGCACACCCAGCACAGCAGAGGCAAGGGGACCCTTGGCCTTGGCTGGATGCTGCTGCCTTAATGCATCTAAATGCAGGGATCAGAGTATGGGAGCCTGGTGGGGACTGGGGGCAGAGGCATGGCATGTATGGTGTGGTAGTGGTGTGCTGAGGAGATGAGCCTCTGCAACATCTAGGTGTAAGAGAGGACACACAAAGACTTCTGGAGTGATGGAGGATTGGGAGAGGGTCACACTAGCTTCTGTTCTGCTTGAGCTCCTGTGTCTAAGTTCAAGGGCATCTGAGAGGCCGAAACTCCCATCTTCAGAGATGAAAATTGATACATGTTCTCATGGCTCCCTGTGTGTCCCAGTCAGATGATGGAGCTGTCCTGGGTTGTAGTGTAGGATGTATTTATCCTATCACCACCTTCATGAACTGTTAAACCAAGTGAGGCAGTGTTCTAGTGTTCCCAAGCCCCCTGCCTTTGGGCTGTCTTCTGCTAATGGCCCATTAACACCTTGCCCATGACTCACAGGTAACTCCCTCCCGGAGTTATCTCTGTTTAATGGGCCATCAAGGACCCACTTCACACTCATCATCCCATTGTGAGATGCTCTGCCCAGGGGGAGGAGCCAAGCATTCTCACCTGGATATAATCTGGGATTTGGGACAGTACAAGCAGCCCTTACCTACTGGATTCCCAGAGGAGCAGAGCTACCAGACCTTTCTACAGGATCACTGCTTCAGGAAGACCACCTCATCTGGACTGCTTCCACCATCCTGCTCAGGTTGTATTCTGACTCTGTCAGTGATCCTTTGTGTTATTGCATTTATTTTATTTTATTTTTACCTTTTTACCTTTCTTCTTATTAAATTGTATCTCTGACTTGGAGCCTCTCACTCATTTTGCTTTCAAACCACGACAGGAGCTGGCTGCAGAAACCTCTCCATGAGCAGCCCTGATTATCTTCTGTGCCACACCACAGGCTAACACCAGCAGCTGTTCTCACCAGCAGGCCAGGCAGGTGTTAGGCAGTGTTAGGCTGACTGGGAGCACTGGGATCCAGTGTTGCTTTGGGGGCCACATGGAATCTCTGGGTTTTAAAGCAAAGCCAGCTAGAGTACACACCATGGGTGCTACATTTACTGTCACAAGTACTGTAAAAATGTAGGAAGGTTATAATTGTATCACAAAATAATGTTTTGGGGGACAACAGCTGCTCAAGTGTAATAAGAAAGAGAGGGAAAACAGCGCCAGCCCCCAGAGCAGCCACGGTGTGCTGCAGAACCCGCACACCTGAGCGCACACTCCGCACCTGCACCCCGCCCTCCCCTGGTGTGCCCACCCCGCTGCACGGCAGGACGTGCACATGTGGACAGGGATGCGTGGACACAGCTCCCCCAGGTGTGCTCATGCACACCGCAGCCCCCGAGCGCATAGACTCCCTGCAATCCCCCATCCCTGCAGCCTCCAGCGCACAGACCCCTCACAAACTTCTCGCCCTGTAGCGTCCTCGCCACCTCACACATCTCCTCGCCATCCCGGTACTGCAGCCCCCATGCCACATCCCCTCGCCATCTCTGTACATCCCCTCGTCATCCCGCACATCCCTCTCCATCCCGTACATCCCTCTCCATCCGTTCCTGCAGCAGCAGCAGGGCAAGCCCGCGGTCTCCGGCGCCCTCTGGCGGCCGCCGCCCGCTGGAGCCCCCCGGAGAGCTCCCGTGAAAGAGCCCCGGGTGCCACCCCTGCTCCCTCTCGGCTGGCACCGGGAGCTCCAGGACTGTCCCTGCGGTCTCCCGCTTCGGTAACCTTGAGCCTGTGCTCTGGCAATTTGCTGTAATATCACAAACTATTCATCTCCCCCACCCTGGCCCGGCAATCGGGCAGCCCTGCCAAGTCTGTGACCACACAACAGGTTTGAAGCGGAGAAAATTTGGTTTCCGATGCTGATGAGCTAATATAAATATCTGGCAGCATTTCACAGCTAAACCCCTAAGGGACTCCAGACCCTAAATGCTGACCGAGTCAGATCCCATTAAGCAAATCAAGAAGGAGCAGACAGAAAACTGTCAAGTGCAGAACAGCTGCACTGCTCTTTCTTGCTCCAAATGTGAGGCATTTGGATACCTGGTGCAGAGGCAGGTGGACCCCTGCCATGGTGCCTAATTGTGCTGCAACAGCCTCGTGGGATACTGTATCCTGTGCTTCCAAGGCTTTATCAGTGCCACATGTTCAGTCTGAGTGATTTGCATTGGTGCCACACCACAAGGTACCCTTGGCCAAGATTTAGAGAGCTGTAGTTCTCACATGACTGAAGGGGACCATGTGCAGCCTCCATCCCACCCTTTTCCCCAAGACAGTGTAACCCTAGCTGCATCCTTGAATTTAACAATGGGAAAAAACAGAGCCATGCCATGGTGACCTCACTGCTCCTGCCCACCCACCTGTGTGCAACAACCCAGCCTGGCACAGAGAGGCTCCAGGAATCCTCCCTAACACTTCTGGGAGAACTTCCACAGACTTCGGAGTGAGTATGCAGAAGGGGTGGCAAGACCCTTCAGTTTGGGACATCAGCAATTTCTCCCAGTGCCTAACACTCCTGCAGGCAAACCCTTCCACACAGCATGAGGCAGAGGAGTTTCTGCATGTTCTCATGTGCAGAGGGCTGCAAGGCAGCCTAGCCAAGGTTTCACTAGAGAGGACATGGGGATGTGTGCTGCTGTACCAGACTTGGTGTGGTAGAGCTGTAATGCTTGTGTGTGTGATGGTTCAAGAACTGCTCCTACTCCCATGAAGAGTGTAGGAAAAGACACAGTGAGAAGCATGGTGGACTTGGATTAGATGGCAGAGGAAGATGGGAAAAGCAGGGTGCTGCTTACATTCAGGGCAAACCACAGCCAGATTGCAAAGCCAAGAGCTATCTCATCCCCCCCCCCAAAAAAAAAAAAAAAAAAAAAGCCTGAGGAACACACCACAAGGAAAGACCTTTGCTGGGTCAGTCCAAGGGGTTGTCTAACCTTCAGTCCTGCCCTCTGTGGGTGCTAGTTGGGGGCCAGCCATGAGCACAGGGCCAGCATGCATCATACTGGCCTACCTCAGCTGCTTCAGAGTCATTATGAGCCAGCAGAAGCTGCACCCCTCTGAGATTAATTTCTTCTTCCATGAACTTGTCTGGTCACTTCTGGACTGCCCAGAGACTTCCACATCCTCCCTCAGCTCTTTCAGAAGCACAGCAGCAGGTAGCTGCCAGCAATGACATTGTGGCCCCACATTAAATTTGGGTGCTATGTTCTCCTGGGACTTTAGGGCCTTGGCATTAACAGGTGGCCTGGCACACTCCCTGCTGTTAATTGCTACATGAACTAGCTAGATTAAAACTGTCTCAGTCACTCCTTGCTCTGCAGCCTCCTCTGCTGACCGTGGGGCACCCAGGCTAAGGAAACTGCTTAGTGTGGGAAGAATTAGCTGTGGACTGTTCAGATCTTCCCAGGAATGGGAGAGATGAGTTTTTTGTCATGAAAACTTGCAACCCACCCAGCTTCTGCAGCAGTGCCCAAGGTCAGAAGGCTAGCCCTGCACAGGACCTACCTCATGGCTTGTGTTGGCCTTTTAAAGCCTACAGTGCCCACTGGGGGTTGGGGGCTGCATGAGGAGGTGAAAAAATATGTGAGTGCATCAGAGCAGAGGCACGGGAAAAGGCTGCTGTGCTGAGAGATATAATAAGGGGGTAATGTGGACTGAGGTGACAGGACGAGCCTTGCACTTGTACCAGGGCTGGGCTACAGCACAGGAAATGATACCAGGGAAGGTCTTCAACTGAAATGGCAATATGGGAATGCTCAGCTCACGACATGGAAGAGGGCCATGGGAGGAGATGTCAGCCAGGGTGAGGATGGAGAAACAGAGGACATTACATAAGCATGAAGGTTAGGTAAGTAATGAGAACAGCTCCTGGGAAAAGGAGAGCTAAAGAGAGGAAATTAGGTCCTGACCAGGCACAGGAAAGCAGGGATGAGGGAGACAGGTAGAGGAATGATGGTGCTTATGGCAAGAGGGCATTAGTACCAGGACTGCAAAGGCAGGCAACAGCACCAGCCCGGGCTCAGAATTGCAGGGGGAAAGTAGGGCTTCAAAAAGGAGGTGCAAAAAAAGGTAGGAACAGCAGCAAGCACAGGTGTGCTGCCCGGGCTGTGGCCTCACGCAGGGGAACAGCGCTCGAACATGTCATGTCTGTCACCCTCCATCGGCCGGGCGCTCGCTGCGAGTCCCTCTGTCCCCCTGTCCCTCTGTCCCCGCCCGGGCGCCGCCGCCGAAGCGCCGCTCCTTCCCCGCCAGGTGGCAGCCAAAGGACACCAAACCGCCCGCCCATCCAGGCGGCCTCCGGGCTGGGAACCGCACGGAAAACACCGGGAATAACACCGGGAATAACACCGGGAATAACGCCGGGAATAACACCGGGGCTAGGCAGCTCTGCACATCCATCCGGGAAACCCCCGGGACCAGGCTGAGGGAAGGGTGCCGGCTCTGGGCGCTCCCAGCCACCGCCGAGCCAGCCAGGGACGGGCACAGGGATGTGGTACATGGATGTGGCACAGAACCTGGTTCCCACCGGCCTGCATCTCCCCACAACCACTACATCTGCATCCTCGGCAAAACCTCTTCGGAAGGCATATAAAAAGCAGGGCATCTGCCCACTCCGGCAGCAGAAACCGAGGGTGCAGGGGGTGTTGGTGAGGTCTGTAACCCACCCTGCTTATTCCACTTATGATAGGCACCCAGTATGAAAATGGACCTGTTGCTGAGAGTCCAGAGAAGGGCCATGAAGGTTCTCAGAGGGATGCACCTCTCCCTGTGAAGACATGCTGAGAGAGATAGACCTGTTCAGCCTTGAGAAGGGGAGGCTCCATGAAACCTCACCATGATCTTCCAGTACCTAAAAGGGGCTGACAAGAGCTGGAGAAGGGCTTTTTGTAAGGGTGTGGAGTGATAGGACAAGGGGTAATGGTCTTACATTGAAAGAGGGTAGATTGTATATTAGTATATATCTAATATACTAGTATATTAGTATATATTATAGTATATATCTCTTCACTATGAGAGTAGTGAGGCATTCACAGAAACCGTGTATATCCCATCCCTGGAAATGTTCAGTGCCACATTAGATGGGATTTGAGCACCCTGGTCAGTGAAAGGTGCCCCATCCATATCAGGGGATTTGAAGCTAGATGGTCTTTAAGGTCCCTTCCAACCCAAGCCATCCTGTTATTCTACTTCCTCCACACAGATATTTCTACTTCTGTCTCTTCACTCCCTCTAGCTCCTTTTTGTAATACCAACAGCACCCTTGAAGGGGCCCATTAGACAGGGGGATGGAGACTGTGCCATGACACATAAGCCTTGCTCAAGAGGCAATGAGGCCAGATGTGAAAGTAAAGCCACAAGTTCACCAGAGGCATGGCTCCAAATGTGTGCACCATGATCATCGCCAGCAGAAACTGAACCTGTTATTTTCGAGATTCCCAACACAGACCTTTAAAAAGGATCATTTGAGATGCAAGCAGAGGGCAGACACATTCCTGAGGGCAAAAAAAATATCATCCACCCATCTACATGTTTCACATCCCCATTTGCCAATCTTGTCATCTGAGTAAACCAAAATGAAGGCAGGAGAGGAGACAGCGGGTGCCAGTTTTTCTCTTATTTACATTAACAAGACTCCAGGGCTTGACATATCTGCAGTTTGCTGATGGAAGAGAGCCCACAGAGAAGGTTCAAAGGGCATCAGAGAGCTCCTGGCTCTTGATTTGCTTTGGGGAATCTGCCCCTGGGATCCTGCCAGGGAGTGAGAGGTAAAATCTGGTGTTAGCGGGTAATTGGTCCCCATGAGTTTCTGAGTGGAAGAGAAGCCAGAAAGCAGCATGGGATGGGCTAGGAGAACTTGTCTGTGATGGGAAGGAAGGAGTGATGATAAACAAAGCCTGCTGTTTTTCCAGGTGCTGACCACTCGGAGCATCACTGGGCTCCATGTTGTTGATAGTCTGACTCTGCTTACAGTAAAGGCTGGATTTCTGTCTCTTGAGGAAAAAGCAGGACCAAAAATGAGGGGGGAAGAAAAAACACCACCTCTAAAGAAGAAGGCACAAGGCACAGAGGATGTGCACCATGCAGGTGTCTCTATCATCTCACTCCCTGGGGCCTGTAGGGGTCTTAGCGTTTTCACTTGCCAGCTGCTCTGCAGGAAGCAATTTTCCCTAGTCTGTTGACTCTCTTGCTGGGGCTTCAGAAGATGAAATCTTTATTATCATGAAGGCTTAAAAGGGAGGAATACTGTTAATTCCATTTTCAAGGTCATACTTTGAAAGTTATTAATTTCTTTCTTCCAGGGCTTTGCACTCTACTCTGAGGCTTTAGGGATTACCAGCTTCTACTTACTAGGGTTCATTTGGGGCTTTTTTTTTTTATTTCTTTCCTGTTCCTCCCCCCTCTTCTTAGAAGAAGATACTTTTTTCCTTCCCTGTTCTCAGTGCTGAAGCTATTTTGCTCATTGCCTGCTCATTCCCCATTGTCACTACCAGTTGGATCTTGTAATTAAAACTTGACTGTGACTGCAGTGGCAATAGGCTGGCTTTCCTGGAGGTGCAAGTACCACTGTGTAAGCTGGGGACGATGCCCTCCAGCAACTCTCCAACAAGATTAAGGAAATGTCTCTGGTGTCTATCAATCTTTGCACTCGGTTTAATGTATTTCAGAATTTGCTCATGCTTTCTTAGCACTGAGCAGTTCTTCCTCATGTTTCGGAGCTCCTTCATGGTGTACTAAGTACTCATCTATCATACCTCATGTCTTAGAGGAATGAAGATTCATTCTGTAATGCAGCTCACCCATCCTTCCCTAAGGTCTGAAGAATATCCCTGAAATTGTATTTTTTAGTGTCTTTCTGAGAAGGTTGTGGTGTTCAAGAGCTGTCTGCTTGCACCATTTATCCTGGAACTGGTTTACAGTAATCCTAGTCTAAAATTGAGCTGTTATCCTGACCACTGAGGTTGGTGGTGGCTAGAAGACCACCTTTGTTTCAAGGTGACACTGATCTTTCATCATCAGATCTGTCCTGTGTATATAAAAAGTTTAAATATTTCCTCATAGCTGAAGAAATTGTTCTCTCATCCTTTTCATTTCCCTAGCAACTGAAGGTTTATTTAAAAAAAAACAACACCCCCCAAAACCCCACCTTCCCCAGTGACACTTAAAACTGTATTATCTTCAGATCAAGCATTAGATGCTCATTCTACAAGAAAAGCATAACAAAAGACATCCAAAAAACACCCCAAAACCAAAACCAACAAACAAAAAACAAAAAAAACCCAACCAACCAACCAGCCAACGAAAAAGACCCACATAAAACCAAACCAACCAAACAAAAAAAACCCACCAAAAAACAACAAAACACCAAAAAAACCCACACACCCCAAAAAACCCCCAACCAAAACAAAAAACCCCCACAAAAACCAAAACCCAAAAAACCAAACCACATAGCACAGACTTTTTCAGGAGTCATTTTGAGAAGATCTGAGCTTTTTCTGCTTTTTGCTTTTCTAGGATAAACAATCCCTTTCCTGCTCATCTCCAAAGCACATATATAGCACACTGCAGACCAAAGGTGATGCCAGCACATAACCCAGTGTCTCAATAGAGGACAAACAGCATAGCTCCCCTCACCCAGAGCACACACAGCCCTAGGAAGCAGGTTTGCTAATTGGAGGCTCTGAAACCTCTTGAAAAATTAATATTTTCATCAGTTTCATGTCTGTCTGTTTACTCACTTCATCCCTGCTATGGTTTTCTACAAGCTTTGCTGGATATATGGCATGGGAAAGATTTGAGTGGTTGTGGCTAGAAATGAAGAGGCAGGGGACATACATAGGGGTGACTGGAGCAGAAAAAGAACTAAATTGGGGTGGAGAGTGACCAGAGTTCTTGAGGTTACTCTGATACTGAAATCCAGTCCTACTGCAGCCTCTGGCCTCCTTATCTTTCTCTAGTATCTGCAGAGAATTGTCCTCCCAGCCTGTCCTTGAGATCTTCCTAGGGATATCACTCTCAGTATTTCAGTGAATTAGAGATGCCATGACAGTCAAGCTGGGTCCAGGATCTGGTGTGTGTCTCTGAAGTGTGGAGTCTAAGTAAACATTACCTTGTGTTCCCTGTAGTTCTCATCAAAATATGGATGTGCTCATGTGTGTGCAATTCCAGAGTGAGACTCCTGCTAACCTTAACACCCTAACATGGCTTTAATACCTGGCCCAGGCCTGGGAAAAGCCAGAGCAGAAAGCCATTGTGGCTTCCCACAGCCCATTCCCAGACCACTATTAAAAAGGTAAAGTTAATACAGCTTACTGAGCAGGCCTTCAGCTGGATGAGTTGGAGCAATGGGGAAGATGTAGGAAGCTATTCCTGTTCTTCACTAGATGTTCTTGGGTGCCTGGAGGTTGCTCAGTGCCTGTGGGCTGTGCCTCTGAGCACAGGGTGTGTACAGTGACCTGCCTGGGCAGTGTCACCCCGGGTCACTGTGCCTGTGTACCTGCAACACCTACCGTAGGGGCTGCCTGACCAGACCCTGCTGAAGCCATGCTGGTCAGAGCACATCCTGCTCCAGGGCCTGATCCCGTGCTCCCACTCATGCATCCACTCCCCAGGTACAGAGGGACATGCAGGTGATGCTGGGGAAGGACCACGTGCATTGCTCCTTGCTCACCTTGCCACAGGGCCTCTCCCTTTTGCAGGGGAGCTCTGCTGACAGACCTGCTCACCCATGGGAGGGAAGGCTTTCCAGGGGTGCTCTGCTTTTTCTGCAAGCCTGACTTCTTTGGAACAGTTGGGTTTTTTCCCCATGCACACTCTCCCTCCCTCCCAAATCCCACACCTCCCTTCTCCTTTCTGGTTGTTTTTGTTTTTAGAGAGAGCGCTCAGACAGCTGTATTAATCATGCAAGCCCAGCCATGTGTAATGTGCTTTATCAACAGCAGAGCAGACACTGAATGGCAGCCGGTGCATGAGCAGGCCCAGTGCACTGCCTGAGCTGGGAAGATAAACCTGCTGCTTCCCAAACCAACTTACCGTCATGGGTTAGTGAATGGAGAGACTGTTCACTTGGGACAATAACCAGAGGGGAGGCCAGCTTGTTAGGCAAATTCTTGAGTGGTTTACACTGGAAATGGAAGGGCAAAGAGGAGGAGGAGGAGGAGTAGGAAGGTAGAATTTATTCTGTGGTCATTTTCTCAGGGGGTTTGGAGGAGTTTTTGTGTGCATGTAAGGATTAAATCAAGCCAACAATGGCAGTTCTTCATCTTCCTCCTTGCTTGCCCTCCATAGTTGCAGTCAGCCAGTCAACACAAGAAATAAAGAGAACAAGAAGGAGACAGAAAGGATTTAAGCACACCTGCTGTGCGGTGGGGATAGGTTGTCTTCAATGTCTCTAAAGGAGGAGGGTTCAGCTGATGACTCCAGAAGCTCATCTAACATACAGGTGGTATTAGGCTATGACTGTCCTCTGGCCTGGGGACATCTGTCTCAGGAGGGTTAAAGCCTGCTCCAGCTCTGTTCTACAGGGTACTCTGTCCATGCTACAACACTATCACTGTGCTTACCAGAGAACTGATTTTCCGTGGCAGTCGCTCTTCCATGTCTTTGTTTCTAATCTCTGCAGTGCAGTTATGTGTTTTCTCCCACAGTGGATCCACCCAAGCTCCACTCTCTCCCCTGACTGCTGTGCCCTGACCTCTGTTCTGCAGGGCTGTTCTGCATGCATGCAAAGCCACACCAATGACTGTGCAGACCTTAAAACATCTTCCTTATCCACTGAGAGGGCTCAGCTTGGAGGAATATCTTTCTGGGTCTTCCAGTCTCAGTCCCCACCCTCTGCTGCTGATCTTCTTCACTCACTGGATCCTTCACAGCACTGTACTATGCAAATATATACAACCCAAGGCTCGTTTTGGAATAAATCAATCTAAATTAAAATAATGAACAAAAAGTACAGAAACAGATCAGGCAGTAAAGGCCATTTCTCTGTATTTTTCCCTGTGTCTCTCTTTTTTTCTCTAAGAAAGCTTTTTTTTTTTTTCTCTACACTCTCTTTTTTTTTTTTTTTTTTTTTTTTTTTTTTTTTTTTTTTTTGGGAGGGGTGGGAAGAAGCAGATTGGCTTTTAGTTTTTTTAAGCAATCTCAATAAACAGAATCTGTCTGTTGCTATTCAGCAAAACCCACTAAGAAATGTTGGTAGCTTGGCATCAATTCTCGGCATGCCTCTTTTCCCTAAGATGCTGTTTTTGTCTACATCCCTACTACCTCCTTTTGGAAGACAGTATCATCACCTCTGACTTTGGTATTACTCACTTTAAGCCACACAGCCAAAATAAGATACAGTGCCATCATCCCTTGCCTCGTACCTATGAAATAGCAAGAAGCAATTACTGTGATGTTGGCTGCCTGCCCTCACCCTGCCTTGTCCTCCCTGTTCCCTTGGCCTGAAGGCCCCACAGGCTTGGCACCCAGTTCAGTCCCAGCCCTCAGTGCCTGTAGCCTTGGCAGGCTGACCCTGAGCAGTGAGAGGAGCTTGGTCTGCTGAGCATTCACCCTGCAGGGCTAATCCCTTCTGCACTCACCAAATGGACACTGAGCTCTTTGGAAAATCTGGGTGGATACCACCCCTGGGAACAATGAGAGCTGTGAGTTGTGCTTCCCACCTGGGGCTATGGGTGTGATCAGCTGCCAGTGCCCAGGCTCAGGCAGCTTTCAGGGAAGTGAGACATGCCCTGAGCCACACATCACTGTAGGGAAGTACAGCTGAACTTAGGCCCCTTGAACATCTTAGGATTTATGGTAATACCAGACTTGACATGGTTCCAAACATGTCCTCATGTGCTTGGCCCTTGTGGCCATTTTTTTTTTCCTGGTCATTATCTTTTCTCTGTTTCTCTGTTGGGATCACAAAAAAGACAAGATTGTGTATTCTGGCCTGTCTATGCTATAGCTTCTCTAGCTTTGCCAACCAGTTTGTTTTAAGGGCCTGAAGGCCTGGATTTTCAGTGACCCTTTTCTGGAGCCCAAATGAGAAAGCCCCCCCGGGCTTCAGAAGAGGATTCCAGAGGTGGATGGGTCTTTCAGCTGGTCACATCATATCGGCAGGGCTGACTGACTACTCAGCAAACCTCCATAAAATGTTAAACCTTTACAGCCTTTAGCCTCTGCTGTAATCCTCCTTGCCTCTCTCCTTAGCTTTGATGGACTCAGGTGTCCACCCTTTTGCCAAAGCAGACCCTGCTGACATGAAAGCAGCTGGCTCAGCAGAACTGGCAGGGCCATGCACTACAGAAAGCGAAAGGGGAGCAGAGATGGGTGGGAGGTGACCACTGCAACAGAGGAGCTCTCTTCTGCACAGCCAGGATACCCAGAGAGAAGAAAGAGGACTGAGAAGGTATTAGAAAGAAAGCAAGCTGCTCTCTGTTTCCCACTCTGGCCAGCAGACCCAAACGAACATCCCTTTTCTCCCTTCCCCCAGCTCCCACCCACCTGGTGAAGGCATTAGTGACAGTACAGGCTACACAGGCTACAGCTAAATGGAGACTATCTACGATCTACAGTCACACAGGGTCATTCTCCGATCAGTGCACGTTTTGGCAGAAAGGCAGGACTCATTTTCCTTTTCCCTCCCACTCTGCTAATTGATAGCACACTAGTGCTATAAATCTTGTGTCAACCTATTGATGGCCATGACTTTGTCTGATCAGGCCTCAAAGGCTGACACACTTGTTGCCCTGTGGGCAGCTCTGGATGTGCTGCTTTCTGGAACATCACATCCCCCTTGCGTAGCTCTGAGGGCATCAAGCTCACCACGCTGAGACAGCCCCTACTTAGCCTCTGGCAAGCCCCAATCACAAAACTCCTGTGAGGAAGACTCACAGGTTTTGAAGCCCATCAGTCTGGCTAAGCCATTCTGATGTGGACACTAGGTGCTAATCAAAGGGAAGGAGCTCGTGTTCAAAGGGTTGAGGATGAGGGACAATGAAGGACAAAGATGGAGCTAGTGCCATAATTGTGACAGGTCTCTTTGAGATTCAACAGTGGCCCCACTTGCCCTTCCACTGTCAGATGTGGTGTGGAATGAACAAATCCTATTTTTTCCAGAAGAAAAATCCTTTTGGAAAGGCACCTGATGATGCATTAAGCCCCTGCTTGGTGACAGCCAGGTCTTGTGTCACCCCATTATAACATGATGTTAAAATGCAGACAGAAAGATACGATGATGTGGGATCATCCCAGAAGACATTTTAAGGCATTTGGAATGCCTGACTGTAAAATCAAGAGGGCTGGAAAATTTATCAAGGACAACTCAGTTGAGAGCTGAATCAGCTGGGCTCCACCAACATTTTAGGGAAGTGTCTCATCAAATTCAAGTCCCATTTGTTTAGTTGAATGGGCTGCTTCTGAGTCTCCAGCCTGCCTGGAAGCAAGATGTTTCCACAGCAGCTAGCTAATGATAGCAATGCTTAGCAGGACTACAGCGCTCTTCGTCTCAAATCACCTTCCTTTTAAATTAATGCTCAAAACCCCACAGGGCAGGGAAGTGTTACTGAGGATTAAAAGAAATGAAAATTGAGGGAGAAAGAGGAAGAAGGCTGTGATTCTGGTCATTGAGGAATGGCTTAATTGAAGGCCGAGGACTACATTTCAGAACATCAGCTCATAGGAAGAAAAAGGTTTAACAAAATTTTATGCCCAAGGTTTCTTTAAGGTGAGCAGCAAAGTAAAAGCACATCTGAAAAGCATCCAGCATCTCTGCTGCAGTCCCACAATGGAGAAGCTGGTCAGGGCTTTCAGGAAACAAGTGAGGCCCATAGCATTTAAATTCTGCTTCCCCCCTCTGCAAAATCCTCTTGGCGTGTCTTGGGTCACTGGAGACACACCAGCATTTGGCTCCAGAGATTCCTGGAGACTCCTCACAGGAGGAGATGGCACACCAGGATGTCCTTCAAGATGATCTCAGGAGACTGGGGAGCAGTAAAAATATAAGAGCTTCAGAGACGAGGGGAAAGTGTTTTAAAGGATCAAGTAAAGCTTTGCAGGATGGCCTTGGCAAGTTGTATTAGGTGTATTTGTAATGGGAATCCTGGCCTTGCTCACTCGCAGATTTTGCTTTATCATTTAGCTTAATGGGCTCCTAATTCAAAACCAGCTGTAAACAGGGCTGGCTATGAAAAAAATTAACACTGCCTGCCTGTGGAATTTAAGTATATATAATAAAAATAATCATAAAACCAAAGAGCCCTGGGTTTTTTATCAGACAAAAATATTTGTCATTGAAAATTCTTCTTAAAAAAAGAGAACATTTAAAATTGGAAAACTCCTCAAAACCCTACATCCAAAACAGCCTCAGCAACTTTAATTTCATATCCAAGCACAAGTTTCATTTGCAATACATAAGATAATGGTGTTTAATTGGATTTATTTTTCCACAGTAGGTTCCCAATGGCCTACTTTACTCCTTTTCTCAGCTCCTTGAATGTTATTTACAAATCACTCTCTGGGATTTAATTTTAATGGTAGCTTGATTTCTACCTCCCCTCTTCCTTTTTTTTTTTTTTTTTTTTTTTTTTTTTTTTTTTTTTTTTTTTTTTTTTTTTTAAGGTACTTTTCTTTAATTGTATTTGTGGATTTGCCTTTTAAATAGGCAATTGTGACTACATCCTGAGCCTGAATAAGTTGCCAAGAGCAGAGCTCGATTTGAAAACAGCAGAGTAGTTTAACAGAGCATGTGTAACACCCAGCATTTATTGTTCTTTTCATGGGAGTACCTGCAGGTGCTTTGTTCAAGCAGGTGCTCTTTTGCAAAACAACCTGGGTTCCTAATAACACTCTATCCCAAAGCTCTGTGCAGACATTAACAATTTAGGTCTCTGAGCAACCCATAAGTTGAGTGCATCCTCCTCATATGGCAGTAAAACAAAGATACTGAGGAGCTGTAGGCCAAGATTTTTTCAGTGAACACAGGGACTTGCTGCCTTATTGTTGATTTAGTTGCAAACACTACTTTCAAATGCTGCTGCCTGCTTTCTGGATGTTCCTGGCCTCTGTGCTTTTTCAGAACGAAAAGATCACAACCAAGCCCCAAATCTCATATGGATGTTGGGACCATGCTGTCTGCACCTGAGGCAGGAGTGGGCAACACAGAGACGGAAAAAACATCCAGACCCTGTTTTGCTTTCATACCTTCCTCCTTTTTGGAATAAAGCAGACAGTAACATCTCACTATGTGCCTCTTTTTATGGTCTCTGCCTCAGGTGTGGGACTATGTGATTGGAAGACTTGGAGAGATGGGACAAAAGCATGAGAAAACAAAGTGTTTTTTACTGTGGATGATAGGATGCTCAACTAGAGTGAAAAATACCTTCTGGCAGTATTTTAATTTAATTTTTAGTTTTCCACTTGTCCTTTCCACCGTCTCTGCAAAATTTTAGGTCTGCTTATGCTTTTGATCCAAACCTGAACAAGTGGCAAAGAGAGCTTAGGATGGGAATGTGTTTTAGAAGAAGGTCTGCAGGGAGATTGAACCTCACTAAAGACTGTCCACACCTGGGTGACAACCCAATGTCGTGGCTCAAAGCTTGGTTAAAGTTTGTTGCTGTTCAGTTGATTGGCTTTTTGAAGAGGGAGGGGAGAAATAGAAGGATGAGGAAGGTGAGAAGAAAAGACAAAATGACACGTAAATGAGAAGGGAAAGCCCTTATTTTCCTACATTTCTGAGCTGTTTTGCCCACGCCTAGCTCTGAGTGTTTGTCAAGATGACGGAGAATGACCCAGCTAAAAAGCTACTTCAATATAAAACATATACTGACCTGGAAAAGGATTGGGGAGTGTGGGTAAAACTCGTTCTAAGGGGGGAAAAAAAACAATAAGCAACATGCAGGAGAAAAGGACAAGCCACTTTTCACACTAAGCAAGCAGCAGATACAAACCTGATGGAGTTGTCCATCCCCAAATTAAATGAACTGGAGTAGGTTTCATATACAGAGCATTTTGCTAGCAACACGCCTAATACACATCAACATCCCCTGGGACTGGGAGTCAGAGAGAAGTGATTTGAAAAACTAAACAAATAATAGCCAAACAGCAAGAGAGATTAAGCACCTGCAGGGAAGGTAATTGGAGTTGATGGTCCATATCTTCCCTCTGACTTTCAAGACCACTCATGTCATCACTCTGCATCTCCTCTTAGCTACACCTCTGTCTGGAAGCTAGTCTTGGCAGAGAGGTGAGTTGTGGAAATCCTCCATGGGTAGTTGTCTCCCCAGAACCTTCTCCACAATGGAATTCTTGCCAATGGCAGTTCCCTTGAGGATCTGTGCATGGGACAGTTACCCTGGCGAATCCTCAAGGGCACTCTGCATCTTTAGAGTTTTTGTCCCCCGAGAGGAACAGAGTTTTTGCAAACTCATCATCTTCCAGTTGTACAAAGAGCTTGCTGCCTTGTTTATAGGGGTTTTATAATGTTTATAATCTTTGTTATACATCATGGCAGGACTTTGATATATGTCACTGCTGCCTTCATGGTTTGCTTCCTCCACAAAGGATCCCAAAAGAATTGCACAGACACTGAGGGAAAGCAGTATCAGGGACCTCAGTCTCAGGCTAACAGTAGTGATAATTCTGCTTCACAGATTGTGCAGGTGATGCACAGAACAAGGAAGCAGTTTGCCCAAGGTCAAATGCTGAACTGTTGGCAGAGCCAGACACAAAGCCAAGAATACAAGGTCCCCAGGCTTGACTGTTATCACTGGGTCTTCTTCCTTTGCCTTCAGAGCCTGCTGGGTGCCTTGTATTGACTGAGACAAGTTCCTACCCATGGACTGATCCATAGGTAGACATTTAGCTGCAACAGCTGGTAGGCCTGGGGCAATGAGTTATCTCCTGGCTTACCTGCTAAGATCACTGCTGATGGACACAGAGCTTGGCAGGATAAATCAGTAGCCCACTATTATTCTCTGATCACCAAGGCCCTGCTATTTGGAGGCCAATGCTCTTTCTACAGCATCCTTGGTGCAAAAAGTGAGTTTCTGTCTCACTGGAGCTCCTGAGGATTGAGCAGGTAAGGCCCATCCCTATGACACTGGCAGAACTCCTGCCCTCACGGTGGTAATGGAGTTGTTTGAATCCACAGCAGGCACAGGGGAGATCAAATACAAGTCTAGCCTGGATCTCTGTGTTTATGTAGCAACAGGGGACTATTGTTCTGCAAAAGCAGGCTGTTTGTGCTGACAAGACTTCCTTGTTATTTAGTTTGGTTAAATAACTCAACTCCCCTTTACCTTCTTCCTGCACAGCAGGCTGCAGGCTGCACAGCATAAGCAGTTAAAGCAAAGCACTAAGGCCTCATTATCATGCTGCTTTCTATTCAAGGACTCTGTCTCTGTTCCTCTCTCCCACTGTGTGCTGCTTTTATTGCTCCACCCTGGCTCATTAGCAGTGTCTCAGCCTTGCCCCCTCTGACTGTCAGCCCAAACCACTTTCCTCCCTTCTGAGTCTCCCCGTTATTGACAGCCTTGAGGAAAACAGGGGGTGTGCACTAAGAGCCACTAAGAGGGATTTCGGCCACGGTTAAGGCTCCGAACCCCAGCAGCCACCACTGTAACCAAATATTCAGGCACAACAAAGCGTGGGCAGAGTGGAAGGAGGGTGGTCAGCATGTGCACACTTGTGGAAGGATGCTAACAAACGATGACATGTTAGAGCTAATGCCAGCTTTTAGGATAGCTGCAACCAAAACTGCTGGGCTCCACCTGAAGCCTCTCGTTCTGGCACTGTCTTGCCAGCTCCTGCTCCACCTCTCTGTTTGCTGATTCCCCAAAGGGTGCAGAGGATGCAGCAGGGGACCTGCTGATGTGGCAGTCTCTTATAATGGAGCCAACTGAGCCAGCAGGACTGCATCAAGATGTGCAGCACTGTGCTGCTCTCTCCTGTTTCAGCCTATGGGATGGGCTAGCTCAGCAGGAGGCAGAAAGCAACTAATTTGGAAAAGCTTTTCCTTCTTTTCTCTGCTTTTGTGAGAATGTGCCAGGTGCTGCACTTACTTGTGTGTGCCTGTGGAGGGGTGTGTGGGTTTGCTTCTACACCACAGAGGTGCATGCCTATGTATACATACTCACCTACACATAAGCCTATATATCTGTATTCCTCCAGCAAATGTGTCTCTGCTATGTGCATATATATATATATATGTATGTGTGTATATATACACACTTCTGTCTAGCATGAGTTAAGATACAAATTGTGACTTTCACTCATAATGCTTTCCATAGTACTGCTAGGTGAGTAAAACAAAAAAGGAAATGTGTTCCCTACCTCTTAATACACTTGGAGGAAGAATCCTTTCACTTCAGTTGTGTCACTGCTTTTCACCTCTGATGCTCTGTGATGGCAGCCCTGGCTTTGCTTCTCTGTCAGGTAATTTTCCCAGAGATGTGTATTACTGCCCCTTTTTTTGTGCTTAGGGCTTATAAACCTCACTCCCAGGCTTTGCAGAGCTGAATCAACTGGCTCACCAGTTCTACCAAACATGGTCCTGCCTCCATCTCCTCATACCCAGAGATGTGTGATAGACCTTCCTCTCCTGCATGGGCTTTGGTGGCTTTTGAGCCCAGCCATGAACTACTTCAGCTCAGTACAACAAAAGAAAACATTTGGGGCATTTTAGGGAGATGAGCAGTAAAGCTCATTTACCTATTCACTGGTTTAGCAGGTTGGGCAGGCTCACTGGGATGTCCACTGAGTGGCAGAAAAAGGGAAACAACAAAACCACATGGCAGAGAGCAGGATGAGCAAAAGGACTGGGGAGCAAGGAATGTCAGCAAGCTGTTAGATCAATTGTATCATCAAACTGTACCTGAGTACCCTCTCTACAAACATACTCCATATTTGCTGTTGGAGATAGTTTCCTGGGTAAGTTAAACCTTTGGTGGGGCCATATTTATGTTGTAAACTCAGTCTTCAGGAGTGAGGGGTATAAATCTCTCCACCTACCACAGGCGATCCAGCTGCTACATCCTTTAGGAAGATCACTTGCTATCTATTCATACAGCTCAAGGAAGCTGCTTTTGTATTTTAATGCATCTTCTATCCATGACATTGACACCTAAGGCACTCAGTCTCTCAGAGAGTCTTTCAGTGCTGACTGAGATTTCATGAAATGGTAGCCACCAATTTTTCTCTATTGCTAAACTGTTCTTTCACATCATTTCACTCACTCCCTGTCTGCCCTCCACCTCAGGCAAAGCTGCTAGTACCTCATTATTAACTCTCTGGTTATTTCTTCACTCCTTGCTGCCACTCATTTTTGTGCTGCAATGGGACACTGAGGAACCATCGCTGTACTTACCTCCCCAGTGGGGTGTTGCTCTATAGTGAACTTATTCTCTGTTTAAAAAAGAAATAAGATCTCTGATTCCAGGGATGAAAAACCCTCCCAAGTATTTGAGTATCTGCTGTACCTTGAAAAAACTTGGCACTGCTTTATTTTTCTGTCTGGGTGTGTGGAATGTGCATTACCTGTTATTTCAGCTACTGTGTGATCACTACAGCATTTCTTTCATCTGGGCTTGTAGGTTTTTTCAGCAGTTTTCTTTATCTTTATGAAGTTGGACTCCCTTCACTCATTTCCCCCCTGATTTCTTAAACTTCAAAATACCAGCTGTAGTCTGCCTGAATTTATTTTGTTCTCTCTCTTTCTTTCTTCTACACAAACTAGAAGGACAGAGATTTCCTGAAACAATATGAAGCAATTGCACAGTGAAAAAGTAAGGATTAACCAAGCAACAAAAACAAGTTAGAAAGACTTCACTGAAAATCATCAAATCTCTCTCAGCTCCTGCACCTCACTTCTCCTGGCTCTTGTGAAGTTCTCTAGTGTCCTCCAGTATAAACAGGCCTCGAATTTCTAAAAAATGATAAACAAAATCCGACAACTTGAAAGAAAGAACATACACACCAAAAGGGGGCTAAAATAGGATCCTCACTGTTGCAAATCATCTTTAAGAGTTGCCACATTTCCTTCTGGAACAGTTAACAACAACTTTGCAAGGTTTCCCTGAGTCTGTCACAGGTTCTGCCACTCATTTTATGACCATGGGTAAACCACTTCTTCACTCTGTACCTTAAGTTCCTACTGCAAAACAGTGCTAACAACACTCACCCATTTCTAAATGACTTGTGATATTAAAATATTCATTGCTAGCAAATCCTTTGAGATCCTTTGAGGTGAAGTTCTGAAATCATGCAAAATGCTTCTCTAGCAAAACTAACCCCCCAGCTAAAATCATATGTGCATATATACATTATGGAATTTCATCTTATATTTTGTTTCAGTGATGCATTTCAGTTCATCTGTGTAACAGGAACCAACAGAGAGGGCCAAATTTAGAATTCAGTCACAAATAATGGATTCTAAACTTAGAATTATATTAATATCAGCAAGAACAAATCTGGAGTATTTGAAAATTGTGTTCCAGATTGCTGCCTGAGGATTTTTTTTGAATCTCATGGCAGTCACAAGACCAGGGTGAAAAGACTTTCAAAGTAGAAATTTGCTTTGTGTGCTGCAATGCTACAGGAAATCAAAGATATGTTCTTTTATGATAATATCTGTTCTTTAGAAAATAACCACCACAAAATGTACCCAAATTTGCAAAAATTCAAACTGCCATGAAATAAATCTAAAGGTGGTAAACAAAGAATGGCCATGGATTTATCCTTTTGCACTGCATCTGTTAGAAATAACCAAACCATAACTTTGGGTTTTGTGGTGAGAGCAGAAACTAGACTAAACTGCATCCCATACTGACTGCTTTACACAGCTTTTTTTTTTTTTTTTTTTTCTGTCTAAAAGGACATGCAGGTCATGACATGAGAGACATGAGAGTTTTAATTCAATTTGGGACTGTCACAGGAACACTGCCATCAGTCACTTTTGTGTCTACGTGTTCATTTGTGTGAGTGGGCCATTTTGCTGCAGTGTATCTCTGATGCCAATGACATGTGGGCCAAATCTAGCCCAAACTTTAGACCTGGAACTGGGAACTGCATTTTAAATACACCATAATTAGTATGTGCATGTGGATGGTAGGTGAGAGGCTGGGGCTCTGTTTAGGGTCAGGTTTGAATCAGCTGCAAAATTCAGAACCAGCAAGTAACTCTGCTCTAGAGTTTGGTCTAGTCCCAGCTTCTGTCTGTTCACACTTACCAATACAAACTCAGTAATTGAAAGGTAGCAGAATGATATCCTAGGAACCTTATTCCATATTTCATCTGTTGATTACCTTTTCCCCTATGGTCCCATATCCCTTTAAAATCATTCTGTCTTTTCTCATTTCTGTCCCTTCCAGTTTCAAACTAATTTCTCTTTTTCTTGACTCTGTCTTGTTCTCCTCAGGCTTGGTGGCTAGTTCTCTCCATCTCTCTGAATTACTTGTCATTTCTCACCTGTCATGGATCCTCCGAGCCCTGGCCTTCTGTCTACTTATTAAAGGAGCTGTCATTCTAAAGGGTTTTTTGTTTCCAGCTTTAAAACAAACACATTTTTATTATTTTAACAAAATCTGTCTTCAGCAAAGCCAGTCAATCAAAGGGCTTGACAGTAAACCTTTCAATTTGGCTGTGTTTATGTTTCAAGGCAAGCATGAACACGAAGGTATCCAAAGAAAGTGCTGAAAGCCAGGTCATGGCTGGAGGTCTGAGGGGAGGACTGGGTTGTCAGGCAGGTGCCTCCATGAGTTTTGGCCACCACACACTTCCTGCACAGCCGTTTCTTTGTGAGAGCCTCCCTTACCCTCTCCCGTACTTACTGTAAAGGTATAGGCTGGCATTTGTGACTCCCAGCTTGTTGGCAGCCACACAGGTGTAGTTCCCGTAGTGTTCCTCAGTGACATTGGCCACCATCAGCAGAGACTGACTCCCTGTGCTCTTTATCTCCAGACCATTGGCGCTGTTTATCCTGGGGAGACAGGAGAAGAGGTGTATAGTGCAATGGCAGCTGTGTACTGGGAAGGAAATCCCTCCCCAGCACGCAGAAAAACGAAGTCATTCAGCCCAGCTGACAGGTGAGGATAGAGGGAGGTAGAGAGGGGATGTGAGAGGAAAGACACCAAAGAAGGCATGGATGGAAAATAGGAACGTCGTAGTTCAGTGGGATTAAATGCCACTGGCAAAGCAGTGGAGAACCAAGGAAAGACAAGGGAAAGGGAGGAAGCATTAACCCAACACCAAATCACTCTGGAAATGGACAAACCATGGCCAGCTGAAGGCAAGTCTGTACTTGAACAAAATATTCTTAGTGAAACACACTGATTCACAATATGTGCATATGCTGAGTCACCCCTGAACCTGGGAACCCTGTTCAGGGCTGGCTACCCTAAAATGTAGGGTAATAACACAACCTTCTTAATGCCAGGCAAACGCTCAGGTGGAAAGAACATATCCTTTTCCTCTTCTCATTTATTGTCATATTGTCTGAGAGGGAATCTCATACGTCAGCAGCTCCTTTCCCTAAAAGAATGCACCTGGAGCAGCATTACCTAATTGAAAACTTATACTACCTACTTTTTGGTCTGCATTATGGGCTACTTAACACCTGAACATTGTATTAATTGAGTATTGGCCTGTAATTGACTTCAAGGCAAGAGCTCCATCCTCTGCACTTCCTTCAGCATCTCCACTGCAGAGAGGAATTGCCTCCTCCAGCCATGACCATGCTGGCTCTGCCGAGACATTGCGACTCAAATGGATTGTAAGGAGCAATTTGTTTGAGAGGAGTTGGGGAGGATGAAAGGACCCTCTATTCAGTGGACTGAAAAAGAGAGGAGGGAAGAGGTGAGCTGAAAGCCTTACCTGGTGTCATCTCTGTACCATTCGAAGTCAGGCGTGGGCACTGCTGATGCCTCGCACCGCAGTAAGGCTTGTCGTCCTGTGGCCGCCTCATTGCTCTTGGACTCTGTGATGGTGGGAGGGTCTGCAGCAAGGAAACACGTGGTCAATCCACACACTTCCAGGTGGAACAAAACAGGGAATCTATGTCAGGGCTGCCTGCCTCATGCAAACTGTTCAGGCTACTGGAGGTCCATGGCAGCTGTTTGCTGTGGCCCTTGTTCCCCCTGCTCCTCTATGGAACACTGCTCTCTGAACTGTCCCTCACATACAACACTAGCAGCACTCCTTGCACGTGCTTCTCTTCAGCACTGCTGAATAAAATTCTGTCATAAATGCATACGCATACACAGGCAAAGTTAAGGTTAATGATGGACTTCTGCAAATTATGAATATTTACCTATGGATCTATAGTTCACCTGGGCTTATGAGAGAGAAGAAGATGAGAGAAAGACTTCATCAAGGGTAAAGGAAGACAGCAAAAGTAAAGGAGTAAAGAAGGAATTTAACACTAACATGAAAATTATATTCCATACAAACTCTTTGCCTAATGCCAAAACTATAATAAGAAAGGACTGAGGCAACATGTACGAAACAGAAATACTTTAATAGCTTAAAAGAGAAGAACATTAGCAGAAGCTGTGGGGGCAACTCTGAGAGCCAGTGTTGAGACACTTCCCTTAGGTGTCCAAGGTTGTCCTGATCAAGCTTTCCTAGACATTGTGCTTTGTGACAAGCTCCAGAAGGGCTTTCTTGTGAGTGCTCTGCCTGAAGTTTGCCCATAGCCCAGCACAGTGCTCCCACCTCTGCTTACTTTGAAATCTGAGCATTGTGCCATGGCAAACCAAACTTGGAAAATATATTGGTGTGCTCTGCTGGAGCTTGGTCTCAGTACTGGCTGGATACCAGCGAGGGTAGGTACCAGCATTTTCAATCTCAGCCCCATGTTCAAAATATTAAGCGATAAGCTTTACATGTTAAAAGGCAGAATTATTTCCACCTGGCTGCTGAGAGGGATCAAGGAATAAGAGCCTTGTCTCTCATCACTAATACTTGCATACCCTGAGATTACAGGGCTGCAACTCAGACAGATACTTTGCTGAGACTCAAGTTACCATGAAACATTCTCTGCCATCTGTATCAGTCCAAGAACTCAAAGGCCAGGGAAAAAAAAAAAAAAAAAAAAAAAAAAAAAAAAAAAAAAAAAGCAAAACAGATCGTGTCAGTCAAAGAAAAAGAATAATTCTGTCTGGAGAATGTAGGGAAGGAAATTTGTTTGTGAACACATTAGCCATCTCAATATGATCCCTTCCCTGACCTTAATCGGGATTTTATGCAGGGCTTTAGGGATATTGCAGTGCGCCCTCTAACATCATAAATATTAATAAGTTTACATAAATAGGTTCCTACATTCAAAGGCTGTGGGTTCGTGTAAATATTTTAATTTGAAAAGGAGGAGGGATAATAAAAGCATAGCAAAGGTGATTTTTTTAACCATTCTTACTTGATTTTTTTGGTTTGAGCAGTGTATCTGCTTGCTGTCTACAGCGAGACAAACCTTTCCATTTCATGAATCTGGTACAAAAAGTGAGTCACAGAACGAACAGGCACCTTTCCATGGTCCTAGAAAATTGTTCCAGCAAGTGTTTGCTTTCCAGCTTGCTGCCAGGGAGCCCAGCCCCTTGCTCTGAGCAGTCCCCATATTCACCACTTTAGGAAGTTGGTGCAGTGCTCTCCTGGGAGCAGGGGCAGGTGGCATCCCCAAACACACCAGCCTATTGCACCTAGAAAGCAGCTGCTCTGTGTGTAGCCATTTGCTGCCTGGGAGGTCATGAGTGGGTTCCCTTTAGCTGTTCTCCTCCCACCTTCCCCAGGCCTCAGTTTCCTCGTCTGTGATGTGCAAGGGCAATTACTTGGGAAGCCTGAAGGTGGTAGTGTGAGACCAAAGCAAAGTGAGATGCTTTCTCCTGCAGTCCGAGCTGACAGTGCTCCACAGCAGATGATAAGAGATGGCCAGGAAGCTGCTGAGGTTGGACAGGCCCCATTTTTCAAACTTACTGGGGTTATCCCACTTTCTGCTCTTTGTGGTGTTGTTTAACAAAGCAGGATGAGGAAAGATGTATGCAAATATCTAGTTTTCATTCCCCTAATGGGACTGACTTTTTCCTGCATGGTCCTCATAGTCTCTTAGATTTATTTCCCTTTCTTTCAAAAGAAAAAAATCTGTCCTTAAGGAATTTTAAGTTGCTTACATTACAAATTACACCACATATTAACATTACTTTTTCATATTTTCCAACAGTTAAAATGTTTAAGATCTTACCGTGGCATAGTTATTATGTGTTGAAACTAAATCAAAATCAAACATTCTGACTTTATACAAACAATCTGTTTCAAACACATTAAAGCATCATTGAAATTATGTTTCACAGAAGTGTTTGAAACTACTAATTGGTTCTCATGGAAAGTCTCCAGTTTATAAACTCAGCTGTTTTTGACACTTCTATACTTTCAGTGCAGAAAATCTGCTACTACAGTTCATATTAATGCCAAATTTGGCCCATGAGGCAGCTGATATTAAACTACTGCCACCTAATTTCTAAGGGAACTATAAAAAACTGTGGATTTGGAAGATGCCACAGGGAGCCTATAACCTCAACTTCTAAGCAAGACAGAAAAGTTGATCTGATGGGATGGCCCACAGGGGACCAAGGGAAAGAAATGAAGAGTAAGAATGGTATCAAAAGGTGCTATGATCACCTACAGTCAAATTAAGACTGGTATTGCCTGAAACACTTGATGCCATCAGCTTTCTGCCCTAACCTGCTCCCTAACAGTTCTACCTGTGAATCAAGGCATGAATATACACCCAGAAATATATGTCTGTAGCCATCTCCAATTTCAATTTAAGTTAATATTCTGATTTAAGTCTCAATTTAAACTGAAGAAGGTCAGAAGAGGATATACCTGCTATTCATCCATCCTTGCTGCAAAGTTATTAGCCTCCAAGCAAGGAAAGAAAGCAGGTACATGGGGATAGCTCACTTTACATCACTCGAGTGCCAAATATAAGCCTTACAAGTGTGGAGGATGGACATATACACGTGTAGGATTAAAGAGTAACATCAGTTTGAAATATCTTGTGTTACTGTGAGAGCAGCATGCCAGCAGAGTGAAGTGGACATCTGTCTAAGCACGTATGGGATGGAATCCATGCCCCAATCCACAGGTGTGGAAGTAAGCCACAGTTTAGTGTGCCTCTTTGTGCTTTTAAGGGATTGCTGTACCCTTTGGTCAAAACCCCTTTCTATATTGCATTGGTGCATGAAGGGTCTCTTAGACAGAGCTTTAAACTAATGACCTGAAACCAGAATAAAAGTTAAGTTTTTGCACCCTGTCATTAACACGTGCCCGTGCCCCGTGTCCCCTGGCTGTGATAGCTGTGTAGGCACTGCTGAGATGGCTGGGTGCAGGCAGGCATGTGTTTGCTCTGAGCCAGCTGAGCTCTCCCTTATCTCTCCTTGCTGCCTTGGTGAAGCTTCTCTTCACGCTACTGTTCACCCGAATATCAATGAGTGAAAACAAGGCACTGCCAGCGTTTCGGAGGGGAGAGATGGGGGCAGCTCACAGCTTTTCTTTCTCTCTCTCCCTCTCTGTCTGTCTCTCTGTACCACACCTCCCCCAGCCTTTTCTTGTATATTACCAGGTTTAAAGCACAAACCGTACCCTGTGGCAAGTGTCTGATTGCAGATAGTTTTCTCAGCGCCCGCCCTTTCAGGTTGTATAATCCAAACCCCAGAAAGGCTTCTCTGTTTATCCTGAAGTGACCCTCGCCCGTGGGCAAAGCTCTCCCTGCTGCCCTGCCCCAGCTGTGGTGTACTCACAGTTCACAGTGACCCGGACTTGCTTGACGTCTGCTGAGGCAACTTCGTTGGCAGCTTTGCACTCGTACTTGCCCGACTGCTCTCGTGTGATCCCCAGGATCTCCAGGTACTCCTCCTCACCTTCAAACTCCCTGCCTGGTAGGGCAGAAAAGTACAGAGGGTGGTTCTGTTAGGCTTTTCAGACTTAGGAGGAACAATCACAATATGGATTCTGCAAACAGGCAACAGTCACGAGTGGTTTCAAAGTTATTTCAGAAGCTGCATCAGCAAGATACTAATATTTAATTTAATTATGGAAAACTGAAATTCTGGAAGGCAGCATACAGGTGGTGCAATACATAGCCTCTCACAGGCTGCCTGGGCTGAGAAGCAAAATCTCCACCACATAAGAGCAGACTAAGTTCACTAGTGTGATGGCTGAGTACCACCAGAGGTTAGTCACGCTGTGGGTGATGGGCTGGTTCAGGGCTAGCTGGGTCCTCAGATGTGTTGTCAGCACCCTTTTCTCCACTGCAAAACTGCGAAAAATATCTTTCTGTCTCTCAGAGCAACCACCACCCTGAAGTGCCATCGATCAGATCAAGCTACCATTAAACACAGCCAAACTGAGAGAAACAAACTGTAATTTGATCTGCAGAGACCAATAATCATCACGCATCCCTGAGCTACCGTACATATGAAATGACACATTTAAACCGTGCTGCCTCACTTACACACTTTCGAAAACAGTGACTTGAGTGTCAGGCGGGGTTATGGATGGGGGCAGGACTCGGGGGAGGTCTGTGGCCTTGCTTTTAACTCACTGTGTGACCTTGAGTGAGTCACTCCTGTGCTTTCCCTCTGTAAACTGCAGCAAGTAGCCCTCCATCTCCCATCACCTCCTGGTTAGAGCAGAGCAGTGAGGTTAACCCATGTAAAACACATTAAATTCATTGCATGAAAGATGCCTAGGAAGCATGAAATACTAGGATTGGTATATCTACCCTATTCCTTCAGAAAGCAAAGTAAGGCACCTCCTGGAAAGAATCTGAACCACCTTTCCTCCTCTCAGAGGGCTGTAAGCAGTGCTCTGAAGCATTGGAAACTGCAAGCCCCAGTTGTGTGCCTGGGTATGTTTAGAGAAATCAGTCTCCAACCCTAAAAGGGTAAAAGACAGATTTGGGAAAAAAAAAAAAAAAGAAAAAAAAAAAAAGAAAAAAAAAGTCAAATCACAAGAGCTCCCATTGAAGTTCCTCAGAAAGTGGTCAGATTGTCCAAAAAACTCTCTGCCCATAAGATATTTTCTGCTCAACAGGTGCCGAGCACTTCTGAAACCCTGCCCACTTCACAAAAGTGCTTATAGTTTTTGAGGGAGTTCAAATAGTGCCTACTGTTGCCCTTGGTTTATAGCACTGCATGAAAGCAGTGGGTAAGTCTGGAGCTGAACTTCCCATGGAGGTACCTGCAACAAATCCCACCCCAGAGGCAGAGACTTGCTGCAGTGTCTTGGCCAGGTCAGCCTGGCCACACACACTGGTGATGCCAGCTGTGGGCAATTCCCTTCAGCATCCGAGAGGGACTTCAGGAACTTCAAAATCTGCTCAGAATTCTGTCCCTCACATAATGATTTTTGTCTTTTTTTTTTTTTTTTTTTTTTTTTTTTTTCACAGTCAATTTTCAGAATCGTTCTAGGGGAAAACCACCCCCTGTCACGGAGACTCAGCATGAAAACAGCAGTGTACCTATTAAACTCATGTAAAGACAAGGGCTCCCTCTCTCTTTCAGCAGGGCTAATCAGCAATCTCTTTTTCCAGCTCCTACCAGATGTTCAGGTAGTGGAAATCTCTTTGCTATGTCTAAATTTCACAACTGCTTTGGTTTTCGCATCCCCTAACAGTCTGCTGCAGGACCTCCCTGCACAGCAGCAGCGTTTTGCACAAGGGAAGGAGGCAAAGTTGGCTCCTGCTGCCAGGACATGGCTCTCAGTCCTTTGCTCTTCACTGGGGCTGATGCTGTGGAGGGTCAGTGGAGAAGGAAGCAGGGTGGGATTTTCATAGGTCATGAATATGTTAGGGAATCCTAAACCCTGTAGGAGCAGAGTTGGGTGAGTCACAGCACTGTGAGAAGGGACTTCAGTCACCATCTAAGCCATTCCCCAATCTCAAGGCAGGACACGAGTCATGTCAGGGACACAGCCATCCTCTGCCCTCCAGCGGCAGAGATTCTGCAGCCACTCCTGACAATCTGTTCCTGTGCTTTGCTGTCCTTACCACTGGAGCAGTTTCCTGAAGTTTGACCTGAGTCTCCCTTGCTGCAATTTAAAGCTATTACTTTTGTCTTAGCCACTGCAGACAAAAAGAACAAATCATTCCCTCCTTCCCTGCAATAGCCTTTTATCAACTTTTAAATCACTTATGTTCCTCCCTCAGTTGTTTTTTTTTTTTTTTTTTTTTTTTTTTTTTTTTGGCTGAACATTGCCAGGGTCTTTCAACCTTCCTCTATAGGTGAGGTTTTTTTAGGCTCTTGATCATTTTTGTTCTTTGCTTTTAGACCTCTCTGACAAGTTCACATTTTTCTGGATGTGTGATACCCCAAACTGAACACAGCATTTCAGATGAGGTGTTACCATGGCTGAACACAGATGAAGGATTGCATTGCAACTCCTGCACCGTGCTGCTGTCTGTAGAGGCAGAACATTGTTTCTGGTTTTGCTACAGCAGAGATAATTTCTGCTTGGGAACTCTCTTAATTCCCAGATTTTCTTATGGCATATTATGGCATATATATATATATATATATACACACCTGCTAATAAAGCACTTTAAAAATCCCACCCCCAAACTGAGCTGATGACCAACACTCCCCTCCTTTCACAGCAGCACTCCCAGTTGGTAGGTCAGTCAGTTGACTGGAAAGTTAATCAGACATCAGGGAAAGACTCTCAAAGAAAAGGTTAAAACATAATTTGCCTCTGTTTTTCAACTCATTTGCTCTGCAATTCTGCCTTGTTTATACACAGGGTTCATTCCAAGTGGGACTTGCTTCTCCTGCAATTTGCCCTTGTCACAGGACTGTCACTATAATGAAAACAGGGTTGAGGGTGACTTAACCAGCTCTAATGGAGTGGCACCCTCATTACGGGTGCTGTTAAGTCTGTCTGTTAGAGAACCACATCAGTGGAGCTCCAAAGTAACCTACAAGGGAAGATACTTCCCCAAGGGAAGATGTGTTTGAGCTTCTCCCCTGCACACATACATGCACTTGAAGTGTACTGTGTGCCATGTCTGGCAGGAGAGCTTCCACAGCTATGCAGAAACCCTCCCAAGACATGATCAGCTGCTGGTTTGCCCAGTGGAGTGCCCTGGAAATAAGTGAAAGGCAGGACTTCTGTTCTAAAGGGCATGTCAAAGACATCAATAACCCTATTCAGCTCCTCATTCCCCTGCTCTAGGACAAACATATAAGCATAACACTTCAGGGAAAGTTTCTGTGACAGTCTCTTGCTGAATAAGTGGTAACACTGTTCTGGTCTCTGCACTGGTGGCCCTGAGCATCAACATTTTGCTACAAGAACTGAGCTACTCCCAAGACAGACCTTTTTGCATGCTGCCTTGTCCCCTCTAAGATCACATTAACCATTTCTAACAAAAACCATTTATATAAAATTGAGGTGTTGTAGTACAGATCAGGGAGAGGAAAGATGTATCACAGTGTGTTAGAGAAATGTCAGGTTGTGATATCTTGCAGAGAGCTGTAGAGATGTTTTCACTAATTCACTTTGGCAGCCAGATTAGGTGAGTCATATTAACTCTAACCTCTAAGGCAAACAGGGGGTTGGGGGAGCAGGAACAGAGCTTTATACATCGAGTGAATTTACAAATGTTTCTGCACAGGAGCCAGCTTTGGTAGGGAACTGATGGTTGTCACTATGCAGTTTATCAAAGTGGGGAGGGGCGAGGCTTGGACAATGCTCTTTGGTACTGATAACAATGAACATATTCTATTAGGTGAAAGAGGGACTGCCAGCTCCTGGCAAGCGAGCCACTCCATTCCCATTAAGAGAAGACATTTGCCTTGAGCAGATTATCAAGGGATGAAATTCTGACCAAACTACCAAAGCTTCCTTGCTGACAAGGGTTGTCTCCTGGCTGTTCTGCCTAGTTCAGTACAGCCCTTTCCCAGTGAGGGTCCTTTCAGGTTTCCCTAGGTGGATGACTTCTCACTCAGTGCAGCTCTTCTCATCCCAAACCACCCCCTTCCATGACTTCAGGCAGCCTGCTTCCCTGCAAGTTTTTTTGTGTTTCACAGGTTCATAGTTAGCTTGGTTTGTTGCTACAGCCCCATTAAACACCATCTTGCCAAGCTGTAGCTCCTTAACTCTGTACCAGTAATTCAGAAAAAGGAGCTTTCTGCTCTGGAGGCTGGAGATAGAGAGAGCATGAGCCCAGGAGGCTTGACAATCAAACCAAGAGGGAACGACCCCGAGCAGCGCGAGCCAGGCGGCTGCTGCTGCTCGGAGCTGGCAGAGCCTTTTTTGCAGAGGGATCTGCGGCAGCAGCTTTGATGTGTGCAGGAGGAAGGCTTTGAAGGCCTGCTTGCCTCAGCCACATTTCCTATCCCCTGGCTTCCTAATTGGGCCCAGAAAATAATGAAGCTGAACAGCAAATCTGCTTGGCTATGCTAGCCTGCTGGCAAGCAGCCCTCCTTTCCCCTTACCCTCTGGAAATAGCCTTGTACAACCCCATTGGCTCTGCATATTGTCCTTGTTGGTGTGCACACCTGTCTGTGCTCTCATATAAATATTATATATATATATATGTGCTATATTCTGTATTTTATATACTATGTATTTTTTTTGTTTTGTTTTTATATCTATAAATCCACCTGTGTGTGCAGAAACACAGACTGACATGTTCCCCAGGCATTTATGGGCCCTTCTTACCTCCACTCAAATGGCCCCTTGCACTGTCAGCCATCACTCTCTCCTTAAAGGCTAAATGCTTCCTTTTTACAAATGACACACACCCAGACAAAATCTCACTTGATTGCTATGCAGTCAGCTCTTTCAGGTAGTCAGGGTCAGCAATGCATTCAGTCACATGCTCTGCCAGAGAGGCCTTTCCCTTCATGCCCTAGTTTCTTACATTTCCAAAGGGGAAGCTGATCTCCAGAGGTGGCAGCCACATTTTGTTTCATCTCCTCTCCTGTCCGTACATCCAACATTGGGATTCTTCTTGTGCAGAGATTACTTTAGCTCTCTTATTTATTTTTTTTTTCCTTAAATGCTGGTGTGGTCTTAAATTAAACTGAAATTCAGATCTGCTGAAAGGATCTGTTTGCATTTGGCATGTGGAGAAAGAGATCAGCCACCCTGCTCCTATGTTTGTTTTCCCTCCAAGCATCTTTGTAGTTGTTAAGAGAGGGGAGCAGAATGGGTTATGCATCTTTGTTGGGCCTAAAACAAGATGCAAGGAGATAAAAAAGATTGGAAATCAATGGATGCCATTTGAAGTTTTTGTGTGTAGCAACTTCTATTGCTGAACTGCAGGTTTTGTTGTCTCTGCACTCTCCATTTAGTGTTTGAGGTTTTGCTCTCCTAACTTTCCTCCTTCCCTCTGCACCTTCTATTCCCTAGGAACAGGCTTTTGAAAGACAAAAATAGCTAAGGGAGCCTTTGACATGATTTTTTTGTTTTACCTCCAGCTGAGGGTTTTCTTTTTTTTCTAATTTGAAACTTTGAAGTTTTAGTTTATCAGTCCCTGTCTCCTCAGCCATCACAGATTGCAATGAGCTTGGCATTTTTTCCCATCCCTTAGTTGAAGAGGCTTGTTTTTAGCAAAGAGATCAGTAGAGAGAAGCAGATGGTGGATAAGCAAAGGGACAGCTACTGCTACAATGCTACAGTAAGGAAGACAGGCAGAAAACCTAGAGTAGCATGGGAAGTGGTGAAATGGGGAAAGCTTGAGAGAAGATAAAAATAGATGGAGAAAAAACAGAGGGAGAATGAAGAGAGGGAGAGTGGCTGGGAGAGAGAAATGCAAAAAAAAAGTGAGATTCTTCAGTGACTGAGAAAAAAAGAAAATGGTATTCAGCTACTGACAAAGAGAAACACACTGAGACAGAGCAAGTGAGAAAGATGGGAGGTGAGACAGTGGCAGACAGAGAGATGTACAGCTGGGAGAGCAGCACAGCCATCCCTTGTGTAAAGGGAGCCATGAAATAACAACTGCCAGAGGGACAGGAACAGAGGGGTCACATGTAGTAAGGCAGTAATTACTCTGTTTAAGCAGCAAGGCACAGCAGGGTATTTATTGTTTAAGCTGGCCTCATGCCTCCCATGCCCTCAGGTCTGTAGCTATTACACATAAACCAAAAAACTAGAGCAGTGCCAGGGAGAGCTCTGGCCTGGCTCTGGCTTCATGAATGAGAATGAGTCAGACAGGGAGGAAACACTCTGGCATGGTTTCCCCTGGCATTCACCAGGACTTTGCTCATCAGCAATCATACTTGCACCTTATATGCAAAACTGCCTGCCCTGCCTCCTGAGCCAAGGACAGTACCCAAGGAGCTCCCTGGCTGGGGGACCACGAGCACCTGCTGGCATGACAAGGGTTAAGAGAGCCTGTGATTTCCATGGGCTCTTTCTTCTCAAACTCCAAGCATCCAGCATGCAAACAAAACCCTGCAGGCTGAGAGCAGCTTCCCCAGACTGAACAATGCCTCTGCGCTCTCTCTCAGGACAGCACTGACCAAACCACTTGGGATGATTCGCCCATTGCTGATGGCTCTGCCCAGGAGTTGGGAGCCAAAATGTGACAGCTCAGATGCAGTTTGCATCCCAGTTGTGGGTGCATGTCAGTGGGGGTCTTCTGCCTGAGGCAGCCTCAGCAGATCACTGTATCTATGAATTTCCAACCCCTCTTTTCTAGAAATGACCACTAAGGGTCATCCCACTCACTCACACAGAGCCCTGAGTCTGGGCATGGAGCAGGTGTGCAATATACTACTTCATTTCAGCAGCTGATTAGATTTTCCATTCAAAATCCACATGTGAACACCAGAAAGAAAGGGAACCATCCCCTGAAAAAAATCCAGACCCACTTCAGTTCATAGCCTTCTGTTTGACCAGTGGTTTTCTTCTTCTCTTTGCTGAACCAGAAGAAGGAATTAGTGTTCTGCCTTGGCTTGAGATGCAATTTAAATCAGATGATTTCATGCTGAAGAAGATCACTTTTTTTTTCAAAATCACTTCCTGAATTTAGCCCAAATTTGTTAACACTTTTTTAATGAACATAAACAGCATTTTTTGGATAGATTAATTACTCTTGAACAGAACTTGGCTGTGAAGCCAATGTATAAAGTAAATTATGAACCATGAGGTAAATTAAGTCATGTAATGTCACAACTACAATATTATACTCCCTAAGTGTTGCATACTGCAATGCAAGTTGTCATGACTATGCTACCAAACACCAAGCCTTAATTTTACTGCCAAGAAAATGACATATAAACATGAACAAACCAATAGCTGCACCATTTCTGCATCACAAATTTTTTGCCTGCTGCCTTTGGAAGGGTACAACATGAGCTAGGAGTCATCATCAGCTAGATGAATCAATGAGATGGCACCACATTTTTGAGAGCCTTAGGAAGGCAGGAGCTGGTATCTAATCAGGGCTGTGAGGGCAGTGCTGGAGCAGCTAATGAAATGGAGGTTGAAAACAGAAGGTCAGACAAAGAATCAGAGCTGAGGCTCAGGAGTTGTTCAATGTGCACATTGGATGGCAGCACATCAATGTCACTCCCAGCAGTGTGGTCAGCACTGCAGGGCCCTGTGCCCTCTTCCTCCACCACCTACAAGAAGAGGATGGGCCAGCACTTTCCCCTGGCATGAGGGACATCAGGGTGTGTTTGTGGGGGTGTGGGTGTATGATCAATAGGTCTTTGTTCCCCACTGTGCCAAGCACAAGATGGTAATGCAAGCCCAGAGCTGATGCAGGGGACTGAGTTTTCTTGCATGTCATGGACACTTATGAAAGGCATAAGATACAACAACAAGCAGTCAACTGTTACAGTCTCTAGTGACTCTGTCAGATGGTTTCCTTTCATTTGGCCTCATGTACTCCTTTTCCTACAAGTTTTCTTATTTTGGACAATGCACTTGTGCTACATTGTTGTACAGTTTGAACACAAATTCTTCCTCACAAACATAAGACCAAAGAAAAGACTGACAGCAACAAGTCCCTTCTGGGGCAAGAAGCCTGACTGAACTGTATAATTTCTGTCCTGCCAGTGAAGAGCAATGATGGACTGCAATGCAGTCCCTAGTTTAATTCCACAAATCATTATGTCAGCACCAGACTTTAGGGAAACCTCATGTGATGGCACACACTGGTACCAACTGTGCCAGTCTCTCAGTCTAGGAACTACAGGGGTTGGTCTGTGTTTGGTGGCATCTTTAAAAGTCCTTGTTATGTTCTTTACAAAGTCTCTTGTGTCTTATGTAGCACAAGATATGCTCAATATACTGTTGTGCAAGAATCAAGTGGCTCACTTTTGTAGTCATCCATCAGAATGTTTCCCTGTTTTTAAATATAAGGTGTTTGTTCCCTTCTGTCCTATGCCCACTTGTATTTCTTGGGATTAGAGGGTAAGGATGAACCCAGAACTTCAAGCTAACTTAAATTTTTTAAAAAAATTTGACAATCCCCTCCTCCTCAATGATTCATATTAGCCCAGAGAATTCTACTCTTAAATGTCTGAAACTTGGAAGAAGTCTCAAGAAATTACAATTTGGCACAAATTTACTTGAAATGGGAAAGAGCATTAACTCAGAGGCTTAGGCATTGCTGTGGCTCTTTCTCTGCAAGATGAAGCCAAACATTTCATGACTAGGTAACACAGCCCCTGAATTTCTTGTCGTTTAGCAAGATGGCAATTCCTGTAGTTCATCTCTGTTTTCAGTAAGGCTATTCTGAACACCAGCTTCACAAACAAACCCCTAAATACTGGGATTTCTGTATCAGCCTGGATCTAGGCACTGAGCTTTTAAACTGGTGTAGTTTTCAACTGAGGAAATGAGGTCAAAGAGTTAAGCCACCCCTTAGCAAGATTTACCCTTTCAAAAACACACCAGAGTGTTGTGATGCCTGGCGCCAATATTTGTATAGGTGGATTAGCTTCTTGAAAAATCGTTTTGTTTGCTTTTCTGTTGACCCCTCTCCTTGCTGCTATGTTTCTCAATTAGATCCAGCATAATAATTTCCTGACACCATCCCCCATATGTGCTCCTGGTGGAAGAAGAAAAGGGAATACTTTGTGGGGGAGCACAACAAGGGATCGGGAGATGAGACTACCTAGCTGAATTCAGGATTCAGCAGGCATCAAATATTGCCTGTATGTATTGAGGTGAGAATTACAGAGGTTTTGAGGCAAGGTGGAGTGTGCAGGGAAGAGATTATTTGGGCTCACACGCAGCAGACTTTTGATCAATTGGGCTGGCTCCTGTGATATTATCATCTGAAGTGTCTGCCGTTGATTCATAGTGATAGCAGTCCAGATAAATTATTGCTTCGGTCCAGGTTATTTAATTCTTATGCATTTAGCCACTCTCTTGCTTTCCAAAGAATAAAGAATCTTCCTCTCTTAAACTTGCAAGGCAGTGGCTGAGAAGGAAGGCAGTTGCTCCGTGCCTAATATTGCATCTTGCATAGTCCTACAGGGATGGCAAGTAGAGAGGAAATACAGACCCTGATTTTGAGGTCTTGTAGCTCCCTGATGCAGCTACTCCCATTGCTAGTGCAGCTGTTGGCCATCAGCACACTTGAAAATCCTGGCTGTGAAGCAGGGTTTCTTTCCCAGGAATATGGGAAAAAGAAGGGGAGACCAGAAAGGCAGAAAGCAGAAAACTGTAAATCGAAGAAACAGTATCAAAACAACTCCTTTCTGACTTCTTACAGCTTACCCTTTAAATTTTGGAAGGGGTCTGAAGACTAATCTAAAAGATATTTTATTGCCTTCATACTAAGTCCTTAATACTTGTTCTGATGATTACATAAAATTTCCAACAACTGTAACAGTGCTGGCATGAGAAGACCGTGGCCAATCATGTCAATCAAAATGTGTCTCACTGGGCTTCGCCTCTCTGAATTTCCCCATTACCATCATGGACAGGAATCCATTTATTTCTCTTCTCTCCACTCCCCAAACACATTTGATTCCTGTGGGAAGAGAAACATCTTGATCCAACAGGAGCCCAGTCAGCCAAAAGACCTGAGAGGGCATGAAAAAACATCCATTTTATGTTGAAGACTCTTTGGCTCCTTTCTGCCAAGTCCTGGAGAGACAGGGGTCTCATTAGAGTGCCTCTGCAACTGTACACCTGTGAGACTCTCACTGGAACTGAAACAGCAGTGGCTCTAATTAAACAGCACAGAGCAGGCCACCTTAATCACTGGCATGCTTTCGCCTTCCTTGAGGGGAAGAGGCATCAAAACTGATAAGAGAGAGGGAAGAAGGTGAAATGTACTAAATCCCTGGTTCCTCAGTTTAAAGCACTAAGGGATGTCTCTCATCTCTGTAAAGATTAATGTGAGCTTCTGATGCATGTTTTATTAAATGGTTATATAATAATTGATATTTTAAAGCAGGGTTTCCAAAAGCCACTAAATGCTTTAACAGAACAAGACCCATTGGCTTTCAATGGCATTTGTGCCCGTAAGTCACTTAGGTGCATTGGAAAACTTCATCTCTACCCTTTTATTCAAATCAGTGCCTCATTTACTCCATCAGTGTGACCTTGCCAGTCTGTGTGGCAGAAACCAGGGGCAGGGGTGAAAACCATAAGCCCTCTAAGGAGAGGGTCTATGTTTCCTCAACCTTGGGTGGAAGTAGGATGTGCCAGCAGTGCACAGCCTGAGCAAGAAATCCATCAGCTGAGGAGCAAGTACCCAGACATCAAGGACACCCAGGAAATAACAGCATGATAATTCCTGTCCTGACTCTCCCAAAGCCTGCAATAGGGAGGCACATCTGTCCCTGAAACAAGGCACACAGGCAGGCCAGGTAGGAATGCTGCTGGCAAGCTAGAGGGCCAGTGGGCCAAAGCTTAATAGGAAAACAGCAGTGATTTGTCTCCACCACTATTTATGTTTCAAGCACATGACAGGTTGTCAGTGGAAGTGAGTGCTGCTAAATTTACTGCTTCTCAAATTCCTGCCACAGTTGCATACTTGACAAGTCACTTCATTTGAAGGGCTAGGTATTGGGCTGGACTTTCCTCCCCTGTGCTCTCCTTCAATGAAAACCACAAACAGCTTTCTTTACACCACAGACTGATCCCCTTGGGGGCTATGATATCAGGGTGTGAGTTTAGAGAAGAGGGATGTTCCCAGCATATTTATTTTTAACCCTGATACATGCTGGTCTTGTTCTGGGCCACTTGACTGCAGATGTGTGTCTGACAGGACACACACATGACTGAACTGAACAAGTAACAGCTTGGTTACAGCACGGGGCATTCAGAGGCAGAGAGCATGAGAGCCTGGTGAGCATGAGCGAGAACCAGCTGGGTGTGTGGGCAGGAGCTGCTGAGCATCGTAAGGAAAGACTGTGGGGATGCAAGAGGAAATGCAGGTGGGTGAAAGGGTGCCTGGGGATTAGAGTGCACATATGTGTGCCTGTGCACGAGTGGTGGAAAGAACACACAGAATAATGGGTGTGGGACTGGAAGTACGACAGAGCATTTGGGGGAGGATGTGCGGGCAGGAAGGCTGGCAGGCAGGGGAGAGGGTGAGAGGATGAGCATAGGGTGTGTCTATGGTCCTGCATGTGGAGGACTGAAGTATGGAGTATCATTTGCCTCATTTGTTGCATGGTGCCTTCATCCATGCAGCCTCAAGCACATATCTGTGACATAACACATTTGGCAGGTGGAAGAAGACCCCTCATTAGTGGCTGAAAATCTGTAACACCTGGTTTCAAACTCTCCTGGAAAGAAGAAGGGGAGTGAGGCTGCCATCTGATGGGCCCATAAGAAACCCAAACCTTCCCTTTTTTCTCCCCAACTTGTCCTAACTGCACTACAGAATCCTTGTCAGCTGTGCTTCTGGACAGCACCACGTCTTCTCAAATGTTCTGACTCCTCTGCCTGCAGATATCAAGACAAAGCTGTCAGGAATATGGTGCTATGAAGGACCAAATGTGACAGGGCACATCCTGCTACCCCAACCACTCCCTTTACTCCTTCTACATGCAATGGAGCTCCCTGTTTTCTCCTGTACATATCTTGCTATCATGCAAGGTCCTTTCATTTGGTTTCTTCATGTGCCCCCAGTAAATTACACATATGCATGGATACATATCCTCAGAGAGTGTAATGCAGAAGTAGGATACATTCTCTTTTCTCCTGTCACAGGGATGCAGGACCATTGCTATTCTCCACCAGCCCTTTAGGAATCTGCTCCGCTTCCTTTTCCAGTGGTGTAGGCCAGAGGCCCTTGTTCTGCAATTGTGCCTCACTGTTTATATGATTAAATGTAGCATCTGCAGCTATATTAGCTGGGCTATTAGTGACAAGTGCTATCAATCCTCATACTTCAGTGAATAAACTGATCACCAGCTGGGGACAGAAATCTCCCCTTGTCTCTCACCATCACATACAAACTGCTTTATGTGGGTTTCAGAGGGAGGGAAACAAAGAGAGGTGGAGTTAGAGGCTGAAAAATAGTTTGGGGTGTCTTCTATTTTTTCTTTGGTTCTCTGCTTTTCAAAGAACACAACAGACATTTTTTTTTATGGGTGGCTTCTCCAAGGCTGCTCTAGGTTTTACTGTGGGTGGGGGAAAAACACAACAATTGTGCCCTCCCATCTGGCCTCCAAGGACTAAGAATTCATCCACAGTAATCATCTATGCCTCTTGGATTGAGGCCCTCTGACACTTTTACTGAATAATAGCATTTCTTAATAACCAGCATTTCAATCAAATTCCTTTCTATCACCTCTCCAGCACCAATACTCTATCTGAGTACTCTGTATAAGCTAGGACTCAGTAGGGAAAAAAAAAATCCTGCAACTTTGACCATATGCTATTGAAATAATATTAAAACTCAGGTTTTCAAACACCCTCTCTTTAAACACTTATTTTTCAGCTGCTCTCAAAACTGCTGTCCCTGTATTTCTAAGTCCAGCATTCCAAAAGGGATGCTGAGTTTGATTAAAACAACTTCCTGGCTTGTAGGTTATGTCGATATCCTGGTGGGATTTTATGCCACTAATCTCAGCAGTCTGCAGATGCAGAACAGTTGAAGGAGAGGAGGAACTGGTAACTATATTAAAATGGCAAATTCACCTGCAGACTGTATTTTCTCACTACTTCGGGAACAGAAGGTCTTGAGATAATTTTCAGGCAGTATAAGCTTGCATATACAGGGGGATGCAAGGAAGGAGAGGGGAAAATAGTGAAGAAAAGAGAATGGAGAAAAGGGGAAGAACTGTCAAGACAATAAATAATTTAAAAAGTAGCATAGAGAAGATAGTTTGTGAGACCCAAGTCTTCAGGAGAAGGACCAAAAAGGAAATAAATAAAGAGACACAGAGCATGAGCTAGAGATGAAAGTTTGATTGAAAAGAAGCAAGGGGATGCAGAGGGTTAGGGCAAACAAGCAGAGCTCTGAGCAAGGTGAATTGCCATGGGAAAGCAGCAGGGAATGCAGTTACTGTTGGTGGGGAATACAACATACAAGGGGTAACTGAGGCCAGAGACTTCCAGATGTATTACTGTTCTATTGATCTGTGGTAAACAATTTCACTGCTCTCAGACGATTCATGCTGTTGGCAGTATCACTGAGGGCCTTGTACACTTATGTGCTGTGTATACATGCAGGGGCACACGAGGAGAGAAAAGGTACGTTCCCATGACCTTTGGTAGTGAGGGCTTGGGATGGAGTGGGAATGTTTGGTGCTGGCTCCCTCTCCTTACTTTCTGCCTGCTTCATCTCATTAAAAGCAGATAAAATACACCACATGAACAGCCATCCCATTCCTAGACAAACAAGTGCTCTTAATGCCACCTTCTCAAATACAGACAGCTCCTCCAAAAAGTCTGCAATTCACAGACCAAAAAGACAAAGAAGAAACCATAGTTGTCCCCCGTCATTCCGGCACTGGAGGAAACCTAGAATATAATCTCCAGCACTTTCCATGTAGCCCTGGAAGAGTTCCTATGAATTTCTTTTGCTCTTCATCCCCTAGGCTCTTGCTGTGAGCACATGGTGGTTTGCCTTGAGGCCAGTGGGGTTGCCAAGAGGCTCAGGGAGGAAAGAAATAGTGAACCTCTCCAGTTAATTGTCACCAGAACGATTTGAGGTTTTGGTGCCCTCACTTACAAATCTGTTCTGATGGGCAAAAGGCACATGTCTCAGTTCCACCAGCAGAGCTGATGTCGCACAGTGGAGCTGGGTCTCTGGATGCAGGCATGGGAGGGAGCCCATGGTTTGGAATGCAGCAGGAAGCTGCTGCAAGAGGAGATGAGAATGAATCCGAACCTGCTGAAGACCACGGGTCTGGCTCCTTATCCAATAGGAGAAATGCCTTTGCTGCTCTTAATCTCCTGAACATGCATCTTGGCCAAAAAGGTTCTCATCTGCTATATACAATGGGAAGGCTGAGGTCTGCTATGAGGGAGAAGAGTTTTGCACTCAGACCTGATGAATTCAGGCTTTTTCTATACTTCTTACCTCTTCCAGCTGGAGGTACTTGTAGGGAGTCATAGGAGAGAGATGGAGAAATGAAAAACTGAGACACTGAGATACCTATTCAGGTATTTCTTTACTGAATCCCAAAGCCTTTCTGAGCTCTTTCCAAACAGAACGTGGCTGAAGGTGACATATAGCCCTCTGAATTTGAACTTCCTCGGGACATTTGTGCACACTGGTCCTGTCAGCCTGCTATGTTAACTCATACATCACTTGTTTAATGATTTAAGGATTTGACCACTTTAGCTTGGGAGCAGATAGTGAATTGAAGGCAGGAAGGTTTGATTCCCTGTCTGTGTTTCTGTACACTCAGTCATCCTCAAAAGTGGGTGATATCTGCACAAGCCTAAAGGCAATCTTGGCTCTTTCAATTAAAAAAAAAAATAAAAAAGAAAAGAAAAAGAGAGGAGAGACATTTAGGAGTCCTCAGAGAGACAGAGATGGTTTGATGCTGGCAGAGGATATCTAGTTCTGCTTAGAATCACAAGGAGGAAAATGGTCTTGCTCCCCTTTCCATTCAGGGAAACTTCTCCCCACCTGCACTGTGGTGCCCATCACCATCCCTGTGCAGGAAGCAATGCCTTAAGAGATGAGGCAGGAATACAGGCTGTCAAGATCCTCACCTGTGTTCTTTGCTCTGCTTTCTGCATAGTAGCTATGGAAGTATAAGCAGCTTTTACAGGTCCAAGTCCAGAGCCTGGTCTAGGAGATAGATTAAATTTCAGCTTAGTCTTTCTAGAGAATGAGGCTGCAGAAATTCCTACTGAGTTTTCTCAGGAGAAATGCAGTCTAAGATAGATTCAGACTAATAGCTTAACACTTGTTCCTCTCTAATAGCAGAAAATGCCCAAGGCATTTTTCTTGTGCTTGTGCAAAGACACTGATCACAAACCTGTATACAGCACCACACTCTGGGTCCCTTCTGCAGAGAAAAATCATTAAGCAAAATCATACGCATAGACCCAGCAAAAAAGGCAGAAGATGAAAAAAAATTGTGTGCAGAGGGAACAGTCACAGCTGTTTCAATTTATGAGACAAGAAATTGTATTTCAAAGAGAATACAGAAGTTTTCCCCTTCGAGAAAGTTATTAACCAGAATTTGCAATAAACCCCACTCCATTTATATGCCTCTAAACTGAAGGGCCCTGATAGAGATTATATTGCATTCTGCAGGGCTCTGCTGTGCCAAGAAGAGCTCTCAGTCTCAGACCCTGCCATCCCAGAGGTCTGAATCACCTCTCCTGCTTTTTTATCCATTACAGCCCTGCTTCAAGTTTCTCACTCTTTTTTTTCCCTCTTCAGTTCACATACCTCTTTTGTCTTTTCAGATTTTTCTCTTACTCTGTCTCTCTCCTCCTCTTCCCCTATTATTCTCCTTTTTGTCTTTGAACCCTTTTTCCTTCCACCTGTATATATGTCCACAAGACCGAAACCTGACTGTAACTCAGCTGAGCTTCTGTAATGACAAAGAACATTCATGCAGGAAAAGTGTATTGGTGAAACATCTAGGAGAAGAGTTCTCATACTTGCAGCTTTGTTTTGCCTTTTATAGCTGTCTGTTAGACAGCAATTGATTTAAGGGGGATGATGCCATATTGCACCACATGGCTGGAAAAGACTCCATCATTTTAATTCAAAGCTGTAAAGAACTGAACCAGGGGGCGGGGAGCAGAGAAGGTAAAAAAATATACTACAGCTGAAGAAATATGTTACAGCTAAAGAGAAATCACTTGGAGGTGTTGGCAGCAAAGAACTTCACTTACAGAAGCTGGGCTGCTGGAGATTTCCTTGAAGATGACCCACTGAAGATGTGTTTGATTTGACCTGGTAAAGGCCTGTGCCTGTTTGTACTTGAGGACACTAGTGGGACGCTCAAGGCTAATTAATATTTTTTTCCATGCAGTAGCTTTGATGATTAGCACGTAAACAAGAAAGCAAGAAAACAACAGAAGATACCATGGTGGTATAAATGAGGGGCTCAGAGAGAGAAAGAGGGAGAGAGAGAAGGTCAATCCAGCAATCCCATGCATACTAGCTCTCAAAAATTGAAAATTTAGTGTGGAGCATATATCCATGCTTCACTCTCACTCGTTAACAGATAAGTAAGTAACTTAGGGAGGTGATAGATTATCCATGAAGGGAAAACAGTGAATCAATCAGTTATATAAATAATGGATCCTTAAAATTCTCTCATTGCTGGAGGACAGACAGTGGCCTATGTGGACCACTGCCCTTTCCTCTGGCAAGGCTGCTCTTAGACAACTCCTCTGTGTCCCATTTCTTTCCACTTTTATCTCACAGTGTCTCAACACTCACTTTTCCATACATCTATTTGTGTGTGGTCAGCTTCATATAACATAATTTGTATGCAGCAGCCTGGAATGAAAGCATAACAAGCACTGCAAAATTGATATTCTCCTCATTAAAAAAAGAAAAATCCTCCCTTACCAAGTTTGACCTGGTAACTATATTTCCCTTTTGGACAATATATACTGTGCCATACATACAATTGAAGCAATAAATAAGCCATCATGTAAAACAAGAAACATCTCTCTAATAGGGCAGTGAGTGTTTGGCATGCACTCATTGATTTAAACATCAGCCAAACAGGTAATGATGAAAAGATGAGAAAATGCCTGGTCTCATTCAAGAGCCTAATCAACATGTTACAAAAATCTTCCACGTTTTTACATAATAGCTCTCTGGATAGCACCTGCTGAGGAGTGTCCAAGGCACTCAGGTAGGAAGATTTGACCCTGCTGCCCAAAACCTCTTTGTTCAGAAAACAAAAGTCTTCAGTTTCCAGTATTTGGAGTCTTGCAGTTTCACTAGCTCATGAGTCATGGTATGTATTAAATGAGAGCTCAGTCTTCTACAGCAAACAGTGCTCAGTACCCACACCAGTAAAAGGAGGGTCTAATCCAGGATGGGAGCAACAGCTGCAACAGATGCTGCTATCTAGTACAATAAAAGCAGCCTTTCCCTGTTTCCATTGCATGCTTCTGCCTCTGCTGGCCAGTGAAGCCTCCTTTGTATCCAGAGATATCCACTCATGTTTCTAAGCCTCTCTGTAGCCCAACCCAAAACCCAGTGTCAAACAGGCTTATGCTGAACCACTCAGGGCTTTGAAGTCAAACAAAAACAAATTGGAAAAAATACAGCATACTGGAGACAGTCTTTACAGCAAGCATTCTATGAGCCTGGCAGGAAAGTGACTGAGCATCTTACTGATTTTTGCAATACCGCTTCTCTTTCAATTCACCTGCTTTTAAACAACACACTGAACTGTCTCAGGAGACTCCCTGGTTAGGGGTTCATCTCCACACAGCTCTTCCTGTCCATCTCCTTTTAGCAACCAGCCTTTCTTTTCCAGTTCTCTCAGTATGAATACCTCTGCAGGGAAAAGCTGTTTTTCTCTGCAATTCCCAATTTAATACTCTGACATGGCATCAACATCTTGCTGCTGTTTCTTCCCGTTAGTAAAGTTCTATCCCTGCCTTTTTATTCCCCTTTTCCTTCAGTCATTCAATTTTCCTCTTCTCTCTGCCCTGCTTCACCCTTTGTGGTGGGGTTTGTGTTTTTTCCCTTTCCTCCTCTCCTGGAAATGTGCCAGCAATACAGCAGAAGGGAGCACATTGAGAAAGGTTAGGCAAACACAACATTATGATCAGAATCAGCAACATATTGCTCATTAAACATTTAAAATCAACAGTTGCTGGCTTGATCTGCCAATATTGTGAGAAATGCCAGTTTTAGCTCAAGGTGCCTCCTGTTTCCAAAATGGCTTTATTTATGATGTGGGAGCTGGTGGCTGTGAGAACAAAACCCTTCCTCCAGCGGCCAACAACACCCAAGCTACAAGCAGCTCCATGGAAAGTTCCCCAGTGAGCACCAATCACTTCTGCCTCCCCAACACCCCCGCTGCTTTCCAGAAACAAATGGATGTGTAAGAGCACAGAAATGTGTTTGCAGGAGATAAATTATTTATCTGAAATTTACTGTTGTGAAGTCAGCGTAATTCTCAAATCCGCAGACATATTTTATGCACTGATAGGACATTTCAAACAGGGGCATTTGGACTCATTTCTTCCCTCCTCCTGCAAGTATTAACACAATAATGCCTCACCTGGAAAAGAAAAGAGCTGGTGCTGGAGCTGGAAAAGCAGCAGGATAATAGGCTTGTAGTTTTGTATTGTGTCCCAGGAAAGTTCTGTTTCTTGATAAACAAACCAGCATAACACTTCTTTCCCTCCTCCCTCCAACCTCTGTGATGTTTGCATTTATATTTTTTCTGCCTAGTCTACAAAGATGATGTCTTTGGTAGTTGGAAAATAAAGCTTTATACCATAAGAGGTACAAACTTGACTACTGTGGGCAAATCCCAGAGTGCTCCAGCTCTGTCAGTGTCCTCCCTGCAGCCCTGCAGCAGTCCCTGCTCTCCCAAACCAGGTCAAAGACAGGCCACTCCTACACCCATGCACATGTCCACTGCATATGTACCACTACACGGGCACTGTCCTCTCTTATGCTGGCTTCTGGGACATTCCTGCATCAATCAAGCCCTACAAAATTTTCCATTCTTACAGGAGCCCCTCGGTTAGTGCAGTTTATCTAAAACCCTGCCACGGATCCAGATGGAGATTCTTCTTTCACAGAAAATAATTTTTGGAATTTTTTTGCCAATTATTCTGAAGGGAACAGAGCTGGATCTTAGGCAGCAATGTGAAGATCTATTCACTCTCAATTGCACTTGTCTGAAGCATGAAATATAAGATTCTGCTTCTGTCTTCTGCTAATGCAGGAGTAAAAAGGGCAATTATAAAGCCCACAGTTCACACAACAGATAACCAGCCCAACATTTTTTTTGACAAGCTCTTGTCCACTGAGCAATAACAAGTCCTGCCGATACTCACAAGCATCCTTCACTTTAAAGTCAAAATGGAGATAAATATGGCCTGGCCGTGTCTCTCCCTTTGTTCTGCATGGGTGTATTTAAACACGTGCATGCACAAAGAGAGGCCAATGGCATGCTCAAGGCTCTGGCAAATCCAAAAGGCAGCAGGAAAGACTGCAGTTTTTCAGAATGTGAGCATTTCTGAGAAATCCGATGGAATGCTTCCAACAATCCAGAGTTCCTGCAGAGAACTCCCAAAAGCTCCTCACTTTAACAATAATTCTGTAAGTAGATGCACTCCCCTGCCTGCCACTTAAGAAACCTAATCACATACCAGATCCTCCATTAGTGTTGGCCGCTCCACAGCACAGGAAAAGTGGGAAGCAATTTTCCCTGAAACATGGTCTAAGCAACTTGAAATGCTGCCACTAGAGTTTTCAGAAGGAAAAGGAAAAATAAGACTCCTTTTGATATAAAGCCAGTTACTCACTCTCCTTCTTGCACCTGGCATCCCTTTTTTTTGTCAGTCCAAACAGACACCTGACATTTGGTCAGATAAAACACGCTGGGTTTTCACTGATTGGAGCATGTCTTCACTGTGGCTTCAACTGGCTATTTTTGTATGCTGTTTGATATTCAGCAGGAAAGATGGAGCCGTTCTTCCCACCCTTTCCTTGCTAATTACCAGTCACTGCTGTCGACAGGAATGCAGGGCCCTGCTCAGGTCAGCCCCAAAGACTGTGCTCATACACTTACATTCTGTGGCAGCAACTGATGGTGAAAAAATTGCTGCTGCACCAACCCAGACACCGACAGCCATGGAAATCTCACACTACTGCCCTGTTATGGCACCGTGGATCTGGACAGACCTGCGCCACACCTGGCCAGTGGCCCTCAAAGGGTGAGGCAGGCTGGGGGACACCTACTCACCTTAAACAGAAATTAAACTGTCAGTGTTAACTGAGGTAAAGGAGTGGCTTTGGGCCACCCTCCAGTTTTCTGAGCCACAACTGAATCAGAACAGTCCTCTTACTTCATCAGAGGCATCCAAACAGACAAAGCAGCAGCAGGTTTTGGTAAACAGCCAGTGACTTGACTGACCAAGGACTGTAAAGGAACATACATGTAATCTCCTGGATCTGAAAAATGTACAACTTGCAAAAAAACCACCAAAACCTGAAAGAAACCCTGCTGTAATGCAGCACAGATGATCTAAGCTCTATGTATACCAGATAATTTAAACATAAACAAAGCAAGTCCAAATTTCTACACATGGTACCATGTCCTGAGGACTGAAGAGGGAGCAGCCCCACAAAGCAGCATTATGATTTTTCTAGAAACCCAACAGTGTCCAAATGTTTTTTTTTTGAACTTGCAGTAGAGTTACATGTTTTGGTAGTCCGATTATTTAAACATGTAATTGTCTGGAATTATTGTCCTAAAATGAGTGCTCAATTAATCTGCCCCTTTATTAGGCCAGGAAGCTCCCTGAGTCCCCAGGGGTACATCAGCCTGCAGACCCTCACAGTTTGAGCGATGCTGCACTGCAGAATGGTATCAGTGTCAGAAACATCTCACAGCCTCCTCCCAAGAGGGTTTGCTGAGGAGTTGATCCTTCAGGCCACAGGTCTCCATAATTGCCTTCTTTATCTGAACAAGGTGAAATAGCTGTGAAGGGATAACTTTTTATCGATTTAGTTAAAGTGATGTTACCTGTCCTCTAGTCAGCATTCTCCTATCATTTCCAGAGTGTTGTGTTTCTTCCAGAACAGGCAGATTCAAAGTAAAGTAAAAATCATAATAAATCAGTCATGTGCACCTCTATAACAGGGTCAATTTTAAAATTACACCTTTGGTTAAATGGGTGCAACTTGCTCTTGTAGCCAAGCCCCGAGCTCCATTTTTAAGAATAGGTAGCACACCAAAAGCTATTTTCTTATGAGAAACCCAAGAAATAAGTTTCAAGCCTCAGAGAGAAGGATTAATTTGCTAGTAATGAAAGTGACACACAGGGAAAATGTAAAATCAATCTTGTGTTTAAAGGCAGAACAACACTGACTCCACTTCCTTTTTTTTTTTTTTTTCTTTCTCCCTCATTTTCCTCCCCTCTCCCCATAGTGGCTTGTTACCACTGAGCATACATTATGCACATTACCCACAAGCCTCTCCTCTGTTTAAATTAAAAAAAGAAACAGCGTTTTTAATCAATCTATTTGCACTCTTCTGCCACAACTCACAAAAGCAGTTTGATTTCTTTTCATTGCTCTCAAGAGAGCTAAACACTGATAACTAAAAAACCCACTGCAAACTAGTAATAATAAGTGGCAATAATAATGGTGACACCCCTCCTAAAATAAAAAATAAAAATTAAAGAAAACCCCTATGTATATAAAAATATATATATAGAAAGAAGAGGCACAGTTAGCCTTGATCAAAAACAGATCAAAATTTGATCAAAACCAGACTATGTTAACAAATAACAGGTCAAACTTGAACAAAAATCGGTGATCTGGCTTGTTCTGACCTTGAGCATCCCTCCCTCACACCACCAACACATAAGATCAGCTGCAAAACAGTGGAGGGACTCTTCAGTCCTGTAAAAATCAAATTGTCTCTGTGCACTTTTTCTCCAATTCCTGGCAATTCTGCTCCATGTGCATTTGGAAATTAATTATTCCTAGGAATTCAGACCCTGTCTTGTGTTTCACATATACCACGATTCAAATGCAGAATTAAAAGTAACAGAGAAATGGTTAGCTGGTTTTGCTTGTAATGAATCACAATCGTAATTCTACTGTTCAGATCTGGGGATTGCTAATTCTTTCCTTCTTTCTCCATCAAGACAACAGGAGGAAAAACAGACCATTGCTTAACAAGGCTATATCATGCTGAGATCTCCTGCTCAGTTTTCTATCCGTAAACAATTTTACACAGCGAAAACCTTTTTCTTTTTCTTTCTTCAGCTGATGAGAAAAGAAAAACAACCTTTCCAAGAAGGAACCTTGAAACAGAACCAGGATCTCTTCATTGCTGGACCCCTAATGGGGGGAGACCTTGAAGCCACAGAAACTTGGCTCCTCACTGCAGACGCTCTTCTGCCTCCTCTACCACCCTAAGGCAGCACCCGTCCTACATCTGAAACACTTCACATGATCTATACACCAGCATGGGGTAGCTATTACTAGATGTATGAACATACTTTATTTTTTCAGACTTAAATATACTCCAAGTCTCACACGTTTTAGATTCCTGGACTTAGTGTTCCAGCAGTAGAGATCCTGCCAACACGGTGATATGTCTCTCTGCTCCAACCCTGATACATAACTTGTCCCTTTTGGCCATATGAAAGACATCCAGGGTACATTAATGCTAAATTATATTCACAGTTTAAACTGTGAAAAAGATTTACTGTTTAGAGAAGTAAAGCCAGGGACCATATCCAAGATACAAATCTAGATGCTAGTTCAAAATGCAAGCATTCTGGGTTGTCAACACCTTAGGGTTTGGTTTATACTTATCTCCAACCAAAATATTGCCATTTCCCCCTGCAGCTTAAAAAGTGGAAGAAAAGGAAGGGTACTGAATGTCTTCCTAACTGCTTCTTTGTAGCAACCACCTGCATAGGAAATAATGCTGGTATTTGTCATGGGTTTTAAGAGTATTATTAGATGCTCCGTGTGCACAGAAAGTCACTGGCTCTGGATGACTAACTCTGTAGAGCCACAGAATGGTTGGAGTTGGAAAAGAGATTAAAAATCGTGTAGTTCCAACCCTCTGCCATGGACAGTGACACCTTCCACTAGACCAGATTCCTTTAAGCCCCATCTGGGTTGGCCTTGAATATTTCCAGAGATGGGACATCCACAATTTCTCTTGGCAACCTGTTCCAGTGCCTCAAACACCCATACAGTAAAGAATTCCTTCTTTTCTTCTGATCTAAATGTACCTTATTTCAGTTTAAAGCCATTCCCCCTTGTCCTAAATGCCCTTGTGAAAATTTTCCAAGCTCTTCTTAGCTCCCTTTAGGTACTGGAAGGGTCTGTAATGTCTCCCTTGAGCCTTCTCTTCCGACTGAGCAAGCCAAACAGTCTAGCCCATCTTCATAGGTCCTTTTAGGATGCTTTTAATTACTTACACCCAGGCTGGAGACTTCATGGCAACTGCCAATACTTCACTGTGGCAAGTGCAAAAAGAACCCTCACCACCTCTTCCTATGTGCACTAAAATCAGATTGCTTTCCAAGATCCTGACTTTCTTCTGATTATTCTTTGATCTCCATGTCCAAAAATGTATTAGAGCAGAGATTCCCATCATCCTCTGCCTCAGGAACTTCATTCCTTTGCCTTTAAAAATTCTGATTGTAGGTATAACACTGGTTGTAAAAATGAGATAGTAGAAGAAATTCCCACAGATTCTCTAATTTTTCAAGGCAAAGGATGCTCTTCTCAAATTCCAGAAACACAGGAATTTCATCAGAGAAGACTCCATCTGCCTTATCCACCATTTCCAGCAGAAACAATCCTATCACTGGATTATTTTTTTTTTTTTTTTTTTTTTTTTTTCCTGCTGATGCACAGGTGAAAGAAAATCTCATTCACTTTTTGTTCCACTGGGTCTGTGAAGCTGAGAGAAATAGGCAGTCGTTTACATCTGCACGGTAAAGAAGATGGGACGCAAATACAGGGGATACAATGCTGCTTCACGAGTGTGTGCTCACACAGTAAAACAGGGATTAATGGATAAAAATCAGACCAGCTACTATTAGAATTTCCAATAAAGCAGAAATCCTTTAGGATCTCCTGAGGAGAGACTGAACTCCCACGCAATGCTGGTTTATCACTGACTCACTGCACTGCAGGACAACCACAGGCCAGCAGACCCCTCTTTCAGCAGCCTTAATCCACCCCAGCAGGCACAACAGGGTGCAGAGGTAGTCAGCAGTTTGCCTGCTCTCCTAGGAGCAGGAAGGAGCCTGGATACTCCTCTTATCTAGCTCCTGGAAGCATTGGAAGAAAGGCTTCAGCAGCAAAGAGCTTCAGCTGTCTCCTCAAGATTTTTGAACAGCAGGTAGTTCAAACAGACTGCTCAAGTCTGAAGCATCTCTGGTGTCAGGGTTGAACTGGAGAAGGAGAAGAAATGCTCTTTAGTGCTTGGACATATGAAGACTTTTGAAATCTACACAGTATTTTCTCCCCTGCTGAGTTTCATTTCCTAGCAAAGAGCAATCATTATATATATATATATATATATAAAATACCACCTCACATTTTCACCATCATTCATGATTTTAAATCCCCACACATACTGCGCAAATGCTTTCTGGGAGGAGATTTCCCTCCTGAAATTTTGCTATCTGATCACCTTCATAAACATACTGAAGAATGTTCTGTTGATACACAGTGCACAGAATGGACAAAACCCTGCCCAGATGTCACTATTAATCTCTGCTATAGCCCCCATTGATGCAGTGCAGCTGATGGATCCTTCCTGACATGGTCTAGAAGGGCAGACAAGAACTAGGATTAGGGACAGGAGCCAAAATCTGGGGAGGTTCAGTGTGGAGCTTTCTGATGCTCCTGAATCTCTTCTGAGTATTGAAAAAAGCTCCGTGTTCATGTATTTACACACACATGCCTGTGTGCTTTTGCCTGTGATGGAGGACTTGGCTCCACATGGGAAGGTGAGGAATGTGACCTCCTTTCCTTTCTTCTCCACTCAGAACATTTTTATTTTCTTTTGCATTTCTTCTAGGTTTCCTTGGTTTGTGAAGCCTATGGGGCAAGACCCAGAGCTCCTGAGAACAGCAAAGCCCACAGCACTGGGCAGAATGGCTTGGATAGCTGGTACATCACACACAATACAGCTCAGTCTCCAACTGCATCAGCCCTCCTTATCTCAATCTTCAGCTTCGTACTGGTTTGGCAGTTCTCCTCTTTCTATTTAGATCTTTGTGCTTCAAGCTGTATCAAAGCACCTGGGGCTTTGCCCTGTTCCATGGGCACCATGCCCCCACCTCTGCCAGGAGCCCTTGCAAGCACTAAGGAGACAAAGAATGGAGAAAACCTTGATTTTCTTTTCTTTTTTTCTCTCTTTCTTTGCTTTTCAGGATCCTCTCCTAGATGAGTGGCTAACTGCCTAGAGCAGCTTTAATTCCTCTATGGCAACACACTACACTGCCAAGCATTATTCACTGAGGACAGAAACAGGATGGGGCAAATGTGGAGGGAAGGCAAGTGGAGAAACCCAAAAAGGAGTGAAAAAATGATTGCAAACCAATGGGTGTCAGCAGACAGGAGGGGAGGGAAGGAGCAGGGAGGCTGTGACCGAGGTGTTTATCCCTTAGTGCAGTCACAGTTACCATGCAACTGGGATCAGCAGAGCGATGAGGGGGGTGCTTCTCCCTAGGAAAGCTGTGAGCAGCACTCAGACAAACAGCTTCTGAGACACCACACTGCCATCACCATCTCCCAGGGCAGTCCAGTCCATCCCTCTACTTGCCCAGGCACTGGGATGCACTGATCTCTCCTGAGCTGGTGGGGCACACGTTTGCTGAGAACCTGCAGAGCTGCTCAGCACTTGGGCAGGGAAGCAAGGCTGCTTTTGCAATTGTAGCTGGTGCTGTTTGTAGCACCCCAGAGACAGAAAGAAACCAGCAGCTGGGATGGAGGCAGGGCACTGGTTTGCTGCTGCTCTCAGACCATAATGTGCTGCAGCACTGCAGAGGGAGCAGGCTCTGGTATTAAGGGCTGTCTGCCCTGTACAGAAGATGATGATGCTTCTCAGCCAAGTGAGATGATGGGATACAGGGCTGCTGTTTGGGGGCATGAGCTGCACAATGCTGGGTTCCTCCAGCCTGGCACTGGGGTCCAGCAGCCCAGGGTGAAGGGAAATTCCCACAGTACAATGGGGCCAGCTAAGCAACACCATTTGTAGAGATGAGGCTGAAGAAATGGCTCCCTCTGGCCTGACACAGGCCATCCTCACAGGCCAAAACCACAGGAACAAGATGACTGGAGAGAAGGCTAAGCCTGCAGAGCTGCTGTAAAAGCCCTTTCCCCATGTTACTCAGTGAGGCAGGTTGACATCACCTCCAGTTTACAGGTGTCTTGTGGGGTGGGATGGCTTGCCCCACATCCCTCCATCTGTACAGTCCATCAGGTTTGCCTCAGAGTCTCTCTGACACTAGATGCTGCTCTCAAAGCCTCTTTCCTTTTGTGGGGTGGGCTTCCAGCTACCAGTCTGGCTGGGAGATGAGGCAGGAGAGGGGGATCTCAGTGGTAACATGCTCAGGCTCCTGACAGCTCTGTAAGGCTGCACTGAGCCCCTGGGCCCACTGATGCTGTGGCGCACACAGGCTGGTGTGTGTCTCACCTGTGTGCTCTGGGCTCTGCCCACCCTGGGGCTGACAGTCAGTGCCAAGCCCGAGAGGTGCCCCAGCTGAAAATATCTAGGACACAGTGGGGGGCTGACAGGCAGGCAGGCAGAAGAAGAAACAGATGTGGAGTCGATGTGGTGTGAGGACTGTGTTTGACCTGCAATACAGCTAACATCAAAATCAATCTCCCCTCTGTAGCTGGTCCTCCACCCCTTGGCTACCACCCCCCTCGAACACCTACAACAACATATCATTCCTTCCACCCTCTGCCAAATTCATCTGTCTTTTTGCTGAATCTGCTTTCACATCCTCTTCATTTCTCACTCAAATCTCTCTCCTCCCTTCATTTTTTTCCAATGTCTTTGTTTCCCCACGGTGCTTTCTATTTTCCCCATTTTATTTCTTGCACCCCCACATCCCCCCTTATCTTTCAGCTGTCTCTGCTGTCCATCCTTTCCTTCATCATACTGGCCTAGCATTTTAAGCCAGCTAAATATCTACTCATCCTCTCAGCCTTTCATTGTTACATGTATCTGTGTGGCATATCTATTTATTAATTTCCTATATAGAAAATACCGGCAGCGTTTTGGGTTTTTTTTGCTTGTTTCTCTCTCCCTCTCCTCATCATTATGAGAAAATAATGAGCTGTTTGGTGTGTCTTATTGGTCAGGGGGAGGAGGGGATAGAAAGGAAGGGCATGTGGGAGTAGCGAGCCAGGTGCCCTGGATTATTTGCCTGGAAAGTTCTCTTCCCTTTCTTCCTTGCCTACTGTGGCCTCATTTATCTAAGGATGTAGCAGCTTTTACTGTACATTATGAAAAAGCCTAAGAAAGCAATCATTCTGCAGAAGAGGAGGCAACAGGAGCTGTTAGGAACACAGGGGCTCTCTGCTAATCATTACCTGATACTTGCCCAGGGCTGGCAGCTTGCAAGCAGGTTTATGATTGTCTCCCATGGCCCATACATGGTGTCTTACATGAGGATTTTTCAAACAATTCTGGATGTTTATATGGAAATACATCTTAAACTACAAGTTGAAGTAGGACATAAAAATAAGAGGACCACTACCTCCAGCCTTGTGGTCCCACTGCATTAGTCACTGTTTATTACTGCTGCCTTCTGCTCGCCATCCTTGCTTGTAGCCTCAGATCATCTCCTGCAGGTAGTTACCACTGCTGTCTCCTGCACAGTCACAGACATCGTCCCTGATGCCATATCCTTTTCCTTTAGACTTTTATGGCTCTGCTGCTTTCCTAAGCACATTCCCAAAGTGATGTCTATCACAGTACACACCAAGAGTCCACTTCAAGCTCGCCCATACCATCTGTGCCATACAGTCTCATTTAACCCTCTCCTAGTACTGGTGAGCACCTGCCAGGGAGAAAAGTGAACAACACACCTTAACACTCAGTGGTAGCTCAGCAGTTAACTTGAAGTTGACCAGGCAAAAACTTAAGATGTTAAACAAAGTACTTTTTATTCCCTCCCCTTACAATTGGCCTGAAATATCATGACAAGCATTATTTATCTTATTAAGTACACTACATTAACCTTGCAAATATGCTAATGACTGAAAGGCGCTGCCTTAGCAGCTTTTTAGAATAGGAAATTAAACATGTTCATCAGAAAGCTTTTAATTATTATTATTTCTTAAATGTTGGTGTAATGCAACAGTTCTCCTTCTGCCAGGGGCATCAGAGGAGAAGGATGAGGTTTATATGCCTCCACCCTCAGAGCTTCCCCCAAAATCCCATGTGGGTATTCCTACCTGACCTAGACATTAAGGACCTGCTCTGTCCTGCAGCTGTACTCCTGGCCCAGGGAAGGGAAGAGCTGAAAGATCTGGCAGGCAGAGAAGGGAAGACTAAACAGTACCTTTGCTGAGGTTTTGCCTTAGCACTGAAAAGGATGCAGGTACAAGTGCTGTACACTGGAGGAGGACTGCAGACAGAGGAAAAGGGCCATGTCCTTTGTTCAGGACGAGCTTCCAGTAGCTTCCCAAACATGTGATACAGACCCTGATCTAGGAGACCATGGAGAACCTGATAACTGTCTCACTTGGCACTGGCCTTTGAAAATAAAATGCTTGGCCTGAGCCAGGTGTCTTGTCTCCTTGTCTCCCTGTGCAGGCAGTGGAGAGGGAGAAGTGCCCAGGGAGCCCCTTATCCCAGTGTCAAGCCCCAGTACAATGACTCCCAGTGCCTCAGGCAGTGAGTCCAGCTTACACACAGAGCAGGGGCAAGGCCTGCATGGTTGAAATGGCCCCTGTGGTGGTCAGGGTGACGGCACAAGGAACTCCTGCACCCTCTTAGCTGCTGGCAGAAGTCTGAGCTGATGCCATCACTTATCCCAAGAACAATGCTGTACAACCTGCCGAGCCTGGCACAACCCAAGCACATCTGTCTGTCTAACAGCCCTGAGCTGTGGGCTGTGGCAGCTCTGGGGCAGTGTGGAAAAGCAATGGAGAGCACCACCACTGAAGGCCCTCCTGTGTGTGTCAGTGAGTATACACTGCTGATTCACAGCTCTTTCACAGGGCTCATCCTCAGAATGGACCTCCTGGTTCCCTTCCCCATGGAACAGACACACTCTGCTCCTTTGGCTGCCTACACCTCCTTCCTGGTGAGAAGCAAAGAGGACATCATTTGCAAGTATGGCTTGACAAAACCTACTCCCACCAGGTAGAAAGCTGTGATTCTCTCAGCTTGTTCTGCTCAGGATCTGATGCAGAGTGACTCCCCACCACGCCTGGCTGTGCTGCTTCTTCTCCACCCAGACAGCCCTTTCCAATGAGTTTCCACTGCTTTCCTTACCATGAACTGGCTGTCATTGCTTGTGTGGCTCCTCACAGGGCATGGTCAGCTCAGCTGGCACAGGTAGTACAGTCACAAACGCAATTTCTGATCATTTCTGAGATTTTTTTAATGGTGGTGTTACTGTTGCTGCTTTCACAGCTGCTGCAGCTTGCTAGTGCACTGCAGCCGGCATCACCCAGGAGATAAGGCCAAGGAGCACAGCTCTGCACTGCCTACTATCTATCTAAGCTTTTTTCAAGCTTTTATGTTGTTTTTTTCCTTAAGTAAAATCTTAAGAGGGCGTATTTAGCCCAGTATCCAATGTCTTTCTGGAGTGTGCTCTGATAAAGGAAAAAAAATCATCCCTCAAGCAGCGTCGAGGTGAGGAAGCTTATCCCATGCCTCTGCATGGGAACTGTCACAGCAGGATAAACCAAGGGAAATCAAAAGCTCAGAGATTTACCCAGACGCAGAGAAAGGGATGATATTATCCAACATGACATTACATGTTCTTTCTGTAACTCAAATCAGCTTCCATCGGTCAAATGCTGCTCTCCTCTGACATGATAGTCTTCCAGAACAGACTGCAGTGCTGCAGGAGCTCTGAGCAGATTTTTCAGTTTGTTTGTTTTCCTGTTATAATTATTTTCTCTGTAGTCATCACTCCAAGGCTGTCTTTCTGGGAGAGGCTGAGGCAGCACTAACTGGGTGCAGACCCACAGATGGCTCCCCGATAGTGCCTTGCACTGGCGTATGGCAAATAAGGAGTTGTGTGCCCCATTCTCAGGCAGGAACAATGAGTTGTTCCCTACTGTGTTTTCTGATGGGCAATGCTCGGACAGCACAGCTCTGCTGGCCTTCTCAAAGGTGCTGTCTGTGTGTTGCCTCCTCTTGAACTGGATCTGCGTTAAAGCAAATATCTCATCGGCTTGGGCCGCCTTGGAACACAGCTCCAGTATCTCCTGTGGTGGAGAGTTTTAGAGGACAACTACTGCAACAGCTCAGAACATGCCATTTGATATCTGCCCAGTCCTGGGGTCTCACAGGCAAAAATCAAACCAGCAATCAGGAACAACCCCAACTGAGGTAAAGGACGTCTGAATCCATCCCATGCTGATTTTTCACTCACTGTCCTTTGCACACCTGGCCTTTCCCATGCCCTGGGACCCCTCTGTCAGCAACCTTCCTGCTCCACAGCTATGGTTAGCAGGAGGTGAAGGAGAGACAGCTTCTGAGCTCTCCTGTGTTTCTGATGGGGAGCCCCAAAGTGACCCCCTGCACCCTGAGAGGTGAGTGCACACACACCTGGGACTATGTGAACTACGTCTTCAAGGCAATCATTTCCTCATTCCCCAGTCATACCTATGCCCTAGGACACTGAGTTATTTGGGCCCAAATTGCATTTGGTCCCCCTGTGCAGATCACGGCATTGGAGAGGAGCAGTTGCACCGTCAGAGCTGAGAGATGGATATGTGGGAGGTGTAAGGAGGGAAGGAAAGATTTGCATGGCAGAGAATGAGGAGACAGAAACTAGAGACACACATACAAGATAAAAAGTTTCTTGTTTGCAAAGAAGGCACAAAAGATGGTGGTGGCAAGGCCCTCTTTTCCCATGGCAGCATATTGTCATCCTCTTGGAAACTTTGCCAGAACTGCCATCATGAGAGACTGAGGGATGCTGGAGGTAGAGATACTGGCATTTCCCCTGTCTGAACATGGCACAGGTCACTCTAGGGAGTATATCTGATCTCGGGCATTTCAAGGACTGAGTCACAAATCACAGCTGTATGTCTTTCAATATGCTCAGCTGAAGCAACAGAATGGAGCATCAGGCAAACATGGAAGAGGTTTACGGAGGGGTAGAGGGATAAGAGAGGAAGGCATCTGTGTGTGTGGGAAGGAGGGGGCTGTGGTTGCAGAATAAAGTAATTTGCTGAGAAAAATGCAGCAATTTATTTTGAGCTACTACAACTGACCAGTACATTCCCTTTCATTTCTGACTTATCTCTTCCTTTCTAGTACAAACCGTGGGCAGCCCAGGGCCTGCCTCCCTCCTTCTCTGTGGATAGTGCTGACTTGGGAGGCTAGAACAGGCCACTGTTATCAGCAGAGCTGCCTTCATCTCCGCTCCTTTTTCCCCTGATGAGTCCAGCAGCATCCCAACTTGCCAGTGGAGAGAGCACAATACAGACCCATAATCTATAGCCAAGTTTTCAGTGGGAGCTTTTAGTGAAGGAGGTCTCCCTTTTTCTCTTTAGGCTCTCCAGCAACAATTTCCTTCCATACCAGTCTATGAATAGTAAATATTGGTGGTTTTCATTCCATTTTATTGACCTCAGATTTTTTTTTTTTTTTTTTTTTTTTTTTTTTTTTTTTTTTTTTGCTAAGATTCCTGACACTCCTGGTTGGTACTGCAAGGCCATACTTGCTAGTAGCTGTGCAGTGCCATGCACCCCCATGGTTATGTATCCCCTGCATCCTGTTCAGAAAGCTGCTCTAGAGGTGAACACCAGCAGCACTAAAGGAAAGAAGGAAATGAATGTCTGAACAGAATTGGCTCAGCCCCCTGGTCCCTTACTTAATAGTCTCCCTGCTTGCTCTGGAGAAGGACTGCTCTGGTTGCAGGCCAGAAACAGAAAGGCTGCAGAGAGGTTGTGAGAACCCCCTCAGTTTTGATTTTTCTACTACATGGTTAAAAGAATGGTCAGAATTTTTTTTTAAAGTTGACATGCTCAGGGTAGACTAGCAAAGACCATGACAGGAACTAGATAGCAATATTGGAAAAGCAAAAATAAAAGAATAGAATTTTGATAAATAAAAGATTATACAATTCATTTCTTATGCAGGAGCATAGAGTGCACTGGCCTACTCTTTCCTGATGGTTTAGCCTCTCAGCTGGCATGGCTTCCAGGGGGATGCCTCCTGTGTGTGCAGTACACAACTTTTCTGCAAGCAGGAGCCACTTGGCTGAAGACTCAGGTGTAGACTGGCAGTCCTGCTCTCACACATCCTCTTCATCTCATTTCCATGACCCTAGGCCACAAAGGCACGAGTCACAACAAAGGCAAGAATTACCCTGCTCAGGATACTCAGGGCTATCACAGTGATGGCCAGGCTGACTGGACCTTGCTCTTTAGTGCATGGCAGCAGCACAGTGACAACCAACAGATTTGGTCTGGGCTGTGGTACTGTTCAATTGCCTCTGTTTCTCAATCCTACCATCTGGTTTGGGGGGGAGCAGGAAAGAGGTTTTGAAGGGCAGCTTCCCAAGGGTAGCCCACACACAGTGTGTGCTGTGCTCAGGCCAGAAGGTTAAAAAGGGCAGCACACACTGGGCAAGAAAAATTATTCCTTCCTTTGGAGCCTGAAAGGAGAAGGAGAGTCTCTGGATATGCTGAGCACCAGTACCTGAGCTCTTTATGGAAAACTAGTTCAGACTGATTGGCTTCTACTGGATTTCAATCCAAGTCCCAAGAAAGAGTTTATATGGCACCACTAATTTTCTGTATTGATGAAATCTTAAAAAAAACCCATCAAACTCTGAAAGCTAAATTTTCATTTAGTCTATTTATTTATTTTTAAATTGCGTGTCAGTGTCTGTGCCAAACACCAACAGTCAAAACAGGACTTAGATGATAATAAATGTAATGTTAATTACATGCTTATTGTTACTCATTTTTAATAGCTCTTTACATGCAATCAAGTAATAAAGCAAACTGAGGCTCTTTGCAAAGCATACTGTTCCCAAGGAAGGACACAAGAAGACAGAAAAGTCTCTAGAGAGGGTTCCAGGCCTCAGGTGAGGTTCCTAATACTGATCTCCAGGTCTTCTGACAACACAGCCACAGTAGCTAACCTGGTAGCCTGCCAAAGGATACTGGCAAAGAGCAGAGCTATATATAAAGACACCCAGAATCTCTCCATCCATGATATCCTGGCCCCATGCTCATAGCCATGCACAAACCAGTAGGGAGAGGCAAAGTAGCTATCTAGAGAAATATCTCTTTGCCTTCCTTTCAAAACCCCCTTGCTCATGGCAGAATTTCCAGTTCTCTGCATGTTAAATTGTTACACTGCAGTATTTCACTCCTTGGTAGTAACAGAAGTCTTACTCACTGGGAAAAAAAAAAAAAAATCTCACTGCTCAGTTTGTACTAGCCTTGGAAGAATCTAACATAAAATACATAAAAAAACCCTGTGTGATGATTTTATATGCAGGAGAATGATGTTATTTTTGAGAATTTCTTCAGCCCTGTAAAGCTGGACTTCAGGTCAGTAAAGCACGAGGATTTGTTGGTGAAGGCATGCAGACAATGTGGCTGGTACAGTGAGTTAAAATGTCCTAAACCATTTCTAAAACATTTCATAGTGCCAGACACAATCATATCTTTAATAGTAACACACAACAACATAAAGGGTTTACCAACACAAATTGCAATATGTTCCCTTACTCCTGCATGACAGGGTTAGTATATGGAGCTTGTTCCCCTCAACAGAGCTGACAAAGCCAGATGCCATCCCTGCCAGCACGTGCTGTATATCTGGGGCAACTTAAGGACCTTCTGATTGAAGGAAATCCTCCTCCTACCAAACACAGACTGGCAGCAAAAATGCTTCATGGCCAGTTTTTTCAGTCTTAATGACTGTAACAGCTTCTGCAATCTTTGTAAGGGAAGTGGCCAGAAAGGAGCAGGAGATTGATTGTCACTCAGCTCTCGCCATATTACAAAAGGAACCGTGCAGTGAGGGATGCGCAGGGAGCCTCAGGGAAAGGGAGATAAGGGAACAGAGGGGAAGAGCACAGGCTTAAGAGATACATTCCCCACCCAAGCCTGCCTATGGGAATCTGATGAATGCGGATCTTTCTTAATATGACTCAGTGTTAGAAAAGTTTGGCTTTCTGTCCAAGTCTTGCAACATGAATCCAGTCCTGGCCAGCAGGCAGTAACCATAACAAAGTCCCTTTTTCTGGACTGAAACCAGCTGCCTGTCCAGTTTAAGGACCTGACCCAAGGGGTGTCAAGCATGCAATACTTCTGGAGAAGAATTAGTGCAGTCTGCAGAGTTGCCTGTCAGGAGCAGAATGCTGCTTGGGGAAGGAGACAACATCTGTCCTACACTTCACTTATATAGGGTTTTGCCCCTCCCTCTTCCACCTGCCATATTTTAAAGCATCTATTTGGCATTTACCTCCAAGCCAGAGCCTTCATGCTCTGCAAACACGGGCACACAAAATGACTGGAACAGTTTTGGAACAGGACATCCAGAATATAATGAGCAGGGGAGAGGAAAAAAAAAAAAGAGGGAAGAAAAAATCAGCCAGCCCAGCAAACAGCATTTAAATCTCTCTCTTCTTCTCTTATTCCCTTATTCAGTCTTTTCTGTCTTGCTTTGAGTGTGCTGTTTTTATCTTCTTCACTCTCATATAAAAGCCCAGCTCCCCTAGTGAGTGTGCAGATGATGATTTGGCATTGTCCAGGACTATTATGCTGTCAGCTCTCAAAGAAAAAAAGGCTTGTAAAAATCCTGTAGTCAGACAAAGGCAGAGCATGTGGCTCAGGACAGTTTGTACTGCTGTCTGCTAATAACCTTTCTGAACAATAGCTTACATGGAAGGATCTTTCATTGAACATGAAATTCCTCTTTCAGCTTCACCTTCGCTTACTCCTAATTACTGCTCCACTCTCAGTTATACTCATGCTACATATGCAAATCCTCTTTCAAACTCTTTTGTGCAGAATCAGAGGTGCATCTCTCTCCCCCTGGTCCTGTTCTAGCACAAAAGATTGTGCTACTATCCTTGCACAATCCACCACACACTCAAAACTACTCCCAGTTCAGCTCTAGCTACATGGAAATTCATTCACATACATGGTCTTCACCATTCCCAGAAATTTGGCTCCTGCTCTTCTCAGGCATATGAAGCTCAGGTCTATATAGGCCATTTTTTTCTTCATTTCTTCAGGAACAAAAATTTGATAGAGAATGAAGAAGAGGCTCAAGACAGTCATTTCTCTTAAAGATCTAAGGTAGAATCAACAGCTTTTTCCAAAATATAGAAAAACAGCAGGTGTTCTCAAGGCAACTTGAAGAGGTTAAGAATTGACAGGTAAAACAGTGATGTGGTCAGATAATTGACCCAGCTTGTCCCTGAGCCCCAGTGGTGCCAGGTTCATTGCAGTCCAAGCTGCACAGGCTGGTTCCTCTGCTTGGCTTGTAGAGACTTGGGCCCTGGCAGAAGAACTGAGGTGACCTATCTCAGACAATTTATGACATTGTGCTCTCCAGTATTTGGCCTGGTGCAGATTACCAGCTTCCTGACAGTGCCAGGAATATGCACATTATGTGCCTGTGCATCAACTGTCTCTGTTTACAGCACTGGAGAGCTGCTGATTGTGGGTTTGGGCTAAGATCCTGGACTGTGAAAGTGAGCTGGAGTGTGATCATTCTGGCAACTCAGCTCTAGGGAGCGTCCCTCACTCCCACTGTCTACACAGTCAGCTACCAGCATCTCTACTTTTCTTCCAGAGGAGCCTGCAACCACATACAGCCAGTTCTGGGAGGACCTATTTTATAGGAAAGACTGAAATGGTTAAATCTGATGAGTGCAAGCTGCTGTTGCTTCGAGAAAATCCTCAAATGAGAGTGAGGATTTGCAATATGAAATGGGTCTGTGAAGCTGGTACATGCACAAAACAGCACAGCAGAACCTGGGAAGGAGACTGAAAATGGACTTGGAATTTCCCCTTGCTGTGTATGCACCTAAGCCCAGGTCAATATAACACCAAACACAAAGCACAGGCAGGTCCTGATCTCTGCTATGCCTGCCTAATGCCAGGTGTACTCTGCTATCAAGGATGGTGTTAACTCCACACTTACACCACCTCAGACAGGTCAGCATGCAGCCCAGTGGGTTTACAGGGAGCAGGAGCCAGCTGTGGGCTTGCAGGCTTTTGAGATGTATTTGTGAGCTGGGCCTAGTTCCTGTTCTCCATCACGCACCCCAAGCTGGGGACAGGAAAGCTGTGTGGAATCCAAGAGTTTGCAAGTAAAATGAACAACAGCAAAGTGAATTAGGGCTGTGCTGCACTCTGAGATACACCCTGAGAATGAAGGCTGTAAGGAGAAGCAGCCTACTTTAGGCTCTGAGCTTTTTTTCTGAGCAGGGCCATGTCCTGCTCTTACCAGGATGCCTGTTCCAAATAATGCTGCATTTATTTTAGCTGACAAAAATTTGCCAGAGCTGGTGACATAAAGGCTTGTGCCTACTGAGACAAGAACGTAATTCAGGCAACCAAATAAGCTGTGAATAATGAACACATCAGGCTCAAAATAGCTGGAAAAAGACCACATGAGCTGAAAACCTTAGTGTGCAGGACAAGTTTGGTGTTCTCTGAGTGCACTGGATGAATCTAACTTAAATGTGGCACACTTCTCCATTCCATTTATCACAGCAAACATTTAACCAGCCCCACAAAACACCCTGAGTGCATGGAGGGCTTACAGGGAATGAATGTGGTGTCAGACATCTTCATAACCTGATCACTGGAAGGTAGAGTGGAAAGGGACAGGGCAAAGGCTTTTAGGCTGGAGCTGGTTACAGGGGCTAACACCCTGTAATAGTATTTTTGGGATGCTCTAGTGTGTGTCAGCATCAAGGACAGGTGGCCAAAATTCACAAGCAGGGGACATATCCCAGTGGAAGAGAAGGGCAGGGAATCAAAAAGCTCTGGGGAACTGCAGTAGCTGATGTTATTTTGCTTCTTCCACTATCACTTCCTGTGACCCACTCCTGTCAGCTTCAAAGTTAAGGTTTACTCATCAAGTACACCCACCAAGTCCTGTTCCACTGAAAACACACCCCATCACTTCCTGAGCACTCACACACATGACCAACACTGCATCTAGCTTCTGACTTATATTTTCTCCTTACTCATGTTTTTTTTTCTCTCTCTCTCTTTTTTCATCCTCCTGTGCTAAGGGATCGTGACCAGAATGAAATCCTGACATGCTTTTGAGCCCAAGATAGCTAGTGGTTTTACACTCCCTAGATAAATCATCCCACACTTCTTTGGAAAACATGAATGCCTTTCCCTGTGGTTCATGACATCTGAAGTGTCCTGTCATTATTATTAACTGAAGAAGAGCCTTCAAAGTCTCTGGTGTTGTCCATAGGTGCTTCAGTGCATAGTGTTAGGGGCAGGGCTTAGGTCAGGACAATGTTTCACTCACTGTTAATGCCAGACATTCGGATGTCTCATTTCCAGCCCAGCAGAACCTGCTTGAAGAAGCTAATTGTCTTACCCAGGAGTGTAAGAAATGGGCTCTTTATGGAGTATGAAATCCATTTTCTCTAGTCCTTCATTTGGATTGTGCTTTATGACATGAGAAGATGCAGTAAGTGAATAAAGCACTACGTTGTTGCTGACTGATGGACAGATGATCCCAGAAGTCTGTATCTGTATCTCCACCTTCCCACTGCAGTATATTTGCTGGGCTGTCAGTCTTAAAGCCAAAATTACTTGGGAACCTGAACTTTCTTGAGATTCTTCCCCCTGCTCATTCCAGAGAAAGAACTGGAAGTTAACACAGGACTAGGAGCAAGTAGAGGGGGAGAGACCAGCTTTGGCACCTGTAAAACTTAGATAAGAGGAAAGGAAATGAATGAGGAGCTTGGACTAAGCTGAACTACAAATGCAGCACTGCAGCCAATGCAGAGTGGCTGCAAGAGAGCCTATATTAACTTCACAGCAATACCAGACAGCAGGAGTGGGAAAGTGCTTACTAAATTCCTCCTCCTGACATCCAGGAAGGCAGAGTAATGAAAAGTGAGACAAGCAGAGACTAAGGTCACTTGCCAGGACCAGAGAGAACAAAGAATAAGACCATACTAAAGCTGTTCCCTTAGTCCCCTGCCCGTAAGCAGAAAATTAAGGTTTGCTTCATTCAGGAGGGAAACAATCATATAAGAGATAGAAAGACCATGAGCTGCTCATTTTCTGGAGCTATGACAAGCAGTTCTGGGAACAGCTGCATTTTCTCCCCTTCTCTCAAAATAGAAGTTAAAACAAAGGCACTTTTTTTTCCTATTTTTCTCCTTTTTTTTTTTTATCAAGGGGGATAATCTGCTGCAAGGGAGAGGAAGATCATCTGTTCAAAGCACCACTGTTTCAGAGAAAGTCTAAGGAGGTCAATGAAGTCCCTTCTGATTTGGAGATAACCTTCCTCTCACGGTCACTTTCACAGCTGGCATCAGCTTCTCTGGTTTGAAGGCAGCCAGAGCAATTCACACGGGTTGCGAATGACACCTACTGTGTTAATGGCTTTCCCTGGAGATGCTGTTTGGAATGTGGTCCCCCAGCCCAGAAGTTCTGCTCTGCCCAGCATGGGACCCCAACAGCATAGAAATTCCCTCCATGCTGGCAAATGAGCTGAGACTCCTGCTCTGCCCAAGCATCCTGGCTAATTCTGCAGATTGATTTGGATTCATGTGCACTCTTTGTACCTCTCAGCCATCAGCTGAAATGGGCTGCTTACACCTTCTAGCCTCTCATCTGTCTAGTCTGCCTGCCTGTGCTCCTGCTTCCCAGCCACCTCTCTCCTGCATCCAACACCTCTGGCTGCTCTGACAGTGCAGCAGCACAGACAGGCTCACACCCTTTTCCTCCAGTCCCAGCTTTTCCCAGTTGCTTTCACCTTTCAGCTTTCCTGTACTGAACTGTGAAATTCCACTGATGGGAAGAAATAAGCCTGCCAGACCCTCTTGCTAGGCAGGAAACAAAAGCTTTTTCTCTCTCTCTCCCCAACACACAAAAATGGCCAATTTTCCAACAGCATCATACATGGGTTCAAACAACCAATACTTCCCCAAAAGAAATGCAAGAAAGAAGGATGAAGCACAAGAGGAAAGAAAAGAAATCAGGGCTACAAAAGGCTTCTTTTAAAAACAAAGTCCCCAGTCTAGTATCTCAAAGGCCATTAATATCAGGATAAAGTGAGTAGCAGCACGGAAAATGATATAAAAAAAATCTCTTTCTAGAAATAATAGACAATATTAGGCCAAAGGTCAGTGAAGGAAATCTGGGGGTAGGTTCACGTGAACAAACACCAGGTAGTTTTTCAGACCTTAAGTATATTTTGCCTGCTCAATCTTCAGTGTGCAGGCACTTGGACTGGGATGTAATGATTCAACATGAGCACTGTGGGAAGCTCAGGGAGCAGGGCCTGACCCACCCCTGGTGAGACTGTGTCAAAGTGCACAGGAATCGATGCGATGCCCTGACTTCAGTGCAGCTGTGTCAGGGGGAACTTAGGAGCTCAGGGCACATGTGAAGGTTATCATAGCTAGATGTTTTCTCATGGGAGAGAGCATATGGAAGTAAGATTTTCATTTCCTCCTCTTATTGTTTCACCAAGAATATCCCTGAAATAGATGGAGGTTTCTTTTTTTAATGAAAAGAGTTGGACTAGGCTTGCCATAAATCTTTATGATGTTCTTCCAACAATCCCTGCACCCTGGGTGGCTCAGCTTGGGAAGCACCTTCTAAGTAGCAGCAATAACATAAACTATTGGTGAAACAGCATTTGGAGCACCATCCAGGTAGAATTAGGGCACCACACAAAATAATTGTTCCAGATTTAAATGATCTTGTTTCAGACTTGTGGCTCAGCTATCGAGTAAGAGCCAGGAATGACTTCCATACTTACTGAAGATGATGGAGGCAGATGGGAATTGCACTGGCAGTAGCACAAATTTATCTGTGCCCTGGCCAAAACAGAGACAGCTGGTTTCATACATGTGTCTCTCCTACAGCTGAGAACAACTGGCTGCCAGGCCAGTTCCAGGTTCAAGTCCCATGATGGGAAATCAGCAGACAATCAGCTGACATCTGTAGACTTGATGGAATCGTGAATGCCTTCCCATATTTGCATTGCCTACAATCAGGCTGAGTTGCAATCAACAGATTGGCAATGTATTTATCTAACAAACTGGAAATCCACTGGAAAGGCCAGAGCAGGACACATATGGAGAAGTGAGGACAAGAAGGATGTGAACAAACTGAGGGGTCCAGAAAAGAGCAGGAGGATGATCCCATATTTAAGGATACATGAGCTACAAAGAAAGGAAAAACCAATTGGACCATCACAGCTTAAAAAAGACTGGAGTAGGACACAATAAAAGTGATGAAATCATGGACAAGATTCCTACAAAATAAACAAAGCAACAGATGATTGCATCTGATTCACACCAGATAAGACAAGAAGCTATGGTCTCAAACTGCAATGGGAAAGTTTCAGTCAACCTTGGAAGAACACAAAGATGATGAAGCACAAGCTTAATTTGTCCTGTATGTTGTATTGAGGCTGTGTAGTCATTTCAAGCAAACTAGAGAAACAGTTATCAGGAATGACTTGGGAAGAGCTGATCCTGCTATTAGGCAGGGATTTGGACTAGGTAACTGGTGAGGTCCTTTGCAGGCCTTTGTTCCATTCATCCACTGTAAGATGAGCACTGTGCAGCCATGACATATTGACAACAGCAGAGTAGCTGCCAGGGGTTACCAGTAGCCAGTGTTTTTCTGATGGTGAGGGCAAAACAGGGAGGAGGAAAGGAAGGGAAGAGCATACAGGAATTCTTACCATTGAAATTCTTAGAATACATCAATGCACTCGATCAATTTAACTCCCATGTGAAGGATTTCCTCACATTCACACAAATCCACTGTGAACCTAAACCAGCATTTTCCTCCCCCATGGCCCCCCAGCCGTAGCCCAGCCAGGTGGGTGGCATGATGGAGTGTTGTGGGATTGCCTGCAGCAGCAGCTGCACTGACTCACAGGACATCACCCCAGCTGGCCAGACACTCTGCAAACATGTGGAAGCCCTCCTTCCCAGATGGCATTTTACAGGCAAAGAAGAGGAGGAATGACACCATTTGTAGTAACTGGGGTTGTGCATGACACCTCCAGCTAACAGAGGAACAGAATATTAGCAAGGAAAAATTGCAGGATGTTTTGCCTCCCTGTTTTGCCCAGGAGCTTACTGTCAGTTTGTCAGGTGTCACAGGTCAAAGGCTTCTCTTGGGTCCCAGCTAAGGAGGCATACACATTTTCACCCATGTTATGACATGAACTTAATGACCTTCTTTAAAGAGGCAGCTCAAGGCTTCTTGCTCTTCAACATGGCATTAAACAGTGAAGCTGCTGTCTCTGAGGTGAAAAACTGCATTTTCTGATCACCTACAAATAAAAGTCACTGCAATCCAAATCCTTTCTTGTAAAAGCAAAGTGGTTTTAACTGCAAAGTGATGGCCAAGTTCCCAGGTAAGAGTGTAGTTACTTTCTGACTCTCTTAAATTTACCTCTGCAGTTTAAGATGGGGCCCAGCACACATCATTGAAGACAAATGGCTGCTGTGTCAAGCTGAGGAAATGGGCAAAGCAAGCCCTACATAAACAGCTTCTTTAGTGCCCTGCCACAGAGTCTGACAGATGCCAGGGCCTAGACTGGAAATTATGAGTCGGATCCCCAAATGGAGCAAAATGACTGTGCTCCACATCAGCCCTGATTTATACCAACCAAAATCTGGCCTGCTGAGCTCAAACTGGATCAAAATGTTGGAGTTTCTGGCCTCTCTAACACACACCCTGATCTGTATATGAGAATGAGAAATGGCATGGTCACAAATATGTCAGCTCATGGATACACACAGATTGCAGGGACATCTGGCTGATGGAAACTTTAGGAGATATAGAACTTATGGAAATGGGAAGAAATCCATTATTTGATTAAAAGATTAGATAATGTAGGTGGAAAAGTACTTGCAATGAGCCTGTTGAACAGAGGCCTTCACAGGGTGGGTGAAACAGCATTCTCACCATTAGCCAGTTTCTGTTAATCAGTTTTGATATAATTCTGCCTGTGTGTGTCTAATTCTTGTCACAGAAGCTTGAGCCATGCATATCATGAACAGGTGCCATGAAAGCTTCTCTGAAATCTCTGCTAATATTAGAGCCTCCTGCCTTCCAGTCCCCTGGCTCCCTACACCAGCTCTGCCCCTCAGTTATTCCATCACTACTCAACCACCCATGGCTTTAAGGTGTTAGATGCTCTACTTGCAGCTATCACACCTACACCAAACCAAGGACCCATTTTTTGGAGCCACAGAGAGGCTGCATCCAACTCCAGTGGCCTAAACTTTTCCAAGGGATTTTTCACTTTACATAGTTATCAAGTTTTTGGCTGACCTGACTAGTCAGTTGGTGTGTATACGCAAGCCACTGATGAAAAAGAAGGAGTTAAGAATCCTTTACACCATTAGGTTTTCATCAGATCTCATTCTGCTGCTAGAGAGCACTAGAAGCATCTGTTAATAAAGGGCGGGGGGGAATAAACCCCCACTTCCTCATGTGAAGATATCTTTTTCTATCCAGCTGCACCCAGAATGAAAGAGCTATCAAAGAAAGCTCCCCCATTAGCCATCAATTCAGAGCAACTTCAATCAGTCAGTGCTGCTGGAGCCTGTGGGAATATCTGCCCAGCAGCCTCCTACATGCTGCACTTGAGTGCTCAGAAAGAGCCACATTAAACCTGCCTGCCATCAATCCAGGGGCCTCCTTCTCTGTAACTTAATGAGGTGAGCCAGTTGGCATCAGTGACAGGGAGCTGAGGAGTTAAAATTAAAGTGTGAGTACAAGCCACTTTGCCTGGGAAGGTGTGCACACACAGGGGAAGCTGCTGACCCTTCTTTAAGGGGCTCTCTGCAGGACTGAGGGCTGTTTCTGAGCTGCAGCAGACCCAAGGGAGGCTCAGAGGGATGGCAACAGCTCCCCTTACTGTGTAAGCCATCCCAGCTGGCATGGCCTGGCATCCCTACCCGTGTCTGGGCAGGCAGGGTGGGAAGAGGTGATGTTCTCTCTCATCCACATGGTGTGACCTCCTCTCAAGCCCAGACGTGTTGCTGCAGACAAGTGGCATGCCTGGTGACCAGGCCATCCCCATTGTCTGCTGCTCTAACAGGGGGGCAGGTGGCTGTCTCTTCACATGCTACTTCTCCAGCTGGCACAAATCCTTCCTGTTTATTGCAGCTGGAGGATGGCTGAGCCATACAAAACCAAACAGGGAAGCTGTGTCTTTCCCAGCCATTTTTAAAGACCAGAAAAATGCATGACATTGAGACTGAAGGTTTCTCTCAGACCCTGTCTCCAACCAGATTGAGAGGGACAAAATTAAAGCAACTTTCAAACACACCCATTACCCAACTATCACTTGATTTAGGTCCAGTTTATGGATTTAACCTGGCCATCATCCATCCTGGTGACTCCTAAGGCACCTTGATCAGGTGCTCCTGCCAATAGATGGCTCCTCAAGAGTAACTTTGCTGCCAAGTTTGTTTTTTCTTCTTTTCCTTGCCATTTGCTAAGACAACTGTATTTCTTCTTACTGAAGAGGAGTTGCTATTGCTCAAGGGAGCTTTCCCAAGACAAAAGTAACCTCTCCTTTTGAATCCTACTTGAAAATTGCTCTTCCCATGTACCAGAGACTACACTATCAAGTGTGAGGAGTGTTCTGCTATGAAGATGGTAGTTAGAGATTAAATATTGACCAATAAGTTGCTGAGACCCGCTTTGTGGAGAAGATGTACTGCTTCAAAAACCCAGAAAAACCCCATAAATTGTTAGTGAGTCACGAAATATAATATCTTCTGTGCTTGGATGTAAAAATTTCACTTTCAAGATAAGTTGTTCAAGATAAGAAGCTGTGTATGGCCAGCTCTACAAGCATAGCAGCATATTTCCTTAATGCTTTTGTGTTCTGTGTGCTCAAGAGGAGTCAGCAGTTCAGCATGACCAGCAGGAGAGTGTCTGCTTTGAGGGCTCAAAGTCAGAGGCCTCAAACTGATGGTGAGATATGCTGTACAGTGGGTATGCCCCTCCTGTCACAAACGCTTCATCATCTCTGTGCTTGGTTGGAAGCAGAAGTGCTTTTTCAATCTCCCTCTTTCCTCCAGGCAGGCAAACATCACGGTGAGGCTGCCAGAGACTGCCTCAGTGGGGAAGGTCATGCAGAACTGAACCATGTCAATGTTATTGGCAAAGCAGCATGTTGTGTCTCACATCCCTCAGTGCTCTGGGCTTGTCTGTGCACAGAAAGGTGCAAGAGGGAGGGAACAATACTGACTCTGCTCTCTGTCCAGCAAACATGACTGGAGCCAACTTTTCTTGCTGGGTCCTTGATAGTGTTCAAGAATTCTTCGATCAATACAATCAAGGATACCAATATATCAAGGAGCACCAGAATGGAACACTGACCTTCATCCATGCCTAGAAAAAAGTTACCATCAAGATCACACCTTGGCCATGCCAGTGTCCTAAGGCTGATCATGTGGAGCACAGACTATGGGAGAGCATAAGCACTGTTGTACTGAGCTCACTGCTCGCCTTTCTGTAGGCACTCACTCTGGAAGGTCACAGTGGCAGTAGGCAGATATTTAATAAAGGAGTAGATTGAAAGCCTATGAAATTCAAGGTCTTCCACTCCAGGTACTGACAAAGTGCTCTACTCTTTCATCTCACACCTTTTTCAGGTGGGGCAAGGAACAAAGTTTAGCTCTGTCCTCCCTAACCAAGAGGGGAAAAATGTAGCAGGACTGCTTCATGCATTGGCAGGAGGATGCAGGTGAATATGGGTCCTTTCCCCACCCAGAAAGGAAAGACACTCCATAATGTGCATGAAGGCCCTTTCAAGAAGGTCCTATTTGTAGTCTTACTCCCAAGCAGGCCAGTATGGCTAGCACATAAACTGACTATGGATAAGCAATATGAGAGTGCTTAGGGTAATTGTGCAGAACCTGCTTTGTTCTTCAGCTGGTTCCTGACTTAGCAAAGTGCTCTCAAACTCTTGTTTCAGACCTTCCCTTGACTTCACGTTCCACATCCCTTCTCACACTGCCTATTCAGGGACTGAAAAGGGTCTATCAACCATATTCACACTGCTGTGCTTGCCCTGCTCTCATTGTATCCCTGCAGGGGACAGACTGAAAGGCGACAAAAAAATTAAACCAGGAGCAATTTGCAGGGAGGCTCAGTGCACAAGTGCAAACATGTTTGTTTGTAAATGGTACATTCTACAAAAGACATTTCCTCTCATCCCTGGTGGCAGTTTCACCTTGATGTTTGCTCAAAGGATTTTATCACTGAAAATGCATCAGATGAATAAGAAGAAACAGTTAAAAAGTAATTTCACCACTGCCAAAGTGCAGAAAACAAAAATAAAATATAACAGCTTTCCTCTTTCTCTAAGCAACTCACACTGTCTATGGGATCTTTAAGGTCTTATACTGATGAAAATGATTATACCACTGCTACTACCAACAATGCTTGGCTGGTACAATTCCCTTGGCATGCATGTGGATACTTGTCAGGGGAATATCTCCATGCTCACACATTCATTTACATGCAACAGTCTGTTTTGATGGCAGCTCAAGTGCCCATTTGTGCACAGGCCATTCAGAGTGCATAGCTTTCTGTTCAGGATGTACAATACATCCCTTTCAAATGTGCAATAACAGACAGCTTACGCTGCTGTCAGGCTGGATAGAAATAGTCATTGATTTCTGTACTAGTTGTATTCCTTAGCTTGCATTGAAATGAATCTATTAGGGGTATTAGGCCTGGTCTACAACTAATTTGGGTACCCATTTAGTAAGAGTCTGATGAAGATGGGAAGGCTTTGGTCAGTGCTCACTGCAGGCGTAAGATCTGAAGACATCATCCCTTCCCCACGTTTCCCGTCACCTCTTGGTTAGAGATTATTGCTCCTGCTGATCATGCCAGCACCTCTTGCTCCAACTCAGGCAAAAAGCCAACAGCAACCTCAGCAATCTCAGCTGATGTTACACTGAAGCAGGAGAGAGAAGTAGGATGCTATCCCTTCCTCTGCCTACACTGAACTGCAATTTTCAGCAAGAAGTTTAAGAAGGAACACTTGTGAAAGAGGGGGCAATACTCCTGCATGTGATGTTCATAAAGTTAATGTCTGGAACATATATGTGTATATACTGGGCTAGTCCTCCTGGTCCTGTTTGGCTGTGCTGCTTTAGTACAATGTGCATTAGGTGGTGATGTACTGCTTGAACTACAGCTATGCAGTTACATTTGATGTGTTCATAAGGCCTCAGCTAATGAGGGCATTAACGACAGCTGTAAACTTGGTCCATACTGCTTTCTCTCTCCATAGCAACTTTAATTCCAGGATCTCAAAGCACGAGTGAAACGCCACAAATAAACCTTCCCAACATGCACCAGAGCACGTGAGGTATTAGAGCTGGTTTAATTTTCACAGCAAAGATCTTACATGAATAATGAATCCTTTTATTATGCTCATGAATTATCTGTGAGCAGGCTGTGAGCTTTATGAACATGTCTGCTGATCCAAAGTTTTAATGAACAGCCAACGTTAACAAATGTCACCGTACTAGATGAGAATGAAACTCTTTACCCCTGCGGTCTGAGGTCTGTGACTGGCACCCTGGGTCACAGGACAGCATTTAGCCTCCTCGGTGGAAAAATGGAAACCTCATTAGTGAAAGTGACTACGAATGGACCATATTTGTGTCACACTTGTGCCCTGGCTTCCAATCTCATTTGGACAGGTGAACAAAGAGCAATCACACACCAGCCTTAAGGCGAGAAAAGCCTTATATGCTGTAAGTGCTGAGAAGAGGGAATGAAAAAGTTCACGAAGAGAAGCAGTTAGGTGTTTGAGACACTCTCAACTGTCTTTGGACACCTGTCCAACCCTAATCTTTAATAAGCATTTTTATGTGTGTTTTACAGACAGAGGAAGTGACACACAGGGCACAGGAGTAACCTCCCAGGGTCACCTGTTCAGACAAACAATTTAACTCCCTCTCTCCCCTGTATCATGTCTCCCCCCAAAAGGTGAAGGGCCTCAGCTTGCAGAATGGAGGTAGAAATCTCAGTTGAATGAGCACTCTAAGGGGATTTCTTGCTTGAGATGATGAAGAAATAGCTTAAGGTTGTCTGTTTCCTTCTAGTCAGGCACTCCTTTCCCCTGTTGAATCTGAAATCAAGAAGCATCTAGGCAAGTAAAAGGGAGTGATCATTTAAAAAGAAACTACCCCCCAAGCTTTCAAATCTCCTAGAATATTTATGCTTGAAATCACCATGTATGTCCAAGTTCTGAGTCAGTCAGTATGTCCACATCTACCCACTGTGTCGAAGGTAAGTATTAAATACACAGGCCTACTGAAACCTAGGAAGAGGAAAAACAACCCTATGATTCTCAATTAAAATGCAGTACTGAGTTCAGGAATAACAAGACAGCTCTCCTGAAAGCTGGATTTTACCTTGGACAAACAAAAGCTCTATGGCAGCAGATGTGCCCACTGAAAAGGAGGAAGAGGGTCAGCAGAACAGAGCTAATTGGAACCATTTGGTAGAATGGACTGGAGTAATTTTCTTCAAATCCAGGTCCTTATCTTTCTCTACTTCCTTATGCAATGCCTTTTTTTTTTTTTTTTTTTTTTTTTTTTCAGTACCTCTATTGTTGAACCAATCCTCCTGCTCCGATGCAATTAGAGCCGAACATTTCCTTTGAATTAGCACATCAACAGTCCCCTGTCCCAGCTAAAAACAGCTTTGCCTCGGGGCACTGAAGAATCTTCACTGGCAGCAGCGGGCTCTGCCGTAGGCATTACCTTGCTGTTACATCCTCATCACACAGCTCCATTTAGTTTTCCCAGGGCAGTAGGTAGGAGACAGAAACCAGAGCTGTTCCCTACCAGGGAAGCCCGCCTTTCCAGATCTTTGCGGGCAGCCTTCCTATGCAAAATCAGCCTTATACGGAGACAGAAAATGAGAGACTATTCCATTTACCTTTGCTCTTTGGTCTCCAGTGTCCAGTTTTTGCTCACACTGAGACCACAAATCATGCCAAAGGCTCATTCATGTAAATAATCCACACTGCACTTTTCTCAGAACTCCACTTTCTTAGGGTCTCCATATAGAGCTCCAGGGCTGTGCTGAACCTTGGCACTCCTCCACCCACCTGCTGGTGGGAACCCATATGGATGCAAAACTCACAGGGTAAAATTTCCACCATAAGAGATCCTGCTGCTGGCATGCACCAATACAGCTTCGGACTGTACCATGTCTGCAGTTTCTTAATTTTTAACTCAGAGTAGATCAAGTCATGTTGAGTTTTTTTTAAAACTAACCAATCCTCAAAATTGAATGGAAGTGAAAACAGTCATTCAAAAAACTCACCAATCCCAAGGACACAAGCAAGTCCCAAAAATCTGATTATGTGAAGTGCAACTTATATTCACATGTTACAGTTCTGGGCACTTCTAAGATTGGCCACATGCTTTTGCCTGTAAATAATCTGACAGTGTGCTTTAATATGGACCAGATAGGGAAACCAAAAGATAGCTCTGCCTAATACTTATCATGGAAGTACCTCCTTAGTTTAAAGGAAATATCCTTTATAGTATTTAATCCAAATGCATACCCTTAGTCTTGCTACATCATCTGTCCTTGGATAACACTGAAATTGCTATTTCCCAAACCAAGCTCTAATTGAACTTCCAGGTCTCCAAGCTTTCATCCTCACTAAACGATCACATTCTCAAATGGAACAACAGCATGAGTAATTTCCCTTGAACGCTGAGACTAAGCATATGGAAAATGAATCTCTTCTGTTCCTTAGTAAATTAATCACAGGATCTTTTATTTTCCAGTCTCACCGTTTACTCTGTGAGGGATGGCTCAAACCCCTCACATCCAGCAGCTAGGCAAGTCTATTAGGAACCCAGTTTGACTCAACACATAGTTATGCCAGTGTCAGGATATTGTTATTTCAGCATCAGGACCCCTGGTAAGTGAGTCCCGTAACTAATTCAAAAATGAAAGGATACCTGCTCCTCTGCTTCCTACACCCTGCTGTCTCTAAGCAATTACTTGTGTGCCAGCATCATTGTAAAGCTGTGCTTTAGTAACGTGTGAAAAGCAATTGAAGTTATGCAGCAACTTAAACATAGAAACACTTATTAATACCTACACTTACACTGAAGGGACTCAGGTCTGCTTTGCTCAAGTGATGAGATCATTTGCAGAGCCTTCTAGTCAATGTAAACCTGACTGACAGGTCACTTAGGCTTTCAATTCATCCCAGCAGACTACTGATGGGTATAAACTGTTCCTCTGAGAAGCAAAAAGGCAATAACTAACACTTTGCTGCTGTCTTTGTGAGGCTGGATGATATGGAGATAAGGCCTCCTCCCTAAGCTCCTGCCAGCTGAAGGGAGACTTTCACACGAGTTATGCTGGACTTTGGGGAAGATCTGTGAGAAATATTTTATGTGATTCTAATTACCCCTCCTAAACAAACTGCAATAGCAAGCTCACCCTTTGAAACAAGTCAGGGGAAAACTCTTCCTTGAGCACACGAGTAAATATTTTCAGTGTCTTATTACCCATCTCATATGCTTGAGAAGATCTTTTCCTGTTGTGCGGGAACACACTCGATATCAAACTTTGCTTCACAATAAAGAGGTGCTTTAATAAAGTTTTGCACAAAAGGAATGGAGGTAAAAAAAAAAATAAATTAAAAACTATATTCTGTCCAGCTACCAGGACAGCTGATGAGGGCATGCTGGGCAAATCCATGCTCAGAAAAGCAGTGAGCAAACCAGAAATCCTGTCCTCCAGGGCTGTCATGCCCATCTCTCTCCATCGTCAATGGAAAATGATGCTGCTGCCATAGCACAGGGAAAGCCAGAATGTGCTGCATATACAGTGATTTAACAACACTCAGCCAGAGGAACAGAGCAAGGGAGCTCATTTTTCAGAAGACCTGCATTTCCTAACAGGTAAAAGTCTCCTCATGATGTGAAACAGCATTCAACCTTTCCTTCTGAAGTGCTTTAGTTTAATATTGACAGTGTCCTGCTTTGAAAAACGTGATATGCACTGGGGAAGGGTGACTTAGAAGCTGTAGGAACAGAGTTGTGCCCAGTGTATTTGTCCCTTTCCCTGGATAGTAAGTGGTCAGTTAACACCCCATCACAGTAAGCACAGTTGGGGTTATCTGATGATGGATATACTGTGATGAGGGCTCTTGGAGCAATTGGTTTAAGATTCAGAAGGATCTCTCAGAAGTGTAAACTTGTAATGGCTGCAGTACTGCGCAGTGATGTAAAATCAATGCAGATGCAAGCTTTAATACAAAGGTAATGGGGAGGCAAAGACATAAATAAGGAAAACTACGAGTGAAGAAAGGTCTGGTAATAGAGGAGAGCGCAAAGCGAACACGAGTTGCTGTCATTTATGATAAATAATTCTCAGGTAGCTCCTGCATGGGGCTTTTCAGACATGCAGTCCAAAGTGCTCTAAAGATGAACTAACATCTTTTTATAGTTGAGGAAACTGAGGCACAAAGAAGGTGTGCTGTTTATTTGGAGTCAGGTAGTCCATGCCAGATGCAAAAGCAGATGTCAGGATTCTCACCTTCCTATTTTAAGCCCCACCATTCTATGCTAAAATGATTTGTTCTGCCATTTCTGCAGTCTTTTTCCCAATACATACTTTGTTGGCTAACAATAAATTCAGCTTGCTGCTGAGGTATGGGTTTCCCCAGTCAGGAGGGCTATGTCTGTATTGATGTACTCTTTTTCTACACTCCACTTTCTCTTTATTTTCAACATTTGCACAGGTACAATAAGGTTTGCTACCTAGTTCAATACCAGGTACCTTTGCATAGAGCACTTGTCACAGCTGAATGCACACTGGAAGGGCTTAGATATGTATTCCAAAGAAGGAACGTGTAGAAGTAAAGCATAATGTCTATTTCTGTCCTTTAACATCTTTAAAGCCATTTTGTTCCCAGAATTACTGGAGCCTCTCAGGCCACACACAGTGCTTCATTGCCCTTGTTGTCCTCTACAGCCAGACAAAATTTTCTAGCTGAAGGATACTCCTGAAGAACCTGATTTTCCACAGCTGATGTACTATTGCATGTATAATCTTTTTTCCACAAGGAAAACTATTTTGTTAGAAAAGTTTGTTACAAGTTCAAAAGTATTTTTAAAAATACTCACTAAAATTTTTTGAAACATATCATTCTTGTATTTCTCTCTTGCCCTTTACCCATCTTCCTATTCTATTTGATTCTGAACACATACTTACTTATTTTTTCACCTTTGCTTTTTACTCCAACTCAATTTTTTTGGTTTTAGCTTTCTAACCTTTTTAACTTCTGAAGCTATTGCATAATGAACAGTTTTAAGGTCATTCAGAAATGGACATGTTCCCAAAAATTAGAGTGGAAAGTGTAAATATATAAAAATACAGAACATGCATACATTACCATTTTACCACATTAAATTATGAGGGAAATAAAAAGATGCATAGGCAAATATATTCTTCAAAGTTCCTTTTTAAAGTATTATAAAATCAAAGAATCTACTCCATTTTAAGTTTTGCAAACCAGAAATAGCTTTCAAGAAAATAAATTAATTCTCTTAAAAGAAAACAAAACAAACCATAACCCTCACCACCACAACAAAATACCTCTCCTGTGTCTCTTAGCCTGAAATAAATATAAGCACCACTTATTTGTCATCAAGCATTGCTTCTGTTTTCAGCTTGCTGACAACATACTACAAGTCCCTTTTGATTCTCTTTTGGGATTTTGCTTCTCTCTCAAAGCTAGGTAAGTGCTGCTCTCCTGAATCTCTTGGTACCTAATCCATTATTTCTGGACTGAAGATTTTACGCTTTTCTCTCAATACCTGTCAAAGGCATTTCCTTATACAAAGGCATCCCCCTCTCTTTTCCAATTAATCATTCTCATTCATTACCTAATCATTCAACAAATAAATGCTGATTGCTTTCTTGGAGAGGCAATGGTAGAAGTCCAGCTGGTTGGAAAAAGTAATCTATTGAATGTTAAATTCCATAACAAATACTAAAACCCATATTTGCCCAGACTCTCTAAGGTTCAGAGGCTGAGCCTGAATAAAAACCAGTTTTCCAGGGATGGTACTAAGAATTCTCAGAGTTTATCATCTACCCACAGCTTTAGAAAGTTATTGTTGGTACCTGAAGGGAAGGTGACTGTTTGCAAGAAATGGTCTGCTTCAAAGACCCAAAGGATCTTTCTAAGGCTGTCCTATCTTCCCTACAGTTTCTGGTGCCATGGTTACCTTTTGATTTGATTATTCACTTATACAATTCTCACATGGTAACTATGCTAACACTGAGAATCCCTTCAAATCATCAATTTCTTCCATGGTTCTTGGGACAGACACCTACAGTGTGCTCCTGAAAAGTCTGAATGCTTGTGGGAAAGGACTTGTAGGTCTGTTTAAAGTACTCTTGATGGAATATCTGTGGTCACACAGCAGGGGAAAAGTCCTCATGTGGGAATAGTGGCAGGCTTGCTCTATCTGAGTTGTTAAGCATTCTCCATCACTACTCAGTTACAGAAAACTATTTGCAGGACAGAGATTGTAAATCTCAGCTCCACAGATATTACTCTAAATCAGGGAATATGTCTTAGCTATTTCTGCCCTTTTTATGTGAACGGTATAGTAAGATTATCTGTGGTCCACGAATAATACATCATATTTCTTACCACTCAGACATCTCCCTCAAAGTCAGAAGAAGATCTGGGAGGCAGGGAACATACACATTCAACACTGGCTCTCTGGGTTGTTGGTATGGTAACATGCATCTCTCCTTGAACATCCTTTTCTACTTCTGACTTTCAATATAATTTGTCTAACTTGTGACAAGCCTATGCGAAATCCCAAATTTTAATAAGCTTGGAATCTTCAAAATACATTAATTCCCAAATTTGCTAATCCCCCAAAAAATTCCAAATTAGCTAACAGCTTTGTATTAAGTCTATCCACTAAATTGCATTATCACACAGTGAGAAGAATTACAGTATAAAACCTGAGATTTGAACCTACTTAAGGCAACATGACTTATGTATGGAATGTGCCCACATACAGCTGGGCCTATCCACATACATTTGCTCCAGTGCCTTCATTGTTTGTCCCATCTGGTTTAAAGTGCCCACATAAACTCCAACCCTACTCCCCCTCCCATGAGGTCCACAGCACTTCCAGAATCCAGGGTATGACTGTAAGCACTAGTGTGACTCCATGCTGGCTATGGGGAGATCATTCACATGCTTCAAGTAGAGATGCCCCTTTGGAGCATCTCAAGTTCCAAAGGATAGCCACGAGCTTCATCTCGTTTCCTTGCAGTTGTTCATGCTGGTACCAAAGCAGCTGGGTGTAGCTATGAAGAATGCACAGAATAGATGGGATTTCTGAAAGATCAGTTTCCAGCTTCTCCTTGCTCCACACCAGCTGTGCTAGGTGGTAGGACCATGCCCTGGCCAAGGGGCTTGGGTGGCTCTAGATGGACGCAAGGGAAGTCTGTGCTTCCAGAGGCACTAAAAAGGGAAGAAACTTCTTGGACAGACACTCCAAATTTGGTTAGAGTTGGATTTAGAATCAGAAGTAATTGGCTCCCTATCTTATGGACTAACAGCCAGACAGCACATTATTGTAAACCACTCTGAGATCTCTGAGTGATAAATAAATAGATAGGCACAAATACAGTAGCAGTAAACTGTGATAATAGCAATTTCCACCCTGTGATATTGCAGAAATCCATTCAAGTGATGCGTCTTCTAGTGGTGTCCAACCCAAGAATTCAGAAAGGAAGCTGCAAAGATTTTCAGAAGTCAGTACACTTCACATTTTCAAAGAAGTGTTCCCTTTTACAGGTTACTGTGAGACAGGGAGATCCATAAGACCTTTGTGTACACGAGAGGATGCACCTTGGTCTCTAATGGCCCACAAAAAAAGCAAACAACTATGGTTCATAGAGGGCAAACAGCTGGGCAGCTCTGACAGATAAAGCTAAGAACGACAACCTAGAGCCATCTTTGACTTTCCAGGATCAAACACTTTCCAGATGCTCCATTTCTTTAAGAAAGTTGGAGCAAGTGTCAACTGTGTCTGGTTGCACACAAATGAACATTTCTTCTTGATCTAACATGTCAAATTTTTCTCCAATTTATGCAAAGCCTTCCTGCCTGTCCCCTTCTAGATGGAGCTCTTGATTTTTTCTGTTTGATCCATTTTCTGGTGCACTGTCTGATCCCTGGCTCTTCAGGGCACAGCACACACCCAGTTGCACTTTCTTTTCCAATTTCTATTTTATCATTCACAGCAGATCCCACTGCTCTGAAGATAGGACACATGAAGATACAAAGTCAGACTCTGAAAAAATGTGCACATGTAAATGCAGTGAAACAGCCCAAAACACAACCAGATGCTCCCTTCAGAATGTTCCCTTTCCAACTCCTTTTAGTATTCATTTAAAACACGCTCTGTACCCTGGAAACATTACACAAAATCTTTTGTTGGCTACATGGGACTCTTCTGAGGGCTAGGATTTCCTGTCCTCACTTGTTTGCAAGACTTTGTCCACTCTCTCCAGAGTTACACCTGAAATGGTAAAAATAAACAGCTTCCATGCTGCAGTGTTTGTAGTGGGACAGAAAGCTGTGCATTCCCAGGAACCACCTGCTCATTTTCCCTCTCCTTGTCCACACTCTAAAACTCAAAGTGTTTCCCTGAACAGGCAGAGTGCAAGAGGGTGCTTGGCTTCCCTTGGAGACCATGGAGAGGAAGCTGTCTGCACTTAAGCAGTCTCTGAATGCAAATGCTTTCCTCAGGTGAAGTGGCTCCTCCCCAGTCTTTCAATTTGACAATGCTGTCCTAAGTGCATTGAAGTTGTTATGCTTCTCTCACCTAAGGCACTCAAATCATGAGTATTTCAGTGGGGGAAAGGTGAGCCAGCTCAAGCCAGTTTGGAAGACAAATGACAGCCCATCCCCAGAACCTGCTCACAGCTTGTGAGTGTGATTATATTTTACCTCATTAGCTTTCATTTCCCCGCTCCTGCATACAGCCCATAGGCTGTGTGAAGTTCTCTGTGGAAAGAAAACCTGGTTTGGAAGGGCAGAATGCCCTTTGGGATGCCAGGATTAGTGGAGTCTCTTGAGAGGAGACACAGTGCTTGGGCACTCTGTTGGAGCATGCACAGGCCACAGAGAAGGGCCACAGTGGTGCCACCTATGCCCTTGTGAGAGATGGGCTGTTCTTCCAATGGAGGTTATGGACTTGATACTGAAATTGCCATAGTAGATCCTCCTGGACCTGCCAGGTGTGTGAAACCAAACTAGATGATCCTTTCTGGCCTGAAAATTTAGATACAGCAAAATCTTATCACATTTCCTTTTTTCTCTCAATGGAAGGAGCGTTTCTTCACAAAGCCCAGCCACATCTTTTTTTTCCGTTCAAGAGATCCACTTTTTTTTTTTTTTTTTTCCCTGCGAAAATTCAGGGGTCAATTCTCTGCTCTGAGGTTTACTTCTTTTTGTTACTTGCTCTTTGAGCTGTGAGAAAAAGTGTCTGCCTTAAAAGCTGCTCTCACTGACTGCAGCACAAGCTATTCTGGGTGCCTTTTGATAATGGCTCCCAGCTTTTTTTGGGCATCTGTGTCCATTTACAAACCAGAAACCTTCTGTCTCTGTTTGTTGTTGCCTCCCTCTTTTTGAACCTGGTGCTTTGACTCGAGCAGCCTGAACAATGGTACTGGTGAGATCACACAGATGATCTTTGAGACAGGAATTGGCATCATAGGCTATTCCTCACACTGGAGCTCAGCAGAGGCATTGCAAATGCCTAGGAACCTATTTTAATAGGTTGATGTTAATGATTTATAGCAGTTCCACAGCTGTAGTCTCTCTGGAGCAAACAGTTGAGTGTGTTTTGCTAAAACTTTAATCAGCACTTCAGCCAGTTGTAATAACAGTCTCCATTCTCATCCTCCTATATGTGAGGGAGTCAGGTCATACTGCCAAAGGTCAAGTAAAGGCTGACTGCTGAGAAAAAATACATTATTCTGTGAGGCAAAGGTGATTTGACTTGAACCTTTGGCAGGCTGGTAAGGATGTAAATGACCAGCACAAAACCTTCCCTAGGCATGCTAGTGAGAGGAGCCAGGACTGACAGACAGAAGAGTATCTTGAGATCTCAGTGAGGGAGACCACCATCTCAAAGGGCTAAGAAAAACAGTGGGAATGGACTCCTAATTCCTCTACACCCCAGTGAAGAGGCCAGAACTTTGCTCTCATTTCATAGGTGCAAGCACAAACCAGATCAATTATGAACAATGGTGTTTACACAGTCAGTAGTTTCACTGGGAGCCAGCTGTTCAGCTGATGAGAGGTGGGAACCATGTTATGCAATATCTATTTATTTGATGTATTTATTTATTCATTTTCTGCTGAAGACGCTGTAATCTTTAAAAAAGTTCATCTTCCCAGAAGCCGCAAAATACATTTTTCAGTCCTGTTGACCCTTTGGCTTTGTGCAATCAGAGTCTGATGCATCACCTGATAATCATATTACATACCTGAGCGCTGCCTTTCATCCATTCCCGGGTGTGGGTTGGTTACGAGCCACATGGAATGAATACCGATAGGGTGGCATTTACAGGCCAGGCATCCTCACTGGCTACACAGCAGAAGCATGAAGGTCACCTGCTGAATTGGTTTGTGCTTCAGTCAATATTGTCCCATGTGCTCCAGCAGTCCTGTTTTCAGAGAGCATTATCTAATTGAAATCCAAATCTCTGCATCTGAATGCCAGCCAGGAGGCTCACCCAGGTTCCTCCTTTTCCCTGTGCCACAACCACTGGTATTTGATACTAACGAGTCTCATCTTTTCCAGAAAAGAAAAAAAAGTAAAATAATGAGAGCTTATTTGAGCACTCTGCACGAGAGAGGTGGAAGCTGAAATGGCAAAGATGGGAGGGGTAAGAGTGGTTTCTAAGGAGTTGGGAAAAAAAGCTTTGAAAAAGGGTAGCAACGAAAAATAGTTCCATGAATATTGATGCAGATCTTTAAAAAATACTTTTTGTTCTATTTGTTCTGTTTTTCTTGTTCCTTTTCAGACTTGTTCTTGTGCCTCAATTTGACAAATGGAAGATCTGAAGTAAGCAAATTTTTACATGCATTTGTACCTGTAACCCCAAACTAAACCATTGCTTCTCAATGGAGTTTTGGGCCCCTCCCTTTAAAAAGGATATTGAGGTGCTGGAGCATGTCCAGTGAAGGGAAAGAACACTTGTGAAAGGTTTAGAAGACATCTTATGAGGAGCAGCTGAGGGAGCTGGGTTTGTTTAGCCTTGAGAAGAAGAGGCTTGGATCACTCTCTACAACTGCCTGAAAGGAGGCTGTAGCCAGGCAGAGGCTGGTCTCTTCTCCCATGCCTGCAGTATGAGGAGCAGAGGAAACAGCCTTAAATTGAGACAGGGGAGATTCAGATGAGATAGTAAGGGAAAAAAAAATCATTGTTAGGGTGGTCAGACATTGGAAAAGGTGGCCTAGGGAGGTGATGGAGTCATCATCCCTGAAGGTGCCTGGATCTGGCACTTGGTGATATGGTTTACTGGTTTAGGGGTTACAATGGTAGTGCTGGGTGGATGTTTGGGCTTAATGATCTTTAAAGGTCTCTTCCAACCTTGATGAGTCTATGATTCTATTTTTGTGCTCACTATAAAAGCATATCTGTTCCATCCCATCAAAAAAAAAACCCATAAGTGCCTTAGAAATACATTAAATCTAAAATTCTCATGACTGATGGAGACATTTCTTTTGGGGAAAAGAAAAGGGTGCACACAAATATCCTTGGCTTTTGCAGTGTTACACAGGAGGGCAGGGATGGCTGTGAGCACAGAACCCAGGACACGAGTGCCAGTGTCTCAGTGAAGGACCATGGAGGATTGCTTGCAAAATGGCCTTCAGTTACTGAGCATGTGAGCAGCTAAGAAGAGTGGCAAACCCTGCCAAAGATCTGCCCACACATTTCTGCTGCCTGAGCGGCCACAGCTCACCTCTGTGCTTTGGCTAACCTCCCTGCAGCACAGCAACGGCAGTGCTCTTCCAACAACTGCCACTCAGCTTCCTCCCAGCCACAGCTGAGGGACAGAAATTATGGAGAGGAAATTTAACCATCTTCTCTGATTTCCTCTGTGTGGGGGTAAAAAATTGTGAGCCAGGAAACACAGATGAACACATAATTGATTATTGATAAGTGCCAAGGGCAGCATCAACTGTTTGCACACCAGAGCAACATCTCTGGCAGTGCATGATGTCAGCACTGACCTGCTTTACCAACAGAAGGAAACATTTTTCTGCCACAGCATCAGGCATTAGGGACAATTACCCAGCAAACACGAAGCAGGGAAGTGGTTGATCTGCCCAACCAAGAGATGCCTGCTGCTTTCCTTGCTGGAGTCATTGTGTGGTAATACCTACAAAAAACCTGCCTGTTATCTGCTGTGGGCGGAGGGGCTGCAGTGCAGGGTCAGAAGCTTTTCCATCAAAATGAAACTCTGCTTACTCAAAAATGAAATACACTTCCCTGGAATTTATACTGGGATCCAAAGCAGCTGATGGGGACTGATGGAGCTTTGCAAAATCAGGTGCCATCAGGTTTCCAAACTCTGTTCTTTGTGTCTTTGGTGAACTTTATTGGCACAGACCTGGGGCTCTTTGACTTGCTCTTCAACTTTGTCTTCCACTTCTTTCTCCTTTCCTCCCTTTTTCTAAGCCCAAAGACCTTGTTTACTCTCCTTTCTCTACCCTGGTTCAGTGCCCTTCTGCTTTTCTTCCTCTGCCAATGCATGGGTCTCTTCCCTCTCTTTCTCTCTATTCTCCTCCACCACCTGTTCTGTGCCCGTTTTTTTTCTGTTAGGTCCATATAGCTATACCCTCCACTTCTCTGTTTCACTCCCTACATCCACATCTTCCTTCCTCCATGTTCTTTCTCTGTCTTTCATCCTCTTTCTTTGCCACCTGCCAATTCTAAGCCTGTGCTTTCCAGTTCTCTTCTTCCCTGATGCCATTTCAATTATTGGCTGATTCTCTGCTCGCTTTTCCCTCTCTCTCTCTTTTTTTTCCCTTTTCTCTCCCTTAGGGACTCAAGCTTGTCTCTCACCATTTTTTTCAAGGATGCCATCACTGTGGATTTTTAGACATTTGCAGGTTTGTTTGTTTTTATCATCATACCCCTCTCTTGCTGTTTAGCTGCTTGTCACTTCACTTTCCTCTTTCTGCCTACCCCGAGCCAGAGCATCATTATGTCCTTTCTGTGTCTCAGCCCATCATTTCCCACAGAGGCCATTATTATTAACCATGCCGGGAGATGTACGAGCAGCGGTCAGCAGGGTCAGCAGGGCTCTGTTTCAAATTGATGGGAATCAGAAATGGAAGTGGCACAGCAGGCAGGGGGACGCTCCATGTGGAAAAGAAGCAACGGCTGAGCTGGAGAGGGAGAGCTGGCAGCTGAGCCAGAGGGGTCTCCAGCACCCACACCCTGACAGACGCACCTTAATTAATGCCCCCCCCCCCCCGCCCTCGGAAAGCTGGATGGAGCCAGGGAGTGTGAAGGATTCTCAGTGATCCAGATGCTGCCTGTTGCACTGTAGATCAAGCCTCATTTTATAGAAACACATCTCCGTCAGCCTCCTGACATCTTCAGGCCAGACAGAGATTCCTTTCAATTAAAGAGCTTGCAGGAGGATCCCATTACTGCAGCAGGTATCTCAAGTGCAGGAAGGGGGTGAGAGAACAGCTGCCAGCACTAAGCGGGGGAAAGGATGTAAGAGGCTATGAATATTGGTTTCTCATGTTGATATGAGGAGAAAAGACAAGTCCCAGAGCAGAGCGTATTTAATGACCTAAGGAAGCAGAAGCAGAGGGAGCCTCATTCTTGGTGCCCTTGAGGATGCTGATTGTGAATCGTCATGTGAGGGTTCCTCCTTGAGACAGGATCCTGCAGCAAAGCCTTCTTTCCCCCCACGGGCATCTGCTCCAAGCTCTTTGACAATTATCGCTCCTTCACTCTCATAGCCCCAAAAACTTATAGCTCCTGGCAAGAGAAGAGGTTCCAGCTACATTCCTGTCCCGAGCACCACATTTATAGGACAAATGCTTTGGAGACTGCCAGACCCATTTAGGGAACAGCATCTTGAGGCAGCAAATGTTCTTATCTCCTTGTGCAACACCTCAGTACAAGCTGCACTCTCTTTCAGATACTTAAGGGGGCTGCATGGTTTTAATAATCCTGCTTTTTCACATTCTTGCAAGTCCGGGAATTTAAAGTAAGGTTACCTTTTAAAACAGGCTTCAGAACAGTGAAAAATGCATATGGGAAAGGATCGCTTAAAACTGCTCAACCAGGCCTGTCTCTGTTGCCTTTCCCCACAGGCATCATTTAGTTATTGCCTGCATATAAATGAGGCAGGGTTTGATGGAAGAGCTATCGACAAGGGTACCTCCCTCCATTTTCTTCTCCTGACATGGGGAATTCTGGAGAGGAGAGAGCCTACATTACAAATGGTAAGAAAGGGAACAGTCAAGTAACAGAGGGATAATTTTCATAGTCCTTTGCTAGGTTGATGTCTTCTAAACAGCAACTAGTAGGGGGACTTTGAGTCTGCAGGCTAACTAGCTAAATGAATGGCCTTTGCTGTCATTAGTATTTTGATGGTACTTTTATATTTAAAGTCACTTTCAAAAAGTGTCTTCTGGACAGCTCTCCACAACAAAGCTGGAGAAGCTCCTTGTGAAGGTATCTCCAGCATCATAAAGACAAGGCACAGCATTTGCCACTGCAGTGTGAAGACAAGTCCAAGTGGATTCTATTTACAACCTTAAAATTGAATTTCCAAGCTAGGGTTTGACAGGTGGAAACAGGCATTTGTAATGTTCCCGCCTAGATTTATGGATGTTGTATAACCACTAGATTAAAACAGGAATTACAAAATGGAGTGATGTGATAAAGATCAGCAAAACAACAGCAAATATCAGTAGGACCACAGTCACAATGCAATGTTTGCCAACAGTATATTCATCTTGGAGCTGAAAACATGCAGCTTCCCTGATTAGGTACAACTCCCTGTACAATTCCCAGACATTGAAATCCTAGCCATGAAGGCTATAAACTTTGAGGAGATCTTGAGGCCTTTCCAAATGATATGAAAATCTCTTTGGTTAAAAACCTGAGCTCCCCACACACACTTTTTGTCATCCAAGCCATCCTTGTCAAGAACAACAGATTAACATGCAGCTGGGGCTTACAGGCCAAATTATAAAATGAAATATGCTGAGAAGAGGTTCCACATGTGAAATCTAGATCAGTTTTTGACTCACTCTCTCCTGCAAGCTCTCTAGTACCTAACTTTGTGAAAAACTGTTCCCTGAACACAAATTAAGGCCTTCAAGGCATCTGCGCTAATTTTATTTTTTTTTCCTGCAAAGAAGTGTTTCCAGTGAGACAGCTTAATCCTCAAGTGAGCCAGGCCCTGATACAAACACCCATAGCATCAAATTCCTAGACAATGACAACCGCAACTCTATTATTATTTAGCATAAGCTAGGCCAAAATCATGGGAAATTTAAACAAGTTTATTAATGATTTCAGCGGAATTAAGTGCAGACATTTAAAAAAAGACCTACAAGCTCCTGTGTGGGCAAAGAACTTCATTAGTGGTCACTGTGTTTACTGAAAGAGAGCTTTAATAACGAAATACTTTTGCATTCCCATAAACAGAATTCATGGAAACATTCACCCTTACAGAAAATAATCTTTTCCTGTAGAACTGTGGATTTAAGCCAGCAATTATGTGTAAATTGAAAGAAGCTGTGAAAAAAATAGAAAAAAAATAGAAAAAAAATTAAGACATCTAAGGATTGAAATCAAATTATTTTCACAACTTGTCCTTTAATCAGCACCTCAAGAGTGGTCTGAAAATTTTAAGGATGCATCTCACTCTGTTTAAATTAACACAAGTAGTTTTTCAGATAGGTCAAATTTGGCTGAGTAGCATTACATTTGGAGGCACAAGTAGGTGCTAAGAGGTGTGTTACAACTCCATCTCTGTGGAGAATGCAGCCCCTTCAAAAGGCAGAGATAGCTGGCTTTCCATTTAAGACACGGTACATTTTATTTTGACTACAGCAGCCACAGGAGTACTGAGGAAAACATAACTTTATATGGCAAATCAGCAGACTAGTGGCTCGCACAATCTCACATTGATATGCAGATGACATTACTTGTCTTCTGGGATATGAATAATGCCGTAAGTGACACACAGAGAGTATTTTCTTAAAAGCAAGTACTGCTTTAAATGACACACTCTGATGACAAGCAATGCCTGATCATTTTTTAAAGGCATTTGATCTACAAACAAATCAAGTTCCTGAAAGATTCTCAACAACAGCTGCCACACAAGGAAGGAAGGTGAGCAGAGACAGACAGATGAGGGAGATGAATGGTCAGCAGAGTTTTGGGTAGGATCTCCTAGTACATTACATATCTCATACAGGAATAATGGAATGTAAATACCAGCACATCTCCAGTGACCACTTAGTTTTGACAAGAGAAACAAGGACTTGGCTCAGTGGCTCAGCAACCGCACACCTAGTGAGAAGCAGCAGCCCAAGGAGAACAGAGGGCCCCAGGGGCTGTACATAACTCAGCACCACTATTACTCTTTCTAAGGAGGCTATAAAACTCTTCCAGGGCTGGGGTGGCACTAAAGAGGGAGAGAACTAAAAAGAAAGTAAAATGAATAAATAATCTATTCCTGCTGAAGGTCTGTGCAAACCAGGAACATCAGAACTTTAGGAAGTCTGGGTAGACTGAGCTGCACTTACATTCTGCTCTGTGCCTGGTGCTATTCCAGCCTTTTGATTGGAGAACAACATCTGAGGGGTGCTCTGAAGCAACACCACTACAACACCCTATGGTGAACAATTTATAACAGCTCTGCAACTCTTTGTTCAACTCCCTTGCCCATCTGTGGAGAGTTCCATGAATAGTCAGTGCCTCCTGCCCTCTTGTGCACAGTGACCAAAGCCTAACACTTGATTTTTGCAACAGACCTTTGTTAAACTGCCTCCTAGAAAGCCTCTCTCCATAACAGGGAGAAGAGTGCTCTGGAAGTGTTGAGGATTTCCTAGGAGAAGAAAACATACCTGTGCCCATGCTGGCAGCATTGCCTGAGCTTGACACTTCGAGAATTTAAATCCCTCCCTCCCTCCCAGAAAAGGCAAGAGTGCTTGATGTGCCAGGGTGGGCAAGGGAAGTTGTGCACTGGACCTCATCTTAGCAAAGAGGGGAAAGACTGGACAATGAAACACAATCTTATGCAAAGAGGGGGGCTTGGGACATTCAGTCTCCAGCTTTTATATCAGCCCAGAGACTAGGAAAAACACCTTTACTTCCAACACATTCATAATTTCCAGACTGTCAGGAGAAAACCAGCCAAGGGGCAACCCTTGGATGCTTTTAAAACATTTTTACATTGATTCCTTCTTGAGATACAAAGCAGTGAGTGAGCTGAAATCTCCTCTTACTCAAACCTTATTTTTCATAATTATGCATCTTTAGTGTTTCATAATGACCAATTTAATCACTTTTGCCGTTTAGAGGGCTACAACAGCCAATTGTGGTAATGGGCTTGGTATTTGGTAGGAACCATTTAACACCCAAGAGCCCTTGTTCTGGCCACTTGATGCCACTTAAGTTTGACAGACAGACTCTCATTAGCACAAGTTGCAAAACCTCTCAGATGAAGCTCATTTCTTTTAAACAAACTCTGCTCAGTGATCCCCAAAGTCTCTGAGCAAGGAAATTTTTAGCTCACTTCAGATCTGTGAAGGTCTGTGGAAATTAATCACCATATTTCACCATACTATGGGCTTTCTATGAAATTCCCTACCTTTCCTCCTCACGGTTTTCTCTCACATTTTGTACATAAGATCTCTTCCTCCCATGGCCACCCAGCCTGTCTCCTGAAGGGCCACCTAGGCTAATGTGACCTTTCCTTTTCACACATAACACTCTTGATGAGCTTGTGCTCCACTCTGACCAGCCTGCACCTGCCTCTAAGTCACACATACTCTCTCTCACAACATAATTGTGTCTTGCTGAGGACAGACAAAACACATTTGGAAACCTTTAAAAATATCTACAGATCTCTAGCTGCTGCTGAAACTGCTGCCCTTGCCTTTGCCATTCCTGTTACTCCATCTGTTCTTTAAATAGTGATCCAAAATGCAAAAAATAAAGCTCAGGGCATCTGAACTGCTTTAGATGCACTCGAACTCACATGCAAGTTTGTACCACATGCTCACATGATGCCCAACAGATTTGAAAAAAACTCACAGCCCAACAATGCTGAATATTTGCTCTAAATGCAGCCAAAGCAGGCCTCCCTACACCGCTGCAAGGATGAGCAGTGGGATAACAGTGGGATAACAGGAGTGTTGCAGATCATGTTTGCCAAATGCATGGATGGTGGCTTCTGAGAAATCTCAGGCTACTGCAGTAAGGCTGTGCAGGGAAGGACAGGGGTTTTTACTCAAGGACTTACACAGCAGAAGAGATGGCTTCTCCTCAAAGAACTTTGCGTTCAGTGGGCAGGATAACAACTCAGCATTACTATTAAGGAAGGATGTTAGGTCTACGATGTCTAGTTTAAAACCACTGAATCTGTTCACTTCTGCAATGCTCCCCAAGAACAGATTTGCCCTTCACATTTTATCTTTTCCCCATTATATCACAACCTTAGTACATGCAATGAGACTCAGAGTTGTAAATGTAGGAATGTTAAATGGAAAATACACTGATTCATATAACAGCTACCTCCTCGGTGACAGATGAAAGGCTTTATTTTGCGGCACAGTCTGATGGGACAGAGTACCATCTCACCCTGTGAACAGTTTGAATGCTTCAGAAAGGCAAAAAATCCACAATATGTTGAGCTAAAGGAGCAGAAATCAGTCCTTAGAAAGGACAGCTCCATTTTCAACACAAGTTGCCCCTAATGTAAACATCTTCCATGACTACTGCCTTCTGATATGTGAAATGTTGACCCAAGAGAACAGGTGGTGGATTGTCCTGTATCTCAACAGTCTAAATAGACCTCATGTTTTAAACCACTGTGTTTTGTTCCAGTATGATTAATGCAGTATGCTCAGTGCCATGATTAAAATGGACTCGGTTTCATCAGGCACACAAAGACAAACCCACAATATTACGAGACACTGTGTGAACCTATCCAAAGCCAAAGAGAGCATTAACTGATGTTATGATACATTACTTGAGCAATAGCCCAATGCCCCTTAATTAGAGGCTGCCTGCTAAGGTACTCTCAGCAGGAGAAGAGTTAAGGTTGCATCTGTAACCTTAAATCTCACCCTACCTGGCTTGTGAGTGCTTAACCGTGCAACTTTAATGTGTTCTTATCAGAGCATTTTTATTGAGCCATTATTAACATTGGTTAGATACAATCTAGTGTTTCCCAGATCCCCCTCATCCCCAGCCATTACCTGAGCCACACAGAACACAAGATTCAAAGGAAGCATTTAAGTCAGCCTCTGCTATCGTTCTCCAGACACCCAGTGCTGCTAATTCCTTAGCAGCTCCTTTAAATGGGACTTGAGTTTTAGTTGCTATCTTGCATGCCCTCGGCCAGGCTGCACACTGAAGGAAATCCTCTACTGATAATTAATAAGTTCCCCTGACACTAGCTGCTCATTAATCTATTATTTTAGTCCTCTAATTACTTTTGTCTGTTCAAGTTAACAGTCTCCTTCCTTCATCTTCCCTGGGTCTCGTGCAGGAGATGCTGCATGGCAAATGTAACTTTTCTTTGTTCCCAAGTCCCTTAAAGTCTCTGCTCTGTGCATGAACTCCAAGACTGATCCCAGCCTCATGCAAGGAGTGACTTGCCTCTCCATGGGTCTGTATTTCACTAAAGTTATGGTACAGGCAGCTCCAGGCATCCGAGGTGAAGCTTGCTGAAGAAATATTTAGGGAACATAGGTTTTCCTGTGTCATCCCATGGAAAGCTCCCGAGAGCCACATGGAATCCTCCTCACAGAAGTCAAATGGTTGCAGATCTCCCCACAGGAAATGGGGTCACTTAGAATTTCACAGCACGAGGACCATCTACCTATATGTGCCCTGAGTTCCTTCTGTCACGGCAGCCTCTCCCTTGTAGTGGGTTTGGCTGAGATGGAGTTATTTCCCCCACAGAACACCTCAGAGTGCTGTGCTTTGCACTGGGAGCTAGAAAGGTGTTGACAACACACTGGTATTTTGTACTGCTGAGGGGTGCTGGCACAGCATCAAGGCTGTCTCAACATTTCCCTCTCACCAGCTGGCTGAGGATGAGTGAGACCTCAGAAGGGGACACAGCCAGAACAAATGACCCAAACTGACCAAAGGAATATTCCATACCATTAGCCATTTGCCCAGCAATAAAAGCCAAGAGAAAGGGGCGGGGGGGGGGGGGGGGCATTAATTACTATGATGTTTGTCTTTTGAAGAAACTGCTATGTGTACTAAAACCTAGCTTCCTGAGAACTGGCTGAAGATTGCCTGCTGGTGACAATTAGAGGGTAAAAATAAATATTTTGTTTTCCTTTGCTTCTGTAAGTGGCCTTTGCTTTTGCTTTCTCAAACTGCCTTTATCTTGACTGACAAGTTTTTTTCCATCTTATTTGCTCCCTGTGCCCCATCCTGCTGAGGAGGTAGAGCAATAGAGTGCCCTGGTGGACACCTGGCATCCAGCCAAGGTCAACCCACCACATACCCAAAGCCCAACACTCAGCACAAATTAACTTTAAGTCCCTTGGGCAGAAGGGGAGACAGAAGCAGGATCCAATTATTTATTTGCTTGGAAGATGCCCAAGTACAGCAGAGATAAATGCAGTAGATAAAAATGAGCATGTCAGGAGGCTGGAGTTGAAAAGTTTGGAGCCTGACTTGGGCTTCTGCAGTTTTGGGAACTACTGAAATTTTGTCTCTTTTCATGATTGACTCTAAAAATACTAAATTTTTTTCCTGTCATGCAGCAGTAGTTTAGTATGTACATCCAGGGTACTGAGAGGTGTACAGAACCATGGCAAGTACTCTGCTCTTACTTTTCATGCTTACTGCTATGTTTCACAGTTCTACCTTTAAGGAAATGCAAGCCTTTGAGGTTGGTGGACAAGGCAGGTAAACATCAAAAAGCTTACCTGTGCAACAAACTGCATGGACAGACCCCAGCATGGTGAACACACAAATAAACACACAGTCAAGTGCTCACAAATAATGCATGCAGCAGTGTGCACCTGCATACTTATTGTAGCTTTTACAAATCTACAGGCTGCACAGCAGGTAAGGAGGGTGTCAGTGACATATGGTGACCATTACAGTGCTCGTAATTAGGATGGTCCTGCCAGCAGTTCTCAGCCAGGCATATGCAACAGGGCAGTGACCCACAAGAAACATTATGAAGAGCCTAAGGAGCCCCTGGGAGATTGCATTACTCTTCCCTTTGCCTTCCCCAGACTGCAGCAATCTCACCTCCCACTGGTGCCTTTCCTGGGATACAAGCCTGGACAAGGGATGGGCTCTTTGTTCTTCAGTGCCATAGATATACTCATTCCATCATCCTTCCAATCTGCCCCTGCCCTCAGTCAATACAACTGAAATCTCCCATGATCCCTCCCTTTTTCAGACCCTCAATACCTTCATTACACTTTTCTACCTTGCAGATCGTACTGACCCTTTGGCAGGATATGCTTATCTTTCCAACAGCTCGAGTCACTCCAAACGGGGCGTGAAATTCAAAGGCTCAAATTTAGAGGACAGCTCCCCTGAATGGGCCTGCACTCCCCATCCCCACACAGCCCCTCTGCTTTGCTCCTCTGCTGCAGTAACACTGCAGTGGGCACTCATGGGGAGTTTATGAGAAAGGATGATTTGTTCAACCAGTGCATGAAAAAATATAGAGTACATCAGAAGAGCCATATTTATCAGGTGCTGTTCCGAAAGAGAAGAGTATCTGAAGAAGAATGAAGAACAATGCTTTTGTACATGCACCTCCTAAGAAAAAATAACCCCCTGAATCATGTTTCCAGTCTCTCATGCTTTTCTTCAGACAGGAAAGGGAGGGATGTTCAGAAGACGTATTTCTGAAAGGCTCAGAAAGGAGGCTGACGAAGCAAACAGAGCACAAGTGTTCACAGTGCCAGGGTCTGTTGCAGTCTGGTGCTACCAAAATAGCTCAGTGTCTTCAGCTGGGAGAGTCCCACTTCCACTACAACTGCATTCAGGCCTGGGAGAAGAGCTCCACACTGCAGGAGGCTGAGTGACATCTGACCTTGCTGAAGTGGTTTCAGGATGCCTTGCCTGTAAAGCTGGCTTTCTCTTTGCCCTATGTTATCTACAGACAGGAGACTCCTGCAAATAATCTGCTTCTCCCTACACCCCTCTCTTCTCTCTCTCACTATTTTCCAGCTATCTCTAGGGCTGGAATATAGAAGCACCTTCATGATTGGGATTGGTGTGGGGGTGGAGACAGTAGGATAATTGTGCAAAAGATGCTTGAAGGGGTGAAGGCTTTGGGGCTGTACAGAAAACTCCCTCCAGACATCCTGTCCTGGCAGGACCCGTGTGCTGCAGTAGATGCTGTCATCCATGCCCACTGGGGTCATGAGATGAGACAGTAGGTCTGGCTCCAGTGCAGAATATATCAGGCACTGAAGTCAGTACAGCCACTGAGATCAGCTGTAGTCACGTAACAGCATAATAACAAAATGGTGGTCTCCCCCTTTAAATGAGAGGGAAAAAAAAAAAAAAAAAAGCATGGACCAAGCATAAGCTACTACCTTAACTTTCCCTTTTTATTACTGTGTCTCTCTCCTACTGCAAAGAGAGAATGAGAAATACTCTTGCCTTAAGTGAAACTACTTATAGATTACAGCTACACAGGGAAAAAAATGCAGCCTCCCCATTTTCTTCTTAAGGCTAGCTTTCTTAAGGATGTTTGAATTGAAACTATTCAATTTAACACGCTATGAATTTTTTCTCTCTTTAATTCATAATCAACCTCTCTGTATCTTTACAAGCACATTTATATTTTCAGATGTGGACTACAGCTGCAAACATGTAACTGCCAATGGGGAATATGACCTCCAGATGGCAGGGGGAATGGGACCCAGTCCTAAAATATCCACCCTTTACTCTGGTGCATCCAGGGAAGCTCTGTCACCAAACCAGCAGCTCCAAGCACAAATGACCCAAAGCAGACTTGTGAGTTCAGATCACTAGAGGGAGACACAGGAACACACACATCCACACCTCATCAGTGTCTTGCACTCAATAACCTTCTCTTCAGACACTCTGTTCTACTCTGGTTGACTACCTGAGTGCTGAATGGTGTGTTTGGAGAACAACAAAGGCTGGTAGGTAAGGCAAGCCAGGTGGACTGCATCTACTATTCTCAGCAGGGCAAGCCTAGCAGACTTCTCCTCTTTTTGTCCTGGTCAGGACAAAAAAAGTCCCGTGACTTCAATGGGTCTGTGGAATGGGCAGGAAGGATGGAGAATTGGAAAGTTCTTTAAGTTGCTGTTGCAATCCTGCTTGTGAAAGCACATGGGCGACTCGTTTTCCTGTCATCATTAATTATGGGAGATTTTGAATACTCATCTTCTGGGGTGCTCAGCTTTCACTCCCACATCTAGCCCTCTGGGATCCTTCAAGACTTGTTTATGGAGGTTGGGGAGGGAAAGAAGCCAGCTACTCCTGGCTGCCCCAGCTAAACAGCAGTGTCCCCACTGAGTATAACTAAGCTTGAGGGTAGAGGCACAGCACTGCAAAGACAGTAATATTATAGCATGCAGTGAACTAAGAAAATGTTGCTTTTCTGTAGGTGGAGGAAAGTTTTCATATGGACACAATCCAGCTCAGCCTTTAAAATGCCATGGAAAAGACTTTAACAGCATGACGGACTAGAATTGGTGCCCATCTGGGAGAAGATAAAAAGGAGGCAACTCTACCAGACTCCAACTTGCTGCAAGGAGCAACATTTTTATGTGGCAGGAAGGCAACTAGCTTGGTACAGAACTGCCACATCTTGCCAGCAGCAGCTCAGACACTCTTGCCAGAGGTGGAGCAGACAAGAACTGACCAGAAGACTCCACATGTTCCCCTCCAACCACTGATGAAGACAGCAGGATAAATTTCCTCCTCACAGCAGCTTTATTTGTCTGTTTCCCCAGAAATGCCAAAATACTCATGAGGCCTTGCTCTCCCTCTCTGCCCTGGGACAGTAGAGAGAAATCAAAGCTGTTAAAAAAAAAAAAAAAAAGAGAATGTTTCATGCATAAAACAGTGTCTGTACTGAAACAGCATCACAGCCCACAGTAACCGAATGGGGCATTATTGCAAGGTGATTACAAGAGGAAGGATCCCTTTGCAGTGCATGTGCTGTCAGGCACAGAAGGTAAAGTGTGCTGGGGAGAGAGAGCACCATCACAAATTAAGTTTGTTACAGCTGAGGAAGGAGGCAATGGGGATCTAGCTTGTGGGCCCTAGGAAAAACAGGCCTCTAAAAATATAAGAAATGTGGAGCAAGTGTTAGTAGGAAGCAAATAGAGGTTGAAACAACTTTGGATGCCTTCTGGAGAAGACCTGAAAAAGTTGAAAGTTTGGCTTGTTTCCCAGGCTCTTTATGAGCCAGCATCCTCTTCCCTTTTTTTTTTCTTTTTCTCCTACATATTGGATAAGATGAAGACTAGATCAAGAGAAAAAGACATCTCAGAAAGTGTGCTAAAACAAACTGGGAGTGTATAAGAGGCAAAGTGAAAGGTCTCTGTGGAAGATGAGCCCCCATTTTTACCAGAAAGTATTTTGAAGATGAAAGAAAAAAAAAAAAGAAAAATAAAGAGGAAAAGCAGACCTGTTAAAAAAACCATCATTTGCCTCAGTTGTTTTGTTAAACAAATACCTTGTAAACCTCAAGTTTCCTGATACAATTTTGGGGGGAGAAGGTTGTGAAATAAGAAGTGCTGGCACAGTAATGCCACAAAACTCCCACCAAATCCAAACAAAAAAACCTACCCTATGCCTCCCAAAACAAGGCTGTTTTTCTCTACAAGTCTTTGGCTAAGGTTTTAGGAGAGCAGCAGATGCTCTCCTAAAATGCTCTAGACAACCAGAAAATCTGCTTCTCATCACTCCTTAGTGACTACAGGGCTGACTTGTGGTGACTCTGGCTGAGGGTTTTCTACTTGATACTTTCTTTGGGCATAAGTTGGGTTTTCCTGTGCAACACAAAGTAAAACAACAAGGCTTTGGACTGAGGCAGCAATGGGAAGCAAGCAAACACAGGACCCATTGTGACCAATATGGCCTTAACTCATACCTCCAGAAATCTCTCTGTCTCTGCTTGCTTCAATGCTCAGCTCTACATGGAGACTGGCATGCACTGAAGGAAATACACAAATGAGTAGGGGTGTGAGATAATCTGTCTCTTTCACTTTAGGTCTTATCCTGATCTCTGGGCCCCAAAGCATGGAGTTTAACATCCTTTTAAATATTTTTATTGTGAATAACAAGAATATCCAGATTTGTTCACATTATCCTCAGGAATACACAAGCTGTCTGAGTCTTGCCAAGTTCTTGTCTTTAAATAACTTTCCATGGCAATGGGTTCTACAGCTGTTTATAAACATATTATATGTATACCATCTCAATTACACAGGGCATGCAGGCACATTTTTGTATTCTCTATCCCTCTTAAACTTCCCAGGCTATGCTAAATTCCCTAAGACTCAATGTGAATTTCTAGCACCCTCTAGGGAAAATCAGACTGGCATATTTGACAAGCCTTCTCATCTCCTTTTATTTTATGCTGTGACATGAAACTTGGGTGTTGCAATCAATACTTATCTGCTTTGCACTAGACTGGTTCTTCTTATGCTGTGATTACCACTGTAATAACTAAGCTCTTTTTCTGAGCCAAAGTGGGTTTCTTTACTGTCAGGTGGAATTCAGAAGAATCCAGAGTGTTTTCTTCTCTGTGAAGTGGCCTTGCTGGGCTGAGGATAAGGAAGTTGGATCCAGAATGGGATACCTAGTGGCTTTATACAGGTTTCATGCTCTAGCTTCTCTAGGAAAAGAGAATTGCTTGTTCCTCAGCTGGTTATGCACAACCAGTAAAAGACTCAATCCCTCAACTTTGGTCACTATAGCTTTGTCTCCCTGTCACCAGCTCTCAGGCTGCCACCAATATGGGTCCTAAAAGCACTTGCCAGAATACCCATGAGCAAGGCCCTTGGGAAGATTGCAATCACTGATGCTTTGTGGCAAAGAAGCAGAAACATGAATGGTGCTGCTCTTGTGAGCTCGAGTACAAGCCTCTCAGTACAGGAGATGGCTTTTTCTTCTGCATTTGCCTGCCCATGCACAGCAAAAGGATTTCCAGTGAGATCTCTGGTAATCCAAAGATCTTGCAACAACTGTCCATGTTCATATTGCTGCAAACCTGATTCCCAAGAAGCCACTCCCTAGGGCTTCCCTTGAGAGTTTACTGGTAAGAATATGAATGTAAATTAACTTTTCTTCTCCCCAGGATGTTCTTTTTCAGTCAACCAGGCACCTAGCTTGGCTCTCAATAAGACATAGGGAAGAGAAATGATAAATTATACTCTGGACTGTGATCTCAGCAGCTTACAGGTAGAGAGAATATACATTAGCCTGAATAAACATATGTCAGTAGAGATGTGAACTAAAACTAAGATGGGCTTGAAAGCAGGCATTGGCTACCATCTCTGAACTATTTTACTGGAGTCTTTTCTTGGCTGTGTTGCTATCCTGGTGCAAAGTACAAGGAAAACAGAATTCCTCCTAACACAACTACCCACAGATGGGTAGTCTGCCTGTGGTATCCCTCACAGACCATATCAGTGTGATAAGTGATAAATGGTCCTGTGTTAGGACCTCGTCCAGGATGTGGTGCAGCTACAGCATATCTGAGGTTATTGAATTCAGTGACAAAAAATAATCTATACAGAATACAGAATCATTAGGTTGGAAGAGACCTTCAAGATCATCCTGTCCAACTCATGCCCTAACACCTCAGCTAAACCATGGCACCAAGTGCCACATCCAATCTTTTTTAAACACCTCCAGGGATGGTGACTCCACCACCTCCCCTGGCAGACAATTTCAGTACTTTATCACTCTTTCAGTAAAAAAATTTTCCCTAATATCCAACCTATATTTCCCTTGGTACAGCTTTAGACTGTGTCCTCTCGTTCTGTCAGCTGCTGCCTGGAGATGGAGACCAAGCCCCACCTGACTACAGCCACCTTTCAGGAAGTTGTAGAGAGTCACCTCTGAGTCTCCTTTTCTCCAGGCTAAACAACCCCAGCTCCCTCAGTTGTTCCTCACAGGGTTTGTGTTCCAAGCCTCTCACCAGCCTCATTGCCTCCTCTGGATGTGCTCAAGCATCTCAACGTCCTCCCTAAACTGAGGGTCCAGAACTGGAAATATACCTTTGTGGGGCATGGATTAGGCAGGTTATGAACTAATGTTAAGGGGAATGAAACAATAGGGTACCAGCCATTCTTGGTACAAAGAATCAGGGTTTTGTCCCTTTCAAGAGATGAGACTACAGAGTGTTCCCTAGTGAAGTGTTCCTAATGCTGACAACTGCTAATTCATGCAGATGGCATAGGGCATCACCAATACTCCCTCCAACTCCAACTGAACACATCACAATTTCCTGACAATTCCAGTTCAGATCTTCAGTTTTATGGTCTTTGCCATGGCTTACCATTGCAAACCAGGGTGGCAAAAGTCATTGGGTATGGCAGGCTCAACAAGCCTGCAGCTGTGTCCTGAACCACAGGAAAGGGATCAGATTATGTGCAGGGAGGGATGTGCTGGCCTGAAGCTGGAAGCTGCAGGTCACTGATCCCAGAAAAGAGCTCTGCTGGCTGGAGGAGAAGAGCTAATGAAGCTGTTTGTGCTCCCAGACAATGCCTGTTAAATTATCCACAACTACTCAGACCAGGTTGCCAATGTCCTACAGAACAATGGCCTGTCAGGTGAAAAGGAAAAGGGTCTGGGTGACTCTCTCCACCTGCTCTGTCAAAATACAATCTGCCAATCATCTGAAGAGGAATGTAAGAAGAGAGCAAGGATTTGCATTGTTCCAAGGAATGTCATTCCTGCTTTCATCAAATTAAAGCTGATCTGTTTTGTCACTTCCCATTGAATTATTAAAGTATTTTTCCCCTTACCTGCCTTCCTCCCAGGTGTCAGTGCTACAGTAATCAACCTCAATCACACTTTGGCTTTCTCACAGGGTTGGGAGAGTTTTTTTTTTTTTTTCCTGTGGGCTGTTTGAGGCCATCAGGACTTATAGTTGAAGTGAGAAAAATGTCTGGTTCAACTGTTCACTGAAGAACCAGAGCAGGAAGCAACATAGCAGTTTACAAATCAATTTTTTTAACTTCCCAGATAGGCAGATAAGTAAGCTATGATTGCAGCATTTAAATGAACTATCACATGCATCCCTTACCCTCTCTGCCTAAGTACCAACACTGTCTTTCCTTTGCATTTGTATCTTTCACTTCCCAGTTAACAAGAATTAAATAATTTCTGTGGTCCTAACTCAGATAATTAGCTAACAAACACTATTGATGAAGTCAACAAATGAAAGAAACAGCAGACAAAGTTGATAATGAACTCCTTGAGGAGGGTGCATGAAGAAAAAGCAATTTGGCCCTCTCTGCCCCTGATATGGGTTTAATTTCACTACCTGTCCATTCAAAACCTCCCACACAAGCTCAATAACACTCTTTCTTACAATTCTGCAGTCACAGGTTTAACCACGGAAAAAACTGAAGGAGAGAGATATATTTTAGAAAACTTTACAATGATCTAAAATAGCTTTTTGATGCATAGCAGATGTCTTCAAAACTCGCATAAATGGAGCCAAAATGCCTTGCAGTTCTGGAAAAGGGCGATTCCAAGATAAGACACGTTTCTAACTGCAGCAGCTCTGGAAGAGATTTGGAATTTATATTAATTGTCAACCTCAAGGAAAACATTTAAAAGAAAGCCTTCTGCCTCCCATTTTGAGACAAGTGTCTTACTGGGCTTTATGCTGCTCAAAGACTTGATGTCTGCCTGAGAGCAGTTCCTCTGTGTCTGTAAAAGATAGCAGATGGGTTCAGATGGGGAAAAAGAAAGAACCACAGTCAGTGACACATGGAGGTGACAGACTGAGGAATGCCTGCCCTTCATCATAACCTCTAGTTTGTTATGAAGGAGGTGCTTGGCAGTCTTCACAGTAGGGAGGAGGTCTGAGGAGGGATTGGAAAGGAGTCAGTGAGATGGTGCTGAGGGATGCTAACAAGGCAATACCTCTGAGAAACACAGCATGGGAGAAAAAATGTGAAGGGACATGCTGGAAAACTGAAAAACAGAGCCAAGAAAACTGTCCCCAAGGTCAAAGTAGGGATGGGATTCTTCAGTTCAGTTGCTAACCAGAGGGGATAGCCAGAGTGAGGATTTGTTCTGTGGAGACTTCTGTAAAAATGAAAAAAAAAAAAAAGAAAAAAAGAAAAAAAAAAAAAAAAAGCCACCAAAAAAACCCACCCAAAAAGCTGTGTCTGATACAGTGAAGTAGGTCGTACAAATGAAAAAGGAAACTCTCACAAAGAAGCAACAGGCAAAGTGATGAGTCAGGACAAGAATCTTCTCAGTGCTCTGAAGAATGCATCTCATGTGTACCAGGTCTTAGATTTCATGAAGATTTAACCCTTAACTCAGTGTTAGGCTGTGCTCACAGAATAGCTGGGGAGTATCTTTTAGTTGGATACAAGAAAGAGCTAGAGAACTGAAAGTCTGATGCAACAGTAATATGGAAGATTTGATATAAAGTAAACCTTAAGAACAGAAATACCAGAGCTAGAAGATTCTATATATATAATTGAAGAATAAATTCTATTCCCTATGAATATAAATGGCACAGTCATACTTAATTCTGAAAAAAACAGAAGAGAAAAGTCAGGTAGTGATGATAATACCACAGAGGAGTAGTGCTCCCCTAATCAGCCCTGCTCTCACCTCTTCTTGGCAGGCTTTCTCCATCTTTTTTCTCTTGGCATTGCAACAAATGGGCCAGAAATTCAAACTACATATTTGGCTTTCATATACATGGAAGCTCAGGAAAAGTTTGGTTTGGCTGAAGAGACAAGACAGGAAATCTAAGTAACCCCAATCTCAACCACAGGCTCCAAAACCAGGACATTCTGGATGTAACCCTTAGATTAAGCTCTGTTCCAATTTGTCATTCTACCTTTCTCTCTCCAACTTTCTGCAACACTCTCCCCTTTTCTGGCTGCTGAACTGCAGTAGAAAGCTGGAATATCTGTAGCACGTGCAGAATGTTTGGTGTCTGCCTACCTCAAATCCTTTTTAACCCCTTACATATATGGGAATACCACAGGAGATCATTCATATGGGGCTATTTAATGTTTTCCCTACACATTTTAGATTAAAGAGTATCTGACAGGAAAAGAAACCAGCTAAAAAGTTTTTCTCTCCCCCAAGGACATGATATGGAGCAATAGAAACCTACCTCTTTCTCATTCTACTGTTAAATCTTTAGGGGTTGAAGGTTTCCTTGCAACCCAAGCTTCTAACTCCACAGACTCTGGCTACTGAAAGGACATTCTCCTCCCAGACTTGCCACATCCTTGAGCGTGGAGGGCACAGTCAGATAGCAAAACAAAGATGGTGAGTTCTCCTTTTTTCTGTTACCATCTTGCTCTTCACTCACCTTGAAGATCAAATGCCTTCTTTACTCATCTCAGAAGACACAAGACTTCTAGCTGTCCGCCGAAGTGGAGAGCAATATGAAATAAACTGGGCCACTGTTTGCCTCTCCCTTTTAAGGCAATTCAGTAGGAATCAAATCCCATGGTTTTCAGAGAGACCCTCTTTTATGCAGTATCTCAGAAAGCCTTTTCCCTCAGTCTAGCACCAGCAGCATTTCATCTCCATCACTGTGCTGTGCATTACCAGCAGTAGAGACTGGGACAACTAGATGAACACCTAAGCTAAATAGAATTACAGGTCCAATTCTGCAGAGGATCTATTGAAGTAATTTCATGTGTTCATTTGGAAAACCCGGTTATTGTGCCTGGGAATTCCCACCACAAAACAAGCTTGAAGCCCATTTAAGATCCTTACCACTTTTCTATAGCTGCCTATATTGCTACTGAAATTTTCTTTGATGCTGGAAGAGAAGGAAACTACTGAACAGTTCACAAATGGAATGTAGTTGGATTTCTTACCTGTAGGAGTGAGGTGCCTCCAGGTGATGACAGGCTCAGGACGCCCATTTGCCATGCAAACCAGGGTCACATTGCTGCCCTCATTCACGGTGATGTCCGAGGAGATATTGGAGATCTTTGGTGGAACTGTGAAGACAATAGAAAGTTTGACCTTGTTAGAAGAAGAATTATGGAGGGCAGCTTCCCTGGCTTGTTAATCTACCTACCTATTAACCAGAGCCAGCCACAAACTCATCTCACAGGCTGCACCCTTCTCATTTCTACTGGGTTTCTGAAATTATATCAGAGTAATTTGTACTGGTGTGTAGTTTGTATTTCAAGGGTCTGCAGGTAGGAATGGCCTATGCAGCAACTGCAAGGCTTCATGTTCAGACAAGTTTGGAGGTCTTCATGAAATGACCTCTCAGAACCTGCCTGCCTACCTCAATGCTGCATGTAAAGGGTCAATAGGCTCCAAGTATCATCCCAGCTAATTTTTATACTCCAGGGAGCCCTAGATGGAGTTCTGCATTCTCCTGTAGGATTCCAGGCTTCAAAGCACTGACTCAGAGGGTGTATTAGCTATTTTGTGACATCTTTCAGCCAAGAGGGATTCCCCATGGGCTACCTGCAGTAGACAGCTTCTGGATGACTGCGCGACACATGGCAGAGCACAAAAGGCACAGTTGAGTCTTTAAGATTCACAAGATCAGCCATGAATTGGGCATTCAAGATCCTTAAAAACTTTCCAAGCTGAGTTTGTGTCATGGCACCAGAGTCACCATGAATTGGGACCTGAACAGGCACTTCCAGGTGTAGAGTGTGCCAGTTGTTGCAGTCTTTCCTCTCTCACATCCATGTCTTGCTTCTGTGCTTCACACCCCATGTCAGGTGAAGAAGGATTTTCACTAAAAAGGAATCCTCTAATTTTATTTTTTAAAATATATTTTCACCTTCCAAGTTTGTGTGTCATGAGGAAAGAAACAACATCATTTTCTGCTTTGCTTACCACAGAGTAAACAGAGAGCAGCTTCCCCTTGCCCCTCCCTGGCAGGAGTGGCTGATGGTCCTTTTGAGGCAAAACAGCCTATAAGCTAGGTGGGGAAAAGGAAATGAAGCCTGAAGAGAGCAACCTACTACTTCCAGCTGCATTGCTGGATTCACAGCATGTTGTTTACAACCCACAGCTCATTAGCCCCTCTCTGTAGGCCCCAAACTCACGGGCAACACTGGAGTATCTATGACCATCAGACCCCCTGGAAAGAAGAGGACCTGTCGAGCAAAGTGAGGCAGACATCTATTTTCCAAAAGGCTCACTGACCCAGACAAGGAGAGATTTAAGCCAAGCACATTGGGGAAGGATTGCTGTGATCTGTGGAGAAGTGACAATGCAGAGGGCAGTGAGGGAGCAGCTGGGGGCAGCACAATAGGGAAGGCTTTTGCACACCTTGTGAAAGCAGGGCAGCTGGGGGCCCACCTCAAATGCCAGTGCAAGTATCACGGTGGGAAAACAGGAGGAATCAGATGTTCACACAGACTCACAGTGGGTTGTGTGTGAAAAACCATTGGGATGAGAGAGCTGGAGTGAGACAGCTCTTAGGACTGGCCTGTAACTCAGATAAAGGCTTTCTAAGAAAGACAGGATAGAAAGGAGAGGAAAAGAAATGCAAAGCAGTGGCTGGCATTTACCCGGCTCTGGCTGGTGAACTAGCTCAGCTACAAGAACCAGAGGACATCACAGTGCCACCCCTGTTCCTTGGTGTTTGTTACCAACCACTTGATTAAGAAGAGGCAATACTGCTTTAGACAGGTAGAATAAGCCTCACAATCACAGTCCCTCATTAAGGACCAACCACCTTATATTTTCTGGAAGGGAGAAAGTGCTGGGCTCAAGCAGTCCAGGACACTTGAGGGTCCTTCAGGTTCAGCATGAGTAGTTAGCTGTATGCCCTTGCAGCAAAGACCAAACGTCCTGGGTTGTATTAGCAAGAGTGTAACCCCATAAGTGGAGGGAAGTGTCTAAAACCCTTTACATGATATATATTGGGCAGCATCTCCGGCACTAGATCAGTTTTGGGCTCCCCAGTACAAGAAGGCCATCGAGACACTGGAGCAAGTCCACTGGAAGGCTCCCAAAATAGTCAGAGGGCTATGGCACATGACTTCCCAGGAGAACCTGAGAGAGATAGGTCTGTTCGGTCTGAAGAAGAGAAGGCTGAGGGAGATCTTACTGCTCTCTCCAAAAGTGAGTGGGAATGTGCAGAAAAGACAGAGGCACCCTTTACTCAGAGGTGCACAATGAACATTGAAAAGCAGCTAACACGAGCTGCAATGTAGGGAAGATTATGACTGAAAATGACGAAAAAGCTTTTACTTTTCAGAAAGTCAAGACAGGTATGGGCTCCTCATAGAGGAAACTCACCCCTGGAGATATGGAGAACTCATCTCCTTTCTTTCTCTGTGGATGAGGGGAACACCCTGTCCCATGGCTCATGACACACCTGCACATTTTTCCAGCCAGCAGATCTGCAGGCTGGCAGAGCCCTGAAAGTTCTAGTACTGAAATCCAAACGGCTACTCTTACTCACTGGGAATAAAGCAACTTTGAGGGCCACCTCTGACCTGACAGAAGACCAGCATGCTCAGGAGAGGACAGAGGGGCTTAGTCTGGGAAAGAACATCAGAGGCTGCTGTTTCTGCAAGAGTTGTAGCCCAGGTGTTCTGTCAGGGGACACAAGGACAGTGGCTTTGGAACATCCTCAGCAAAACTTCTCCATGGTACTTTGGCAAACCTGGTTAAGCAGAGCCCAGGAGTAAAACTAGTGGCTAGACCACATTTTGGGAATATTACTGTAACCTCAAGGGGTTAACATTTGCATGAGGAAAAAAAGCTGTGCAACAAACCAAGAAGGACTAAACTGAAGCAGGACTAGCAGGTGAAGCTGTGGGCCAGTGTGAAGCCTGAGTAGAATGGTGCAATGCCAGCCAAAAAGGCTGAGGAAAGAGCAGCAAAAGCCAGTACAGGGCAGCAGCAGAGCTCTAGCTGGGACACGTATAAACTGCCACTCTCCAAAGCTGTCAAGACATTTTACTTCAAAGAGGATCAAGTAAACTCAGCCAGTACAAGCAGTTCTGACCATGCCTACCGAATGCCCAAGAGGAAGAGCATGTGTCCAGATGGTCATATCTGGCTTGCCACTTTTTCAGATGAGGGTGAAAAGTACATCTAAGGCTGAAGTTCTGCTAGGAATATAATGGCTGGTTCCTTTCAGCTGCCACCTTTGTCAGAAGGCAATGAAATGCTGAGACAAGGGGGAATAGGGCAGGAAACAATTTCCCTCTAAACTTAAAGCCTGGCTTGGCTTCATCTACTTAGAATCCAAAGCCAGTGGACAATAATTTCACTCAGATAAAAAGTCAGAGACTTTTAATTTTCAGGGCATCAAGCCAGCATGTTAAAATGCCAAAACTGTCAGCACCAGCAACAGTTAGCATTGCCTCCTTGGCACTTGTCATTAATTTGCACACACCTTTTTAGGACAGCCTTAAAATGAGAAGCTTTGACCTTATTATTTTTCCCATGTGTGGGTTGTATTATGTTTTCACAGGTCCCAGACTGCTGGAAGAAGGATTGCTGAGAATAAAAACCTCCTAACACCAGAATCTTTGGGGTGTCACAGCCTCCATTTGCTCAGCCATCTCCTGTTGACCCTCAAGTGGAAAATTCTTTTATGTCTGGCCTTGCTGAACCATTAGCAGAGGCAAACCCACAAGCTGCAGCCCCCCAGCAGGGCAAGTACTACAGCTAAACAGTGTTTCCAGGCCTTTTCATATTCTAACAGCTTTTCTCTTCAGGGGAAACCAGGCTGCTGCTGGAACCCTCTGGCTCTGAGGACCATAGGAAAGCACTGCCAGGGTCTCTGGTACTGCTGAAAAAGATAAGATGGCCAGATTTTTCTCACTCTTTCAGTGTAAATCATATGGAGTATCCATTACAGTGTGCTTAGGATTCCCCTGGTTGGGGTGGGGAGCAGAGCCAGACATGAAAGCAAGCACACTCTAGTACCCCACTGCTCCATCCCCATAGAGGGAGGATCCCCCACCCACATCAGGGACTGATTCCAGAGAGATGGGAATGAACACTGAGAAGAATGGCTTGAAACCCACATATTTGTGTCTTCCACCTTTCACATCTACAGGACAAGGCTGATGCCAGCCCAGAATCTCATCTTCCATGCTACTGGCAGTAAATAACAAATCCCAAAGTAACCAGTGGCCATTCTCCATGTGAGAAGCTTGCATTGGAATAGGAGAGCTGCAAGGCAGGAGTGAGACAAGGTTAGAGATATCCTAGGGTGTCCTGGACAGGGAGCACTACAGAGCAGGAGGGCTACAAGGTCAGAGCTAGTGTGGGAGACTTAAAGTCTCAAGAAAGATACGGTGACAGAGTTAGGCAGAACAGGCTTGTGCAGAAACAGCTTGCACCAAGCCTGTTCTAGTTAATTGCCATCAATCCTTCACTTCATGACAACTGCAACTCACATTAATTTAAATAATAAGAAAGACTGAGACATGAAAAATAGATCATGCTCCCCCAGCACAATCACTGTTGCTCTCCAGATGAAAGCAGGTGATTTGTTTCCACAAAAACACCCGCTATAGCAGTTATTACAGACCAGGGGCTGCATACAGGAGGCAGCAAGGAAACCACAAACAAGCAAACACACAAACATCTGCTGCTGTTATCCTTGCCTTTTATGACCAAAGCCCTTCAGAGCTCAAAACTCCTCCTGAGATATTACCTGGGATGGTGTGGGCGGGCTGGATCAGTGTTCTGATTCAAGGCTATGGAAGGAGGCAAGGAGCAGTGCTACACCCCTAATGTCAGTAAATGAGTGAGCCCATAGGTTAAGAGACACAAGTTCACATGAGGGAGGCCATCTCCTTAGTACCTTTCCAGGAGTGCAATGGAGGATGGAAAAAGAAAGCATCAAGGCCACCCTTGCTAAAGCACTGCTTCTAGAGATCTTTTCCTAATGTAGTTTATGTTGAACCCGACCCATGCCACAGCTCCCAAACAGTTCAGACCCCTGCCTTTTGATCAGAGCACCTAGACTCAGCACAGGCACACAGTGGCAGGAGCAGGAAACTCTGCTTAGCAGAAGTGGTACAAGGGGTACTTACAGGCTGGGGGCAGCAGTTTCTGGCTCCTGCACTGATGACACTCTGCTTTTATAGTGCTTCTCGTGACACCTCAGTGCAGCAGAAAGATGGGTTTGTGACAAAAGGGCAGGAAGCACAGGACTAGGAATTCAACTCGGGTATGACAGAATAAAAAAGGCAAACAGAGGGACAGTGGACACTTAGCTGGAAAACTCTGAGCTGTGTAAATGCACTCGCACGAAATTCAGTCAGATGCCTGGACCCTTCCCTCTGGGTAAAGTGTGCCCTGCATCTAAGACCCTTGGATCCTTGGATGGAGCTTTTCACTGTGAGGCAGCTACTCACCAGTCTCCAGTTCCAAGACTGTTCAACAGTTACAGTATTTGGTCAATAAGTCACAAAATACATTAAAAAAATACAGCTCTTATTCCCAGTCTACAGACCTATAATACAGCAAAAGCTATTTAATACCTCCAAGACACAGATGCAAACAGTATTGAAACTGCCTAAGAAAGCCCATAAGCTTCATTTAAGTGGTCTAAGTGCTTGTCCGAAAAAGGGCACCTTGGATACAAATGGAAAAAATTTCAATCCCTTCCATATATCCTCATTAGTTGCTTCCTCCAGCCTATTTCCTGCCTCTCTATTGGCAAGTAGGACCCCCATCTGGATAAAATTAAGAGTCCCACCCACTAATATGTAGGAGTCACCAGCTCTCAGGGCAAAAAAAAAGAAAACATCAGGACTTCTCTCCAAAGTCAAAGGAACTTTGCAGCCACTAAAACCCTCCCCAGGTGCCTATCAATTAGCCTTGAGAGTTCTTATTTCCTTGTCCCCAGATCCCAATTAACAGCACTTTATAACAAATGCTAATAAGCCCCAAGGCAGAGGTAGGGGGGATGCTGACCATCATATGGTCCTTCAGTGCTTCAGAACAGCCACCTTGCTCACCACAATTAGGGGTCCTTTCCTGGGGCAATTAATTGACAGCAAATTGGCCTCATTAGTCATTGTTTAGTTAAAGTGTTTAGTGGCAAAAAGAGAACCTGAAGAAGGGGCTGAGCTGCTAAACACAACTAAATGGTTTAATTTCCCTCTTATGCGTGCAGCAGGCTAATCACAGCTTTTTACAGGCATAACAAGAAACAGCTTGTTGATGCTAAAGTCCACAAAGGGAGCAAGCTGAGTGCTGGAAAGTAAAATCCAGACACCCTTTGGGATGCGGCATGGTAATGTTTCTGAAGCATTCTACAGAAGAAATGCGACATCAGACCCAAGATGTGTTTTTTACGGTCTGATTCACGCTGCAGCCTCAGCCAGAGGGAGACGAAGCTGTCAGCAGAGCGAGAGGGCAGAGAGGGAAGTTGTTGAACTTCATTAAAGAGAGTGGTCTCTGAAAGAGCCTTCTGACCTTCCACTCTGCTAGGCTTGTTTCACTCTGCCAATGCCTCGCTCAGCATTAAAGCTTCTGTGAAGTAGAGGCAAATGCTGAAGGCTTGGTTTTGTTTTTTAATCCCCTGGGAACCAAAAACCTCTCAAAATACGCTACAGAGTTTTCACAAGGTGTAAAAATTCCCTCTTTATGTTGTCTGAAAGGCAGTGCCTCCTCACGTGGCCTTTAGGGAAGAGTCTAGGAGAGCCAGAGGCTGGAAACCACTTTAAAAGATCTGCAGTTCCCAACCCGTGTTGTGCTCCCCCACTGCTCCACAGTGCTGGGGCTGGTCTCCATCAAGCATCACTGCCGCTGCCAAGAGAGGCCAGGCAGAAGGAGGCACAGGGGCTGATAGCTTGGGCCTTGCATCTTGGTGAGCTCCCCCATCACGCAGCTGAGCCTCACCTGCTGAGACACCAGGAAGGAAATTATTTAAAATCCAGATGAGACCGTGCATGTCACACTGCCTGGGAGCAGAGGAGCAGACAGCATCCTGTAAATCAAAGCCATGTGTAAAGCTACCCATGAGCTGGGTAGCATGTCAGAGCACACTGCACTGGAGAGTAAGAGCTTATAAGCCAAAATATTGTATCTAAAGGAATGCTCTGCCCCATCCAATATGTAGTTAAGTGTCTGGACTGTTTTTCCACATAGCATTGCATGGGAAGCCCTTCCAGTACATTCTTTCTTTCTTAGCAGAGGGCAGCACAGTGTGTGAACGTGTTGCATTGCCCCATTCCCAAACTGCTGGAAAAGTGAGCACAGAACTGGGCTCAATTCTTTACACTCATTCTCACTGATTTTACTTTTTATAAACTTGCCTCCATGAAATTTTCAGGAGAGAAATTATTTAGCTTCCACACTGAGAGAAACACAGAAAAGAATATCTTCAATCTCAAGCCAGCCTTGTTTTCCAGTGCACTAAGGTGACAGTATAGGTCAGAGTTAAAAGCAGTCTCATTCCTCTTTGTAGCCCAGCAGCTCCTCTTCAAAACTGGATGCCAGCCTTGCACTCTACAGGAGCTCTAGCTCTGACCCTGACTCCAACTTTTACCCAGTGCTAATTGTATTTCACCCACACCTGGCTTTTTGGTGTGCCCTCACCTAGCACAGGTTTACAGAAGCTACATTTTTGGATCCTGATGCAGTCCAGGAGAGCAGGTTCTCAGTTATGTGCTCAGCGTGTTAACAAAAGCACAAAACACAAGCCAGGCACATGCCCAATATCCTCTTATCACTGGATTTGCACCTCTGCATATGAAGTTCTTTGCTACAAACCTTCCCTTTCTTTTCTGTTAACATACTGAATTTATGCCACTCATCTGTGGCTGCTGTCTTTAAAGCACTGCTCTGTGCATTTGCTGTTTGTGTTGCTGCGGTTCTTTCCGCTTGTAAAACTGACTTCAAGAGCTTTATGGCTAACCCTCCTAGAGGAGCCTGCTGTGACAACACAGCCTTCCTCACAGGACATGTGTAAACAACAACAGAAGTGCTTGCCATGCTAATCCCCAGGGATTAACTCTTGGAATGCCACCTAATCCCAAACATTTTAAGGACTGCAGATGTACACAGCTTTTGGTCTTTGTTTCAAGTGTGTTTACATATTCCCTTAGACTGTTCTTTTTAAATCTGGTAAGTATTTACTTATGGGACTGAAACAATACAAAATCTTTCCTTCTGCAGACATAGTCAGCCATCTTGGAAGAGAAATCTTGTGAGAAAAGTTGTCCTTAGTATCCAGATCCTCCAAAGACTTTTCTGAGAATTTTCTTACAAAGAACTTTTTCACAGAAACATTAAGCATGTTGGATGTATATGACATGCAGCTAAGTCCTAATATGCAGCCTTTTTAGGGATGGATTCAGAGCCAAGGAAGCCTCTCCTTTGATGATAATGACCTTTGGACAAGTCCTTATACAGGAAGAATGGGTGATGGCTTCAAGGAAATGCTGCAGCCAGAACAGGGATGCTTTATTAGCCAGTTGAGGGAAAAAAGTCAAGATTATGGGGTTTTAACTGAGTCCCAGCAGCCCTTGGCTCCTGCCTGTTAACGCTTTATTTGGGATATAGACTAGGGAGCACTGGCCAGGTATGAGGAGAAAAAAATAACAGAGACAAGCCTATGTCATTCCAGGGCAAGAGGTACAGGTACAAAGAAGGTCCTATTAGTCAAGTGGGGGAGTAAGTTAATTTCAGCTAATACCTCACTTTTGCTGGAAAAACAGAACATTTTTTTTTTTAATTTGTTTGTTTTCAGATCTCTTTCAGAGCTGTTGCTTATATTCAGCTCATTAGGGACAGAGTAAACCAACAGAACAACCATCATGAACCACAGATGAGCATCCACATAGAGGCTGAGTGAAAAAGCCATCTCTCTCAAAAGGCCTTTCTCAGATTCCTTTGACTGCCCATGGTTTATCCCACATCCTTTTCAACAAGCCACAGGGTGATAAATATGACTCTCAAAGTGTCTCATGCATACCACATACCCAAGGATCTGGCTCAGTTTCAACTGAGGCAGCTTCTCGGCGGTAAGCCTCTCACTCAAATCAAATGCATGTGGTGCATGTAGAATTTTTTTTATTCACAGGCTTTCCTTTCTTACACATTGAAGTGAGCAAAATGGAGCAGGATAGCTTGCTATAAGCACCTTTCAAGATTGCTTTCAGGCTTCTAGAGGAGCAGAAAGGTACAGCAGCACTTTGGAAATGCTGGGTTTGCTTTCAGTCAAAACTATAAAGAACAAAGATAATAATCTCATACTGGGACCTTTACACTGAATCATAGAATGTCTTGGGTTTGAATTGATATTAAATCTAAAATCATCTAGTTCCAACTCCCCTGCTGTGGGCAGGGACATCTTTTACTAGATCAAGTTGCCCAGAGCTTCATCTAACCTGGCCTTGAACACTTCCAGGGATGTGGCATCCACATCTCTGGGCAACCTGTTCCAGTGCCTCACCACTCTCATAGTGAAGAATTTCTTCCTAACATCTAATCTAAACCTGCCCTCTTTCAGTTTGATGCCATTTCCCCAACCTGTCACTACAAGCTCTTGTCAATATTCTCCTCCATCTTTCTTGTAAGATTCCTTCAGATACTGGAAATCACACAAAATCAAATTAGGTCACCTTGAAGCCTTCTGTTCTCTGGGCTGAACAATCATAATTTTCTCAGCCTTTCCTTGTAGAAGAGATGCTCCACCCCTCTAATCATCTTGGTGTCCCTCCTCTGGATTTTATCCAATAGGTCCATGCCCTTCCTGTGTTGGGGACCCCAGAGCTGGAGGCATCATTCCAGATGAGGCCTCACAGAGCAGAGTAGAGGAGCAGAATCCCCTCCCTCCCCTGCTGGCCACACTGCTTTGGATGCAGCCCACGATACAATTGGCTTTCTGGGATACAAGAACACATTGCTGGATTGCATTGTCATTATTTCAGGATCAAGATCCAGATCTGGATCCAGATCCAGAGATGTTGGTCTTTCCCACCACATACAGTTATGAAATGCCAACTGTGAGACCTTCACTTGCTAGCCATTGTTGAGCTTGGTGATAGCTGCAGCAGCCTCCTTTCTAAAGGCTAGGGTGTTATCATCAGCCATCTGAGAAGAGAAAACCAGAGTTCAAGGCAAAGGATCCCTCCTGCCAGAAATGCTCATCTACACAAGTCTGATCCAGCAGAAAAGAGGAAAAAACAAATGCAGTACTCCTGAAGTAAAGATATCTTTGAACAAAGTAGGCAGTTGGCTACAGTCGAGATGTGATTGTGGTGATCTCCTTCCCACAGAGCAACCAAGAGTCTGAGAAGTAAGTCAAGGTTTCCTGAGAAGGACAGTTTCTTCTGTTGGAACTTCCCTGCCAAAAGAGAGTTCTCTGTTTCGGTTCAGCCACATGCAAGAGCACCTTGATGTCTTGAATTTTTCCTACTGTTTCCCTTTTCAAGCTTTGCTGTGTGGTAAAGATGTGCTGCATCACAAAGACAACCTCAAAGGGAGGGAAGGGATGAAGCCCAAGAGCTTTGCTCTGTAAACATATGACATTGAATTGGTGCCATTTCAATTAGAGGAGAATCTCTCCCAGACTGCCAGGAATGAAGGCTTATTCCTTGTAGTCTGCAGCTTTACTGGGACACATAAAAACACTGTCTTCTTCCTCCAGAGTGGTTCAAGGCTGTCCTCTTCAAAGTTAATAGTTTGTTGGTCTCTTAGTGTTACAAACTGAGGGAATGACAGAATGGATAAGGTTGGAAGGGGTCACAATGAGTCATCTGGTCAAACCTTCCTGCTCAAGTATCATCCTAGATTACACTGTCCATTCAGGAGGAAGACGTTACATCCAGAAGGGTTGACAGCACCTTTGTGTTTAGTGGGACAACATCTTTGCAGACAACTTTCACCTAAGATTCTACAAGAAAACACTTGGCCACCCCAGAAATCCAGTGGTACTGGCTGCAGAGCAGGAACGAGGTATCTCCTCTGATTTTCAACAAAGAACACAAACAAAAAAATTGCTAACACTTCCACTGCAGTAGGGAATCAAAAACTAAATCCAATGAAAAACACAAGCCATGCCTCTTTACTGTAACAGCACATCCACAGCTGAGCCTCTGTAAAAGCACAGTTATCACGATAAGCAACACTACTAAAAAACTGAAGGGATCACTCAGGTGGTCTGGTACTCCACATTCAGTAATTGTATTACACACTTATGATGCACATTTCTAAGGCTCAGTTCTCATTCTCACTCTTAGGGAACTAGTGCGTGAAAGATATATGGCATCCCCAGAGACCGGTACCCTACTGGTGTCATAAGAGATATGATGCCTTATCCATCAACAGCTCCAACAGGTGAGTAGCAGAGCAAGAGAAGAATATCTACAAGGCCTCAGACTGTTCTTTATGAGGAATTAGCATTCTGCAAAGTTCCTTGGCAGAACAAAAAGGGCAAATGCAAGACAGACGAAACAGCTTGATGCTTCACTGCTGGTATAAATTAAAGAGAACACAAAATACTTTTTTAAACAAAAAGAAATGCAAAGAAGGAGAGAATCAGCCCTGTGGTTCATAAACCCAAGGTAAAAAACTGGCCCCTCAAAATGCTGTGCAATCTGTACAGGAGTAGGAACATAATCAATATAGTTAGGGATACTGATGAAAGATAAGGATACACTCATACACTTTCCTTTCTGATGGTCACGATATACTGGAGTCGGCAAAAATTATTTCCTCAAAGTACAAAGAGTGATAAAAAATACAAAGAAACTTTGCATCAGAACGCAATTCTGAAAACTCTGCCAAAGCCTGAAGAAAAGCAGAGATATAGCTGAGATGGCATCACACGATGGATCAACCTGCCACTGGATTGGGCACAGACACTCATGACAAATGGGCACAAGGGATGCAGCACAAATACAGTGTGACACTATATCCTGGGCATATGCTTGATGTATGGAGGATTAAATGCCACACACACACTGTCCTGGGCAGATTGTATCTAGTGCTGACAGATACCTGAGGGATCTGTCTCTTCCTTTATACACTTTGGCAATTGCCATGCCAACAAAGGATTATGGGACTGGGGGGGTGAGAAGGAGAGATCATTTACTACTCTGTTTAAAAGAGACTTTATCCTCTGGGGGGATTTTGTCAAGATGTTGGATTTCTTCTTAAATTATATTTCTACCTGCCTATACACATTGAGGTTGATGGGCTTTTCTCCTTTCTTCTGTCCCTCTAGCATAACACCTCATTCTTCTGGAGTGCCAAACAACCTTAAAGCAAATGTGGCGTCCCTGAGCTGGTTTGAATACTGCAGCCCTCAGCCCTTGCCTCCATACAGGCTGCAAAGGCAAGGAAACAGCCAACATGCTGTAAAGACCAATTCCTCTCCCTCTGTGGCGAGCCCTCTGATTGACGTCTCTGTTCTTCGAGAGAGACAGACTGTCTTGAGTGTGAGATAGCTAACTATCACCTGGGGAGGTGATTAGAGGGGGAAGGAGGGAGAGAGGGGGACACAGCCAGACAGACAGAAAGGCAAAGAAAGACAGACAGAAAGAGGAGCTGAGGAGGGGGAAAGAGGAAAGGACTGACAGTGGGAAAGTGTAGTGCAGATGCGAGAAAGACAGTAGCGCTTGATGAATTAAGTTGTCAACTTTGGCATCACCTGTGTACCTTGTCATGCCAATAAATTCATTGAAGCTGAACCTGCACCGTGAGTCAAGAGTGAGAGAGTGCTGATGGAAGGAAGAAATAACAGCCCATTTAAAGACTCAGAGCAATTTATGAGTTACCTCAGGAGGGAAGTAGTGACAATGGGGAAGGAGAGGTGCTTCCCCCATCATGCTGGGCAGGGAAGCTTGTTTTGGATTCAAGCTGTCCACTCAGTCATGCTGCAGACAGTAAAGAGATAGAGACCTGGTTCAAGAAAGAGAAAGAGAAAGGCAGTGGAGAGGCTTGCTGGAGTCCAAGGGGAACAGGGCAGGCACATGCCTTGGCATAGGTGCCTCAGGAAATCCCTTGAGGTGCTGAGGGAAGATGTTGAGAACAAGAAGCTGGGTACTCACTGTGAAAGGATACAAAGGGAGTAGAGCACAGTCAGGGCCACAACACTGAGGGAATGTGAAGGAAAGTGAAGGAAAGCAGAGCACAGCTCTGGCACAGAGGGGTAGGTCTGCTGGAAAGCCAGGAGGGACACAAAGTCCTCTGCTGACTCTGAAGTTGGAAGCATGGCATTGAGATGTGAATAGCTTTGATGGGCTGTACCAAGGAAGTACTGTGCCAAGGAGGTTTCCTGCACAGCCAAGGAGATCCTCATAACTTTTTAAAGGATTCTGTGTATGTCTTAAAAGACAAACTCACAGGCTGCTTCCATCCCCCAGAAGTCCAGCCAAGCCTGCTGGATGTGACTGAGGAATAGGAGAACCAATGGTACAACGCCCTCACCCAATTTTTTCTCCTCCTGCAACTACAGCTTCCCAAAGTGAACAGTATCTGACCCAATTGTTTGAGAAATGCATCTGTCTCTTTATTCCTTTCCTTTCCTTCATCCAACTCACCATTTCCCACACAGGAGCTTTTGTGAGCGTTCTGCTCACAGATGATGGTGAGCTCCTAACAAAAAACTCTTATCAGCCACAGAGACTAAGAGTGGCAGAGGCTGATTTCCAAAGCAACCTGAGACCCCCTGTGACCTCATTTGTAGCCATCCAAAGATGTTTACATTCATGTGACAAGACGTGCTCACTGACCCTTACAATGAGCTGATCTCAACCAGGCACCAGGCACAGCACCAGGAAAGAAAAGGACACCACCTGCTCTGAGATTTATTCCTCCCATGGCCTCTGCTGCTGTGTGCTACACTGCTGCCCCAAGCTTGCACGGAGGGGAGGGAAGGAAGGAGAAAGGAAAAAAAAAAAACTAGATTTGTCTCAGGAAGAAGTATTGGTGGTATTTCCTTTAATCAGGGAGAAATTCTGACTCAGCCACACAAGTAGAAAAGCTAGTGCTTTCAGCCTGAGCGGAACACTGAGGATTTACAACTGTTTGGGGTATTTGGAAAGTTTGGATAGGAAAGTGTGTGCACATGCATAACATTTCACAAATCCATGCAGAGGAAATAACGCATATGGCATAAAACTAACTCATGTGGATATCTGTGTGCATACATATAAAAACATAAACATACTTAGAATGTGCATATGTTTATAGTTAGATACATTCTGATATATGCACATATACAAATACTGCCATTTGCTCCTGAAACCCCCAGCCTCTTTAAAAGCTCTTGTTTGGCTGCTGTTTTGCAAGCAGCCAGGCAGCCACAACACAGCTGTCCAGGCTGGGTCCCCTGAGCTGTGTGGTGCAGCTCTGCTGGCTGCGTTCAATTTGACATCAAATGAGAGCAGGGATCTCGCTGAGCCAAGCTCCTTTCTGATCTCACTGGTGCCCAGATCAGCTCAGCTGTACTGCCCTCGGGCTGTGGCACTGTATTAAAGTTGAGGGCAGCTTTAATCTGCTTCACTGTGCTTGGCCTGCTGGGAAATTATGAGCATGTCCCTCATTCAAGTAAAGTGGACATTTCTTTTCCAGGAGTTGTGATTTTTGTGTCCACGTAACTTAGTTTAAATGATCTGAGCTTGTGGCTTCCAACCATTCTCATTCTTAGGGCATCTTGCAATTTCCAGGGGAAGGTACATGTAGTGTACAGGGAATGTAACTCTCCTAACAACAGGTTTGGTTGTCATGAAGTTCACAGACTTCCTGAGAGTTAGAGACTATGATGGTCTGATGGATTTTCACTTTACTATAGGGAAGAAGGTGAAAAGTCTCACAGTTCATAGTCTTCTTCTGTCAGGAGTATTGAGTTGATTATTGCCTCCTTTAGCAACAGGAATAGAAACATGGAGCTGCAGACACAGGGACCTTTTGCCACGTGTAGGGGCCTGTGGTACACTTAAGCATCCTGGTCTCCTTGAAAGGTTACAGCAACATCCTGCCCCAGAAGAAATCACTTCTAACTACATCCATGCTCCCATGGACATCGTTGCTCCTGAAGACACCCCATTGACTCTCTGCATTGCCTGGACATCCCTCCCACAACAGGACAATGGGACACACTTGTAAATCCCCGAATTCCAGGATGTCAGAGTACAATAACACCTACACCATCAATATTGTCCTGGCACCTGGGCACTGGCCCTGGTGGCAGTGATCACAGCTGTAGGAGGGCTGTGTTGCTTTTTAGAAAATTTAATTTGTATACATGAGACCATGCAGAAGAAGCAGTACTAGCCAAGAACATTCTCTTCCTCAGAAAGCCTTTTAAAACCAACCATGACCAACTTGGTCCAGGAACTGCTGAGAATCCCAGGACACCTCAAAGGTGGCTTGCCTTTATCTGTGTCTAACTCAGCAACAGATAACAGTATGGTATAAGGAAGTGTTTAGATCATGCTAGACACTACAGAAAGGAAGAATGACTTTTATTTGGACAGACTGTTCAATAGAAAAGATACCAATTAATAAATAAATGAAAATAGGTGACATTCATTATGACATCTAAATGACTTGATGCCAAGTGTTTGTTAAAGTACCACGTGGTCTGGAAGAAGGCAATCAAAGAAAAAGGGCTTAGAAAAGCAGTGAGTAATGGTGACCCAATCCATTTAACTATTGACAAAACACAGGTGAGGAAATGTGCAGGACAAAAAAATCTCTACAAATCATCAGCTAATGGATTAAATGCATCTGAGTGCGAGATGGAAATTAACTGATCAATTCACTCAACAGCTGCTAATTATATGTGACAAGGCAGGCAGACTCCAGAAGTCTATGGAGCTCAAAGGAAAACAGTGCTGGTAGAAAAATTTGAAAGCTGCCTCTTACCACTATGGGGTGTGACATTTGCCCTGGTAAGAGAATGTCACTGTCACTGAATAACATTTAACTCTGCAAATGTTTGAAGTCTGCATTTCAAAAGCATGGAAAGCAGGGTTCTCTCTCACTGCTTTATAACAATTTGCAACATTAGGTATAAATATATGGCATCAAAATTAACATGCCAATCTAAACAAAATTAAATGTAATGCTACAATCAAAATGAAACCTTTTTGCCTCAGTGCAGTTAAACATTTTGACGTTAGTGAAATGAACACGGAAAGTTAAAATGATTTGTTGTGACAGTCATCTGTCCAAAAATTTTTTGTGTCCCCATGCTCCTGCAAAATGCTTTTATGCCAAAAGAACTGATAAGAAGTAATCTCAAATTTTCTGATCACTACTTTCACGATTTTATTTTGAATTTTCATTAACAGTAATATTTTCCTGACCACTTCCATTTTGGCTTACACCATTTAGGAAATGATCACAGAGATATTGACTACTTTTTCTCTCCCCTTAGGCTTACACTTTGCATATATTGATCCCTTGGGACTCCTTTAAAGTCATGTCTTTGGAGAGTCAGCAGATTGTAGGATATATAGAAAATAAATAAATACTAATGATGAATTAATTGATCACTAGGGAAAGATTAGTACCAAAGTGTGATTTTTCCTTGAATGATATCAGAATGGGAACCTTACTGGTGCAATTCTCACCCTGCACTGTAGCATCGAGTTTTGAATCTGCTTTTGGAGTAAGGAGAAGTGCTAAACACATATACCAGCAATTAAATTATTAATTCTAAGGGGAAAACCAGTGTGGCTTATAAACCTGGTGAAACTTCCAGATTAGGTATCTCAGGCCTGACATTATGACACAAGCAATGTCATTTCTGGAGATGATGAGACCTTAGCCAAGGCAGTCTTCCAGATTGATCATGCTAACAGCATTTATTATCTATTGTCAGACCCCAACTCTGTAACTTGTGGGGCTTCAGCATGTTGTATGGATGGCCTATGATACTATTTTTAGACTATTTTTAAAATTCATGGTTGAAGGGAATTCAGAGGATGCAATGCTTAATACAGTGCTTCATGAACTCCTGATAGCAAATTTAATTCAATCTGTCTTGGGTTAGGAGCACTGTCACGGATTGGCAATTGCCCGAAGAACCATAAACAAGGGATAATGACAAGGGGCAGGTAAGAGCAAAGGTGTAAGCAGGTGTAAGTGAGGTGCTGTAGAAACCACAAGAGGTCTGTTTTCATTTAACATCTTCATTAATGAGCCTGAGGAGTAGCTTGCTAATGAGTGGTGGATGATGCTCAACTGGGAGGTGCTGCAAACATCCATAAGGGCAGATAAACATAAAGGGGTACACAGAGATTAGTCAGAGGAGCGGAAAGAAAGTAATGGAACAAATTCATTACCTCCACGAAAGAAAAAAACCCCCAAAAAAACCAACAAAAAATACCAAAACAGCTCATAGTAAGGAAAGATCACAGGGGTTGAAGAGACCTGAACATCTTTTTAGACAGAATGAGTGCACAACTTTGGGTAAAATTTCTCAAAGCATTGAAGGACGTAAAACTGTGGGTGGTCTAAACTCAAGACAAGAAGAAATGGTAAAACATCCAGGCACTCTATTAACTACATGGAAATGTCACCTAAGGCTCAGACTAGAATACATCTGCACTGGGGATGGCACATCAGCCCATATCTACCTTCACAGATGGGTTAAAATATATCAATTAAGTAATGCTTCAAGTATAATGTTTCCCTCATTTAAGGGAAAATCAGGCACACTGAAGAAGAGGGAAGGAGAACACTGAAATTCCAGTATTTCAGGATGCTTAACAGTAATGCTGAAGATGTAAAAGGTAGACAGAAAACTGACAAAGACAAATGACATAGAAAAAAGGTTTTTTTTACAAAAAGATACCATGTGGTGGAAGAATGGTCCTCCTTAGCACTGCTAAGAATAAATATTCAACAGCACAAGTTTTTCTGCTACAGCACCCAAAAGATGTGGAAACAAGCAGGAGAGGCATTCCTTAGCTTGCTAAATCTGAATGGACAATACAGCAGGTCTTGCACAACATCTCACTGCAACATGAAAACCTGGCTTGATCAAGGTTCATTCCACACTATTGCACAGTTTGGCGAAGTTTTCATCTGAGGCTGATCCATACCACTTGCTGTTAGTCAGAGAAGAGTTTGGCATTTGACTCCCAAAGTAACCTGGAGTTGGAGTGTTCCCCCTGCACTCTGAAAGCCTGGCCAGAATTTGCTGTCCTTGCTGTAAATGCAGAAGGTCACAGGAGTGCTTTTGAAGACATTAACTGTTCCGTGGCTGTGAATCCTTGGAATTTTGCATTCCCATTACAAGACCATGATACTTAAAAGACTACCTTATCCCTTACGGCAGCTGTGCTCCCTGACATTTAGTACTTGTATTTTCAACAAAAAAAAAACTAAGGGAAGGCAAACCAGTATGAGCAATCCAAAGAGAATAACTTATCAGGAATAAAAATAAATAAATAATTTCATCTGTCCTTTCTTCCCATCACCTGTGGTCCATCTGTGTCTACTCCAGCTCCTTAACTTAAGGTCTTTAAAACTTAACTGGGCAAAAAAGAAGCAGAAAATGTATGTACGTTAAAAAATGTATGCTTATGTATGCTAAAAAATTCTGAATGAATGGGGGTGTCAAGGGACAGAGAAGACAAGGAAGTTATCAAAAATAGAATATTCTACTGATTACAGCAGTTCAGAACCAGGCCCTGCCACTCATTTGCTCTTATTCTGGGCAAGCTTCCATGTGTTTCAGCACACTGGGAGTTGCAATTTTTTTCTGTACCACTCCCCTTTTATCAGGTCAATTTTAACTGTAGACTCTATAGAGCAGAGACTTGCTTTCTGGCTGTGTTTGCAACCTTATACAGACTTACTAGAACCTGTGGTCAGTACACTAATTGTAATTTGAATAAGCAAAATGAAATGACATTCCTTAGTCTGCACCACAAAAATGCCAAATGCAAAGTAAAAAAAACCCCTAAATTAAGTAAGAGCTAAATAAGGAATCTGAAGTATTAGCTCACTTGCAAAAGTATGGCTTTAACTCTGCATGGTGTTCATTGCAAAATTATACATTAAACCATCAGTAAAAAAAATGCAACTGGGCTTCAATAAAATGTGGCAACTCATCCTGAATTGTATTTTTCTCTCAGAAAATTATATTCAGGATGCAAAAAATAACATTATTTTAGCTAGGTTAGGATAGTTCCCTTTTTTAAAGTGGATGAGATGAAGAGAGAAGAAGAAATGGAGCCCAGAGAATTTAAAAGACTTGCTGAAAACCACAAGGGACATAAGTACTTTCGTCAGGAGGCCTCATACTTTCAATTTTGGGCTTAGATCCCAGGGTCACAGAGTCTGAGAAGAAGTACTTTTTGCACATTGAAAGTGTGATGCTATGAACTGAGTGCTTTAACACTCACAGAGAATATCCAGTAACCAATTCAGAGTGTAACCCAAGGGGCCGGATTTCGGGCACACAAGCACACAACAGGGCACCCGACTGCACTAAGTGGACCACTAGTTTTGATACCTAAGGTTTTCTTCTTCTCAAGCTAGATTTCCAATTGAGCAGAACAGCTCTCCTTGTCCTGACAGGCAAACGTGCATTGTCCCCTTTTCTGTCGACAGCAGAGGATAGGAGGAGGCGGGAAAGGTTCAGATGACTTCCTGGACAAAGGAGGTTTGTAGCTGTAGCCTGATGAACATCGGAGATAAGAGCAGCAACAGCAAATTGGCCCCAGTGGGAATGGCAGCAGCAATCTCTTCACCTAAAGGCAAGGCAGCAATTTTGCTTGCAGTACCCAGCGTCTGTCTGTCTGCTCCCACCACTGCCCCCCCGTCGCTGCCCCCATGCCCCCCACTCACAGACCATCAGGGGTACCCAAGGCTACTGCTCTGTTATGAGCAGCTTGAAAAAAATTCCAATCCTTTCTTTCTCCTGCTCTGTCTGAAGCCAGAGCTCTGAGCCCTATTGCACTGGATAACAAAATGGAGAAGCGGGTTTGAGTAGAGAGGTAGCATAAGGAATACAGCACATCAGCCACAGAGAACTGGGAGGAAGAAAGCTCAAATTCCCCATCCACAACTGACTTGTAGATAAGCAATGGACATCTCTGACATGCCAAGGAACAGTTCAACCACCCAAGATTTCTGACAGCATAAATCCAGCAGAAGCACTTGGGGAGCCCTGTCCCCTCAAGGCAGCAGGGCTGCAGAGTTTGTTGATAAAGGGCTCTGTCCCAGCATCCCACATAGCTCTAAGGCTGGCTGAATGCCTGTACTGTCTCCCAGCACACAACAAGTTAATAACAAGATTCTCAAAATTCTCTGCATGCTGTGAACCTCCTCCCTGAGCTCCTTCTTTTGTCCCAGCTCTCTTCCTTATTTTCCTGAGTCAGCAGGGCTCATAGCACTCAGCTACAGGAAAACGGCTTAATAGGATGGCTGGACAAAATTAAAGGGGCGTTATTAATTTGACAGGTGCTGCTGCCTAGTGTCATGTCCCAAGTTTGTCCTATAGCTGTGCTGATTATTTTCTCTCCTTGGATCAGGGACATTTCATTTATTAGCACTGAGCTTCCCCCCTCACTGCCTGCAGCCACTGCTGCTCTGATCTCCCCAATTCACTTTGCAATTAAATTTTGTCCTCTTGTGAAACAACTGTGCAGGAAAGGTCTTGTGTTTTGTTTTCTTTTTTCCCCCTTGACCAAGTTCTTCTTGGTCAAAACAGCCTCTGGAAATCCTAGCAGAATCCCAAACAGAGTAAAACTAGCTGGAAACAGTATAATATGAAAAGGAGTCTAGAAGCCGTACTTTTATATACCTAAAATACTCACCTCAAAAGAGAGGAGGGAATGGGGACACTGGAGGCCACTAAGTCTTAGCTGTAGAGGCATAAATCTGATGGGACCATGGAGCTGCTGGAGATTTATATGAAGGTGGCTTGAAAGGGGACCCAAGAGCTTTCGTGTTGGAAAATCTCAAGATGAGGAACATCAAAATCATCACATCGTTTCCTTTACAAACACTGATGGGCAGGAAGACTAGGAAGCATGATTGCTCCAATTTAAGTGATTTACTTTACTGTCACTGCTGCTAACACTCTGTGATTTGTTTGTTTAGTTTTGTTTTGTTTTGTTTTTTCCCCAGGAATCACATTAACAGCTATAAAACTGCAGATTTAAATGAACTCTGCTCAGGATCTGTTTTTGCTCCATAAAGCTCCACATGGCTTTTTGTTTCCTCTCACCCCACTCCTGCTCTACATACAATTCCCCAGAAACCTTCATGTCATAAACGATTCCTTTGCTCTTTCCCCTTTGGAAGCCAAATCTTCATCCCTCCCTTCTTTTTTCCTTTTCCCCAGAAACAAATACCACCTTTCTCTGGACTACTCATGCCAACCCATTCATTCATTCATTCATCCATTCATTCATTCATTCCTAGAACTACCTGTTACCACATATCAGTACGACATTCCTGGTTTTGTGGAACTGCACAACCTTTCATAAGCCCTTGCTGTTTCACAAGCTTTAATTAAATGCAAACACTTTTTTCTAGGCTTCCTTGCCATTCCCTAAGTCCCCATTCTCTTTCCTATCACTGAGGATGTCAAAGGATGAAGATAGTTGAAGCAATATTACTTCTCTTTCCTAGGAATGAATGCTTTTTTCCAGCACTGAGCTTGCCTGCACTGATGCCAATTACACCAGCTTTTTATGGCTTCATTAATGCTGGAGCCACTATAAAGCATAGCATTGAAAGGCTGGACCAGCCTTTTTAATTGCACAGAGGTATGGATCATCGTGCCTTTATGTACTTGAGATGTTTTTTTCTGATCCTCCACTTCCCCAAGCCAGGGATAGCTCCCCAGGCTAGGCAGAACAGAATGAGGAAAAACTTGGGTAAAGCAGCTGGCGTAAGTTGCCTCTCTCTGGAGATCTCCATGTGAGAAGCGCAGAGCACTTTGGGCTGTTTTAAGCATGACAGCTGGCCAAGCAGCAAAGGTCAAGACAGCAAGGAAAAAAAAGGAGGCGAGAGCTCAGCATGAAGGATTGGTGGAGCATCACAGGATTTCTTTTCAGCACAGTGATCTGGCCATTCCCAAAAGGCAGGGGGTCAAACTCTGCTCTTAAACATAGCAGCAGGAACAGTGTTAAGCTCCCTGACTGCTGCATATCTCAATACTGAATAAGTGCTCAGGTGCTGCATTTGGAGACAAACCAAAGGAACAGAAGGGAAATGCTTTATGAACTGGTTGACAACTGTTGATCTCTTAACAAGGGTAGGTAAGAGAAAAAATCCAGGGTGCCTGACACCAGCTGCCTGCGAGAAGATGAGGGCTCCAAAGGGCGAACAAGTTTCTCAAACTGGGGGGGTATCCCTAAGGCACAAGAATATGTGTCCTCCTGAGTTGGGAGGGTACATGGGAAGCAGCTGTATGTTAGAAGCTATAGGAAATGATTCTGTTTCTTCAAGTCACTGGGGCTGCTGTAGGCAAGTTTGGCCAACCATAAGAGAGGTCTGTGATGTGAGATATTGGGATAGAAAGCAGTGCTTGGAGTAGTGCTCAAAGAGAGTGGGCAATTCTCAGTATTGCCATGAGGTGCAGCTCTCTGTCCCCCATCCCTTTCTTCCCTCCCCTTCCCTGACTCAAGCTTGTCAGTGGGGAACACCAAAGGGTTGTCGGAGCTCTTGATAAAGAGACTGACTGACAAAGGAGTGAATGGCATAGGGGCATCTCATCGCTCTTGCACCTTGTCTAACTAATTTTCCTGCATCCTTTCTCATCCTTATCTTGAGTTCACCTCCAATTTTCACCCCTCATCCTTTAAAACAAGAGGAGCACCAGATTTTCCCCCAGCTTTGAAGCAGAGCCCACAGGATGGGAAGAAGCCTTGGCACCAGAGGAGCACTCTACCAGCACTGACACCAGGTCTGGGGGAAACAGCTGGGGCGCTTGACAGAGATGTGTCCTGCAGCTACTGTTCTGTGTCCCCTCTGCCAACAATCTCACTTGCCTTATTAACTATTCCCAACAGCTCCACTTTCTGTGTGCATTCTTGTTTGGGTAATTCTTGTTTCCTCCCATTTAGCGCATAGGAAAAAAAGCATTAGCGACAGTCTTGGTTTTAAATGAACCCTATTAATGCTCAAATCTGCAAGGAACTGTGGGATAATTTTGATAAATGTGACTGGGAAGCCTGGCTGACAGAACCAAGTGCAATGCTAGTGTGTGTTCACAGCCCATCTCTGCACACACAGAAAAGGGGCAAGAGGTGGGTGCAGTGTGGGGCTGGGGGCGATCTAGGCAGGAAAGATGGCAGAGGCAGGGGGTCTGTTCAACAGGACAGCTACAGTGCTGTAGGATATGCTCCTCAAAAGATCAAGAGAAAAAACAGGCTTAGTGATATATGAATGGTGAGAGAAAAAGAAAAGATGCAGCTTGAAAAAAAAGCAGACTGGAAAAACTAGAGAAACGTCATTTGAAACACAGACACTTGACTGTGGAGAGGGGAGAAGAAAGCCAGGAAACTGTGATAGCAAAATGGAGTTAAAGGTGACACAAGGCAGGAAATCAGACACAAGCTTGCAGAGAAATGAAAAAGGCTTGAGTGAGACCAAATGTAGCTAGGCCACAGTTCAGCAGAGCACACAAATTATTTGAAGGCATTTCCTTTGGTCGATGTACTTACTCACTTAAAGTAAATACTTCTGTGGTTCACTGATTGGGAACCTCATGCAGCAACATCTTACAAGAAATGTATTGAAAAATGAGAGGCAGGAGGAAGAAGAAATGCACTCGTGAGGTATCAGCAGCTGAAATGAAGAATTACCTGTCTTAAAAACTATTTGGTCTCAAAAAAGAAGGTGCAGCTAAAGGAAAGTGATTGAAACTAGAACAGAGTTTAGAAAGAATCTGTGAATATGTTAAGTACATTACTATTCTTGATGGCATGAGCTTTTGGACATACCATCTTCGAAAAGGAAGTCAGTCTACTGTTTATTTCTATAGGTGAGTGGAGTTGTGCACAAGGTAAGTTCAGCCTGGAAACAGACTGCTGGGCATCCTCAAAATGCAGCTTAGCCTTCAGAAACACACAGCAGCACCTGGAATATCCCACAGTCTTTGGAGAAGTGCAAGAATATACACACTGCTGTTGAGATGCCTTCAAATTAATAGAAAAATGTGGGGTTTTTTTTAAATTGGTTGGGGTTTTGTTTGTTTATCTGTTTTTAACTCTGTGAAATTACAGGTTCATACCCAGCAGATTTAGGTTTTATGGAAATTAAACTTCTCTGCCCAGGAATATGCATTAGAGCTAGATCTGGTCTTCAAAAACTATGGGCAGCACCCAGGGTGAACTGATTCATCAATAGCTACTAGGAAGACAGTCCAGATAGGACAGTGAATGCTGGGGAAGACCAATATGTATCCCTACATACCACTAAATTAATCTCTACATCATCTCAGTATTTCACTGGCAAACAACATTGCTTATTTTGGGCCTGTGACTGCAGTTCTTTGAAAAGCACCATGAGAAATGTGTTTAATTAAAATCAAAACTTCTATGGGGCATCTGTAACTACCTGTCAAGAGCTTTACTGAGAGGTCCTTGAAAAGACAGACTTCTGCCACAGCACACAATAGTGCCACAAAGAAACACGCAGCAGCAGCAGATCTTCTCTTGCCCAAGAAGTGTGGGAACTACATTTAAGGATTCATACCCTCTGCTTCCCAGCCTCTCCTAGAATCTTTCTCACAGAGGGTGAATCCCAGCCATTTCAAGCACTTCTGAGCCAACACACCTATGTGTGCCATACCCTATTTTGAGCTGCAAAATGCTGCTCCACAAGTGGTTGATCCTGTAAAACTAATTTGCTTTTCCTGCAAAGCAGGTGAACACATGAAAAATGCCAGGATCGTTTAGCTGCCCCTGATGTGCCGGCTGTAGCCATGCTGTGAGGTTCTGGAGAAGCATGTACTTTCCTTTTGGAGAGCAGCTGCTCTTTGCCTGCAGCTGGTGGAGCCAGCTCCATCTGGAGACCAGATCAGAACCCATTAAGCACAGAGGTAGGAGACTGCTTGGAAGTGGAGTTTGCAAGGCAGGGAGGCAAGGGCTTGGCTGTAGAATTTCACCTCTTGTGAAGAAAGGAAAAGAAAGGGAAAAAAAAAAGCAACCCACACAGCCTATTGAGCAATTGTTCCTGCATAGCCTCTCCAGTCTAATTGATTTGGACACCACAGCTAATTTTTGCTCAGACATCTGTTAGCACACATTAGCGCATGTCATTAGACAGGGAAGCACAGATCAGATGGAGGGGCAGAGCTCAAAGGCCCTGGTTTGGGATGCTAGAACAAACCAGAGAAAGGATGAGAGGGAGAAGATGTTTGTGTAGGGCTGGAATAGTTGGAAGGAGCTAGGAGTAAAGGGGAAGGACTTGGCTCACTCAAAACATTCCCACCAAAGAGTCGCATATGTTCCACTTGCTTACCCGTGCTACAAGCACGCCTGTTTCATTTACAGGCATGCCTCACAGAGCCTGGGCCTCACCAGCACACAGGCAATAAAGCCAGAGCTCCCATGAGGAGCCCTAATGTGTATTCCTCCACATTTTTGCTGTTTGCAGGTCCTTTGATTACAATTGGAGGTCTCAGAGACAAAAGAAAAGAGACAAGAGAAAATTACCTTTCTCACCTCACTCCTGCATGGTGTCAGGTTGCTGTGGACAAGTTCTATATTTAAAGCTTTACTGATATGATCAGTCCTTCCACTGGAGAATCAGAAGAATATTTGAAAGGTACCAACTAGAAGCATGGGACAGAAGGGAGATAGTAGGACATCAGGAAACCCAATAACCTTCACAACCTTCCTCAGGGCTGTTTTGCAGCAGTTCAGTGGCTGCAGTTCATTTTAACCACCTGTAACACTAACAGGTCAGGGAAAAGATAATTTCAGCCCAGTTACAACTGGGAGCACACCAAACCCAGCACTTGATACAGCCTAACTTGTCCACTGGTAAGAAAACATCCTCCTAGCCAAATATTTGTGGGTTTTTTTCCAAGAACAATGTAAACCCTCTGCCTACTGTCACTGCAGCAATATAGGGAGGTGTGTGCTCAAATCCAAGTCCAGCCTGCACAAGCAATTCCCCAGCTGAAGTCCCACAGTGCAATGTTCTCTCAGGAGTGGCTGCTGCTGCAGTCATGCCAGAGGTGTTGAGACTCCGCTGGCAACACCAGGGACCTGCATAACTGGGAAAGGAGTTATTTGGAGTTGTATTTGTTCATGCACATGGAAGCAAAAGTAAAGATGAAGAACATAATGAAGTTTCTCTGGGCATCCTTCTGGTTTCCCACAGCTTTCCTGTGAAAGGTGGAGGTTTTATATTGATTTGCTGATGTCTGAAAAAGAGCTGAGCTCATTCTTTCATGTTTTTGCTCCATGGAGGTAATAAAAGAGGCTTTCTTTCCTTTTGGGTCATACTTTGCACGAAACATATGGGAGCCCTTGCAGCCTTGAGGCTTTAACTCCTCCACCAGTTATGGTGGAAATTAGCCAACAGGCTTTTGGGTTCAGAGGACTGACTGTCACCACAACCATGCAATATTAATTTTCTTTGAAACAACAAGCCAAAAGTTGATGAAACGGCCTTGTTTTTCTTGAATACGCTGCCTGGGAAGGAGGGAGAGGCAGGATTTGTCAACTGAAACTTCATTGATGGAGTGAAGAGGTCAACATCCATTATAGGGATGATACAGATGAAGGTAAGCCTGTCAGTCATAGGATGAAAAATGAAGCCTTCATCTCTCAGCTAGTGTTTAGTGCCTCTGCTTGCTCTCAGTGTGTCTCATCCCCCGTTCTCTTGCACTGTTTTTGCTTTGGCATACCTCAGCTGACATTAGCAGAGTTGCTCCCACACCTTCCCAGGCATCGTGCTCTGCCTGACTTTGACAAGCATGTCACTTCCACTTTGGAGAAGGACTGGCACATTAACATCTGCACATCCCCCTGCAAAACCTCCCTTCTCATGCAAGCATCTGCCAGCTGAGAAACTCTCTCCCACTAGACAAAGCACTGAGCAGGGTGGCAAAAGGGGAAAAATAAAAGCTGATATTCCTACCCAAAACCAGTGACTGCCTAAAAAATACAAAGCAAACAGCTCTCAGTTTAGTGAACTGCTGCAAAAGCACCCCGGCTTTGATTCTCCGATGAGACAGAAAGCACATGGGAAGAGATGCAAAAGGAACCATGAAACTGAGCAATTAGTCAGTGACCCACTCAGATTTGCTTTGTTTGCTCAGCAGCTGCACAGAACACACAGATATCTGTCTGTACCAGTGGGGTAAGCAGTGCTAGGCTGGCATCTTGTCCTTCTTTTTGCTGTACACCTTTTTTTGGCCCTAACAGTCAGGTTTTGGTTTTGGGGGAGGGCACTAGGTGCCCTGTGGGGTGAAACTTGTCAGCCCACAGCAGTCCTGGTTTATTCTATCAGCTCTACAATAGCCAGTACTGATCCACTGCACCCCAATTCCATGGCTAGTCAGGGTAGTCCCTGCCCTACTGCCCCAGCAGGGATAGAGGAGGCTGGCACTACTGGGGAAGGGGGCTCCAAGGGGGACATATAGGGAAGTGTGACAATAGAAATGAGGAAAAAAGGGAGAAGGCATGAGAATGCACACAGGGAGACAGAGGAGGGGACAGAGAAGCAGATACAGAAGGATGCATGTGAAAGGGGATGTTGCTGTGGAAAGGGCTGGGAACAGCTCTTAGATGTAGGCATGCTTTGCTGGGGGGTAATTTGGAGATACTAAGGGGACCTAGACTGGAGCAGGGACACTCCTGAATGGACTGCAGCCCATGAAGGACTCAGACTGGAGCAGGAAAAGGGTAAGGAGGAAGGAGCAGGGGAAAACAAGCATAGGAAACCAGGAGCAGCAAGATTCAGTCTCCTGCTCCTTAGTCCCTTTTGTCACCCAAAGGACATGCAGACACTCAACATAACCAGGTCAAAGAGGGCAAGAGTGGTCTCGAGGCAGAGGGAGAGGTGTTGGTGTGGGGCTGAGTCTGGGGAAGCAGTTGGAAAGGAGTTTCCCTCGGTGTTTGTAGCATTGTTTCTCTTCTTTTGTTTCTCAATAGCCAAACATTAAATAAATAGTGTGTTAATGGACATTAAATCAAATTATGTTAATTTGCACACACCAACCCCAGGCTGGTTTCTGAGAGGCAGTCGGTACTAACAATAGGAAGCTTTATGTGGCTGCTCTAAGAACAGTAAGGTGAGGAAAAGTCTGGAGTTTGTTCCTCCCCCTTACATTATCTACTTGGACACCATGGCTACCAAAGTCTGTGAAGTCCATCATGAAAGGGAACTGAAAATGGGGTTTGTTTTAGTCTGTGCCAGGGGCAGCCTTTATTCTACTGTGTGTCTTCCCACAGCCTGACTGCATGGGCTTCATTATCAGTGTTTATCAAGGACCTCAAAGTGTGCTGTTGAAGCCCTGTAATTCCTGCACTGGTGAAACACCTAATTATCATCCTAAATATATCCATGGAGAAATTGAGGCATTAATGAGATAGGGTGGGAAAAGTGACCTACTGAGGGTAATATGAATGATGGACACACTAGGAAGGGTACCCAGCAGCAAACCCCCCCAGGCTTGTACTTCAGCAGAAGGAGAAAAAAATACAAATGGACAGGAAGTGAGAGAAGGAAAAGGAAGAAATAAATGCAAGATGAGAAGGAGAGAATACACAGAGTGAGGAAAGCTGTCAATGGTGAAAAAGGCTGCTTCAGTGCATGCCAAGCTAGAAAATGAAAGTGACAGCCTGAGTTGCAGAACGAGAATGCCCCAGACTAAATGGGAAATAGCCAGAGTGGCCTACCATGACTTCCACAGTAGAAAACACTTTGTGTTTGGGATGCCTGTAGAGGAGGCGGGAGTCTCTCTGACATTTGCATGCCTCAGGGCTTCCCTGAAGGGCATGTTTCCATTGGCAAGGAGAGCAGTTGGGACAGTTGGATCAGATGCTGTGAACAAGACTTGCAGCATTTAACCTGCATTAGGAAGTAACAATTTACTCACTCACTACCAGTTACCAGGCACCAGGGCTCAATTACAGGGGAGCCTTTAAAGGAAGGAGTGTCCATACATTATCACAGCAAACAAGTCAGTGTGACTTCGTTCAAGGGTATCATCCACCCTGGAACCTATTTCACATCTCGTTGGCCAGCTGAGTGAGAACTGATTGCACATGCTCCCTTGTTTCTCTGCCTGTGTGTACAATAGAGGAAGACCCCAATTCATTAAAGGAAACAGAGCGAGGTAAAGAGCCCAGCCTCTCCCTGTTAACCTCCTCTGGAAAAACAGATTCCTACACAGCCAAGGGTTTGTATTAGCAAGAGAGGGAAAAGCACTTAGTTTTTCCTCAGTCCTTTCAGCATTACAGCATAGTACTGCCATCACAGGATCTTTAGTGCAACACCCCTGCTGTTTAATTAAGTCGTAAAATGCAGAGATTTTTTCCACTCCCCCACTGCACTCAGGGTGATTTTTTTGCTTCTTATCCCTGCACCCTCCCCATGACAGGGACTCTGGTTGGGTTTTCCAGGTGCACAAAGAAGACTAGCTCCTCATGCCTTCCTTAGCTACACTACAGAATCATAGAATTCCTTAGGCTGAAAAAGGCCTCCAAGATCACCAAATCTAACCATTAACCCAGCACTGCCAAGCCCACCACTAAAATATGTCCCTCAGCACCATATCTACAATTTTTTAAAATATCTCCAGGGATGGTGACCCAACCATTTCCTTGTACAGTGTATTCCAGGTCTTGACAATTCTCAGTCATGAAATAATATCCTAATATCCAATCCAAACCTTCCCTTGTGCAACTTGAGGTCATTTCCTCTCATCATACCACTTGTTATCTGGGAGAAGAGATTGGCTCTGACCTCACCACTGCCTCCTTACAGATAGCTGTAAATAAGGTCCCACCTGAGCATCCTTTTTTCTAGACTAAACAATCCCACCTCCCTCAGATGCTCCTCATCAGACTTGTGCTCCAGACCATTCACCAGCTCCATTGCCCTTTTCTGGACATGATCCATCACCTCAATGTCTCTATGGTAGTCTTTGGGGGATCCAAAACTGAACACAGAATTCAAGGTGCAGCCTCACCAGTGTCAAATACAGGGGAACAATCACTGCCCTGCTCACATCATCATACAGCCTCTGGTTCCCTGCCCTCACCATCCAAATAACAGCCTTAGTACCACTAACACTTCTTCCCTGTGATATTCCTCCAATTTGAATATTTCTGGAGATAAAGAAAGTCAGGATAAAGATGGAGATAAAGATATTCAGGAACAAGAGGGTGGTATTTAAGATGAAATCAGGAGGAGGTTGGCCATCAAAACCCTTTGTTTCTGCTGCAGCTTTCCAGTTAAGGCAGCAAACACCACCTGTTTGTGCAGTGGAGCTTTGTATATTAGTTACCTGGGATAACACGGGATCACTTCTGAGAACCTGACAGGTGCATGCCCATACTCTTCAAGGTCTGCAAGCCTTCTGCATGCAGCCTTACAAGTAAGGAGTTGAAAGTCAGAGAATTTACCACCAAAGCTATTTGGAAGCCTGATGCACAGCATAGGATTGGATCTAGATAACCCCAGTAGGCACCAAACACAGAAGTGACCTTCCTCTCTATTCTAAAGGACAGTAAAGTCTTATTTCCCTCCTGCCTCCTTTGATCCACTCAGTCAGGCTGGCCTCAGCTTGGCCACTGTCTTGTACCAGGAGCAGTTCCCAACTGAGTATTTAGCAGGAGGAGTGCTGCCTGTTTGCCCATCACAAACATTTTGTTTTCTTTGCTCCTGTACTCCCCTAGAGATGACACAAAGCTCACCCACAGATGGCGTGGTGGGATGAGCCAGGGACAGCTTGGCTGACAGAGGAGCTCTGCCTCACCTTCATGAGGAGATGAGAATGCAGTGCCAGGCAATAGGATGACAACGGCAGCTGGAAGCCAGCTGTGTGCGCTGCTCTCCTGGCTAGCATGGGTACTTCTTCTCCAAATCCCACTGCTCACAGCAGGAGGTGTGCAGCCATTATGAGACATGTTATATTGTGATGCCTTCAGGCAGAGAAACTCTGCCAACAACCAGCTACTTGCTCTGGAGGAACAGGGAGAATGCAACTTTTTTTTTTTTTTTTTTTTTTTTTTTTTTTTTTTTTTTATGCCCTGTGGATGAGGTGCAACCTATTTTCTTTAACCTATTTAAAGTCATTGATTCTGCTGTCTGTCACAGTATTTGACTCTCTTCCACAACTGTCAGCAGTAACATGGAAGTCCTCAACAGTTTTCTTGGGGCTCTAGAGATATTTACTTCCTTCTCTTCTTTGCATTGGTTGCTGATCTTCAGCAGTTTTGAGAACAAACACAATGGTTTTGAGTGTGTGCTGTTTGCACCCCAAACAAGGAAAAAGTCAAACCTCTCATGCAGTCCAGCTCCAAAGGATAGCACAAGAGGACTGAGAGCCTTGCATTGCCAAACACCAGAAAATCAGGTGTTAGCAATCCCAAATCTAGGGAAGTGGAAATGTGCTACCAGAGTTTTTCAGAAAGCTATCTCCCTGATCATTCCTGAGCCTTTCTGCCGACACTCTACTACTGTATGTAGAGAGCTTAAGGGGCTGGAGACATCTTTCTTCATTTGGCCAGAAGTTGCCCAGAGCTCTATTGGCTCAAGAAAGAGAATGCTCCTTCATAACTAAAGAGTTTAAACCATTTTAAACTCAAGAGACAGAATTTACAATCCAAATTTCCACTCCAACCTTTGCCAGTGTAATGGTAAAACACTGAATAAAATCCCAACAACATGATAGACTCCCTTCCCTGTGGTGAATATTCTGTGGGGAAACCCTTGAGGATAGACAGCAAGACAGAGAAAAAATGCTTCTAATGCTTCTAATAATTTACTATAATACATGAAGCAAGCTGCACCAATATGCAAGGTTCCCTCTGAAGCTTAATACTGAACTGGACTTTTTAGTGCTCAGCCAAAGAAAGACTGGGAGGCTCACAAGCACCTTATTAGTGATAGACAGTAATGTGAAAGAAGCTATTTTATCTCAGGTTACTCAAAACCTTTAATGCTGATCCAGCTCTCCTCCTTGCTTACACAAACATAACCCTATTTGCTCTTCCAGAGATAATCAGAATCAGGCTATCGGTAGAGGCATAAACACAATTTTCTTAAGAAAACAAACTACAGTAGAATTTACACATCAATTTTAAGCTGGCAAGGGTGGTGGTTCAGTTAATTTACTCTCCCAAAATAAAACATTTAATGTAAGCATTCCTGGAATTTCTGTTTGAGGGGTTTTGAGCAACTTGGTCTAGTGGAAGGTGTCCCTGCCTATGGCATGGGGGTTGGAACTAGATGGTCTATAAAGTCCCTTCCAACTCAAAACATTTGGATTCTATGATTCTATTATTTTTAACTAAACCCCCCAGTTGATAAATAGAGAGTGATTTTGAGAGGCTGATTCATTCCAAGCGTTTCAAGACTTCCTCAGGTTAGACATCTATTAGAAGGATACAGCTTACGGTGAGGTAAGTCCCACCCAAAATTTGCACAGTCACATGGATTGTACCAGCAGTGAGCTGGGGATGACCATGCCCATGTCCTCAGCAGTTCAGCATAGTCCTCATGGACCTGAAGAGTGTGGGCAAAGCCGGATGCTGGTGTCATGCTCACCAACAGCTCTGCATATGGTGAACTAGATCCAGGGTCCATGCAGAAAATCGAGGCCAGGGATAAAGCCAGAGGTATTCTACCTAGCACCCAGGTCTGAGGTCCATCCAAGAGGTGGCACCAGAGCCCCAGCTGAGGGCAGGGACACCTAAAATGCCAGTCCAGACCTGAGCTTACACGGAGACCCTGGACACAGGGTAGGTGGATACCCCTGCAGAGACTAGTCAAGGTTCCAGTTAGTGCACTGAGGGTCCTGGCAGACAATACATTTCCTGAAAAAATAAAAATAACTTTCCACAGGAAGGAAGATGTTGCACCCGCCCAGAAAACCAAACAAGGCACATAGCATCTCCATCGCTAGCCCAACATCAACTTTTGTGGGAATAAAAATATCCAGTGGGGATGTATTTAGTTATACTAATGTCTTTCCTCTCTGAAGGTATAGTCACTGCAAGCACTTTATATGCAGAATGACTAATTGGAATGAGCTGTGCAATTTTCAGCTTAAACCAGCTCCTTTATGCTCAACATCCGCCCAACATCTAATGACACAGTTTATATTTTCATTGAGGATTCAGCATCCGGGCGAAACAGAGAAAGCTTTACGAGTCTTCACTCTAAGTCAATTAGAATTTAAATGTAGGTTGAATGTTAGGGAGAAGAATGGGACCTGCAGCAATTCAGATCTCAGATGTTCATGTACTCTAGAGACAGAAGAATCATTTGCACACTTATTCTATCTTCCAGAGCTGGGGGCATTCGGAAAGGCAGGTTTGTTCTCTGCTGCATATCTAATAGTGTTTTGGCCAACTAGTCTTTAAACTTTCTGGGAAATGACTCCTCTACCTTTGCCCTTGGGAGGCTATTTCACAGCTGAATACATCCCATTCCTGATTTGCTCTTGCTAGTCCTAGCTATGACCTCCACAGAGGAGTACACACCCTCTTTAAATACTTGGTGAATCTGATAGATGTTTGAGGGTGTTTTTGCACCTAGATCCAATCCAACACACTCCAGCACTGGTCTGGAAAACATCAGCAGCAACTTCTGTGAAATAAGTGAAGCTGCATTGATATAAACCAGATCTCTACTACATGGACATATACCTGCACACATGCATGTCTGTCACCCACTACCAGAAGTATCACTTATAATCTAAACTACTTTCTTCTTTTTCCCTTCTCCACTCCCTCTGCTGCTCATTAAAACTTCTCTCTCCCACCTAGAATGGTGAAGAGTCAGCAGGCTGCCCAGGTAGCATTAGCTAATGGGAACTGACAGCCTGCCACCGTTTTCTGAAGGCTTATGTTTTGATACCTGTCTGTCTTCCAGCCTGACTAATTCTATGGAAGACTTTTATCACAGGGAGATTGACCTCAGGCAGGAGACATTTTGTGTCACTGTGAACAACTGAAATGAAGACATGATGGGGATGGCAAGAACTCACTAGCAGCAAAAGGCAAGGAGAAGAAAACTGATGTATGACAAGAATACCTGCTTTGCCATTGGCAGTGATTGGTTCTCTAATGAATGAATTCACTGAAGAACCTGCACTCTGGCATATTTTGAGACCCTGTAAGAGGCAACATTAACTGATGATAAACTAAAATACCATTCAAGTTATGAGAAGTATTTTCCCATTGATTTACAACAGTCTGGGATCCAATTAGAGTTCTTCTGCCAACTAGTGCCTTGTGAGGTTCATATGCTGCCTCAAAATGGCTTATGGGGACAGGCTGGAATACCTCTGGTTCTTGGGTTTTGGCACAGTAATTTTTACTACATTTATTGCAGAGATGTGGAAGCAAAAAAAAAAAAAAGTTAAAATGTTCACAGCATGGATACCTGTTCATACCTAAAGAAAGTAAACAATTCTGTTATTGTACTTCCCTGCTGAGGTGCTGTGTTCCACATGAGCCTTAGTCTGAAGGACTCACCATTCTCTTTATTTCCCAAGGTCAACATTCCTGTCTGAGCTACCTTCTCAAAGACACATTTCAGTGTCCACTCCAACTGAAAGGCACAACCTTCTCAAGAATCACAATTTCTTCCCGTTTGAGGTTTCTGAGGCTGCCATGAAAGGAAAAGGTATTAATAAAAAAAAAAAAAAATCCTTCCCTCCCTGCATGATGTCAAGTGTGCCCCAGATATGCCTTTCAAAAAAATCAGGTCACTCTGCTGTTAGGTCTATAGTACTGAGTTGGAAAGCTCCTGAGAAGGCATGACTGTACACCTCCTAAGAGCTCAAGACACCTCTTTATAACAGTGGTCTGAGCTTCCCCTTCTAGAACAGACCAATGGCTGAATGCCTCAGATCAAGGAGGAACATAAACTACAAAAAAACTGGGAGATATAGCATTCAAGACAATTTTCTATTTCATGTGTTCCCTTCATGTCAGACATTGTCCATGCGTTTTGCCTGAGTGTTCTCTAGATCCTTAAGAAGTCTTCCTGCCTGTAAAACTTACATGTAGTCAAGCAACTGCCCCTTGTGGAGAGCTCCAGATCAAAAATTTTAATGAGAACTGATATAAAGCTTTTATCTCCACAGATTTCTCCCCAGGCTGATGAATGCTATTGCCAGTTCTCTCCAAACTGAACGTCCATGCATCGTACTTAACCCTTCCATTTGGAGATCCTTCTGCTGGATTTACTACATTCTCTAGGAGACATGATGCCTCTTAGATGGTTTTCTGTCAGATACACACAAGATATTTACCCTTACAGATTCTCTTCCTCAAATTGGGTGGCACAATATCAGTAGTCTCAGTCTGTCCTCAGTAGCTTCAAATGAGTTTGCAGCTTCTAACCAAGAATATCCGCTCACTGTTTCATTAGTGGGACAGCAGACACTTAGAAACATAAATGGTGCATTGAGCATTGAGATTTGCTTCCTTAAAGATGGTTATCACTCTGAATGGGCTGTAACAATCTCTGAAGAGGCCAAGTGCCCAGTAGCAGCAATGAATAAGGAATTACCAAGTAGCTGGACAGAGCTGCAAAACTGCAGTTCAAATTCATACAGTGCTGAGGGAGGCCTGTCTCTGGGCTGGTGGTTTAAGCTCATCTTGAGATATGGGAATTAGGGCTTAGCATAGAAGAGAAAATGTAGTTTTTGTATATTACCCAACACTGTTCACTCATCCCTGCAATCATCCAACATGCCCTAATTGCTTCAGTATGTTCCTGCAAAACAGAAACCGAGAGTGACTTGGTCAGAGACAAAGACAGAGATCTAAGATGCACAGAGGAGCAGTCGTCCGATAATGATGACCAGCTGTCACAGGCAGCAGAAACCTCCTGGCACTTGGCACCGGTGAATTTTCAAATACCCGATGGTTGCTGCTACCCCATTAATTGTGGGCACTTTGCCCAGTCTGCATTCCTGAACAGCTTTTTTCTTCTCTTTCCCTTCTCTCTTCCTTGCAGACTTCTAACACAGTTAATAAAAAATTTATCGAGGCAATGAAATAAACACCGATTTGATTTGATCTGGGAGCCAAAGAGAGGAGTTTCTGCTCTTCAGGTGCAGAGTCGAGAGTTTCTGCGATTGCTGTCAGAAACGTGCCCACAAACCCAGTATGATTAGATAAATGGAGATGGAGAGGAGTTTTTTGGTTTTTTTGGAAGGTGGAAAGTTTGTTTGTTGGGTTTTTTAAGTGAGTGGAAAGGACTGGGAGACCAGACCACAGTGTGCCCTCGAACATGAGGAAGAAGAGGATTACACAGTGAAATCCACAGAAGGTAATGGACTTTGAAGCCCCAGAGATGGACATAGGCAACACCTAACACTGATATGCAACAGGCACTGCAGCTCCTGAGAACTGCATGTACAAGTCAATAAATACTTGGAGTTTCTTTTTTAAATCTTATATAGTTTTACCTTCAGGGAGAAGAAAGAAGACTGCAATAAGCACTTGGGTCTAACACTAGTGATATCTCAAAGGAGTTCAAGGACTAGAGAGATGGGGCAGCAGGAAATCTGGGAGAAAAATTAAGTACCCTGGAACACTTTGGGCTAGAATAGCAATACTCATCTTGTGAAAAATTTAGCCTGTGCCTCGGGCTGTGCTGGGCTGGTGGCAGAAAGTGCAGAAATCTTTCCAGGGGAGTCCTTTACCCTCTGGCTCAGTGGGAGAGAGCAGGAAGGAGTATCCAATCAAGAAGATTGCAACCTTTCACTGGGAGAACTTGTATGAATTTATGTCAGGCTTATAGCAAGAGATTTGGAGGGGAATGCAGTTGCCCTTTGCAAGGACAGGTAAATATGTCAGGGATTATAACTGAAAGGATTGTCCAGTAAAGAACAGATTATGGACTAAAACAAAAGGTATTGTAATACTATTTAATGTCACACAGTGCAGGTTATGGCAAGAGGAAGAGTCAAGACCTGTCAATGCAGCTGAAAACACAGACTGTGGGTAATGACAGAGTGTCCAGAACTAGTCTTTTACGTGGTTTTGTCTTTCCTGCATAGACATACAGGGTGGATTCATGCCACCAAATTTTAGACATTAAGAAGTTTGCCGTGTAAATCTAAATTAGTAATTTACGTTCCTCTTGTAGACCAAAGAAAAAGGAACTTCTGGGGGATGATCTATCACATTATCTCAAGGCAGACAGCAGAGAGTCAGATGCCATCTTCTCACAACAGACTACAGAGGAGGGCCAGATGACTAGTTTAGATTTGTGTAACTAGCACTCAGACGTCTGAGATTAAGTGGGATCAATCTCAGCTGCAGTGCACCACTTCTGTTTGCAAGACTAAGTGTCCATACAGACAAGAGATGCAACACCTCCAAAGAGTCACATTTAAAATACTTAGTGACAGATGCTTATCTCTGGACTTGGGTTTTAGTCCTGTCTCTGATAGGGTCCCTGTGCAATTTATTTTGCAGAACCACACAACCCTCTGGGTTTGTTAAGAAGAGATAAATCTTTTATGAACTTGAATGGTAAAGCCCATACTACCAATGTGGTTTGTTCTCTTCTGCTCCAGAGAGCAAGCCACAGTCTTTTGTTTTTGCCTTAGTCTTTTGGACAACCATGGATACAACCATGAGATCACTTTCAGGCTCTTTCCCAGAATGAACAAGTGCCTCCCCTCTCAGAGCAGGAGCAGGCACAGCTGATACAGGCAGCAGACTCCAGACATGCAGATGATGCCAAGTTCAGCTTCCTCAACCAGTGACAGTCCTCCAACACCAACCCCACAGACCCAGGGCTTTCAAATTCCTCCATACATCCATGTGCCATGGAACACACACTCTGGCATCACATTATAAAAGCACCAGTCTGCCAGATTGTGTCCCAGCCCTTGCTTTATTTTAGGCACTTCTAACCAGAAAATATAACAAACTAAGCAACCAAAAAAGAAGCATGCCTCAGGGCCACAGGGTCACCACAGGGAACACAGAGGAGGCCAGCACTCCCTACTGGTCCCCAGTGTAGCAGGGACATGTTCTATCCATTCCAAAAGGTAGAGCCATCAAGTACGACAAAACATGAGCCAGTCTATAGCATCTATCCTGGAGTCCAGGGTTTTTCCTGATACTAGTCATGCAGGATATACAGGCAAAACCAAGGTGTCTACCTGAATTATGAAGGTGGTCCACAGGCTTTAAACAGCTATAAATATTCTCCTGGAAACCAAATATGCCATGAATTATGTGAAATATATTCACAATAGATAAAAAACACAGTAGGAGAGGCATTCACTGCCACCCTGTTAACACTCCCTTCAAACAGGATCATGATGGGTGATATCCCTATGAACTTTGGTTCTTAACCTCATTTTGTAGGTCAACAAGTGGATTAATCTTTCAGGCGAAATTGTGAATTGGAAGCTCTATGCAGTCATAATCCCTAAAATCATAGCTAGATTTGTATAGTCAAGGTCATAAGGCTTCTACCTTGCACAGTCTGTTCTGTAGCTATTTGGGGAGATTTATCATACTTATTCCCAAAGACTTTTTTTTTTTTTTTTTTTTTTTTTTTAGATTCCAAACAGGAACATCCCCAAAAGTCACATTCCCATCAGTCTAACAAGGGGACAATCATTTTGAAGAGACTCTCCAGAATACAGCTGCTGCTGCAGCACCTGTGTGAGGGCCATGTGGAATTGAGGCTTAGAATCTTGCTTCTTGGCTTCTCTCCCTGTGAAAGGCTCTTTGCTCTTTTACTTTGCCTGTCTACACTTAACACATTATTGACATACTTGCTGCATACCAAATCTGAGAGCTGATCCTCCCAGTTATCAAACCCTGAGGAGAGGCCCCAGTCACCAAGTGACTCAGAGTACAGTTTACAGTACTCTAGCCCTAACATAGAACATCTTTTGGTACACACAGCTCTGGTGTCCTTGCTGGGAATTTTCTCAAAGCACCAGGCACTGCTACCAACCTCTCTTATGACCAAGCCAACCATAGCCAGATGCCCCAGGCCCCTACATCACCTGCACCTTGTGCAGAACTGAGTATCCACATGCCCAGACAGTGGGAAAACAAACTCACTGGTCCTGCAGCCTGACTGCCTCACAAGCTGAGGGCACTTAAAGGTGAGATGCCAATATATTTAAATCCTTGCACCATGACAGTCCTTTCTCCACACATTCAAAGGGAGTGTCTCCTTACTTTATTAAAGGCAAAAGGCTTTTCTTATACTGCTGATATAGAAGACACAGAAAGGAATAATAATAATAAAAAAAATAGGCTGCCAGAGGCCCAATTTAAGCACCCCAAAAATAATTAAGCGTTCCAATTAAATTATTTGCCCTAAATTAAAACTTATCACCAAAATCCAATTCTTGTTTCATTAAAGAAAACCTCCCTAGCTATCATCTTTTTTTTTTTCTCCACAGATTTTTTTAAAGGTAACCCTCATGGAATGAGGAAAAATACATTTGTAGTCTACTTTTCTGTTTGAGGAACACCAATAGTTTTATTTTTTAAGAACTATTCCTCATTCTTATATGTGTCCACATAATAAAACATTTCTAGAAGATTTAATGAAAGACTGTTGAAGCACAAGATCACACCATCAGATAGTCAATGTAAGGGAAATCTGATACATTAATTTGGAGGGAAATTTAAAAACAGCATCACTGAAGCCTCAGTAGCCTCTGGCTTTTGATACCAGAACTGAGAAAGCTCACAACCCTCATTTGGGGTTTTCCAAAGGCCCTTTTTCAGGAAAAGAGAGGCAGACAAATTATGGCACCCCCAGTGTGTTTTTGAGAAACAGTGTGATCTTTCAGACTTTCACAGACCACTATCAAGCAGGGCTTGGTTTCTCCTACCAGAGCTCTGCTTACTGATAGCCTGAGCTGTGACAGGTGGAGACCCAGAACTGCCAGCAAGAGTGGCCACATGCTTGTGCACCCTCAGACTGCTAACACCAACCTTTGCTCTCTTCCCTGGAACAAACTTTTTCCTATTTTCTGCTGGAGAGTTAACACTTTTTAACCTAATATTTGGGCTTTTTTTTTTTTTTTTTTTTTTTTTTTTTTAAAAAAAAAAAAAAAAAAAAAAAAAAAGACATTTTCAAAAGCTGTGGTTGGGTTTTGAGAAAGTACTCTCTGTCTGAATAATCCGTAAATGGAAGCCATATGTCTAAGTATGTTTCCTTTTTGTCTATTTTGTTGTATGCACATTTGGTGAGTTATTTTTCCCCTCTAACTGTCACATCTTGGGCTTTGTTAAATGAAACTGCTATTCTGTAATTTTGTCTGTGTTTTTCTTATTCCCAAGCAGCCAACTACTGACATTTTAGCAGCTATACAGGAAATGTGATATTAAGTAATTATTTTCTCAGAGTATTTCTTCACTTTCTGGTGAGTAAGGAGCTGGTATTGGGGTAGCAATTTCAATGTTTCTTAAGATAAAAACAAGAACTGAAGCTCTTAAAAAATCGTCAAAATCCAAACCCTGAAAACCTATTACCTAACACGATTTATCATTCGTTGTTTTTGTGGAAAGCAGCAGGAGCCTTATCCTACCAGGCATAGCCTGCATACACACCAAAAGGACAGACTACAGAGCCATTCATGAGTGATGAGGTTCTGCCCTGGATAGAGATAAATGCTGGGAGAACACAGTTACTGTGGGTCAGCTGGGGTCAAGCTGCACCCTGCAGGCACAAGGATGTGCTAGAAGGCACAGCACAGACACCATGCCCACTTGCTTTTCCCCACTCTCATTTCAGAAACACCATCTCTTTATTCCTTTCCCTAAAGTGACGATTTCTTTATTTCTGTAATTAATTCATATTAAAGAATAAAAATGAAAGCGTTTAAGGTAGGAAAGAAATGTGCTTCTTCCTATAAGTCTTGATGTTGTTTTTGAACTGCTGGCTCAGTTTAGGTTTGTTTTACAATCTGTTTCTAGCCAATTCCAATTTCAAATGAAATCTTGGCTCCAATGGAGCAAAATTCCCTTTAATTTCAGTGGAATCAAGATTTTGATCCAGGTTCTCATCCACTAACAAACAGCTATGATGACTGTAGATGGTAACACAGCAGCCAAAACCAAAGAATTTGAGCTGGTGGACCCCAGGAATCTGGAATTTCATCCCATGTGGAGTTTTGAGCATGGCAGATTTGCAGCATTGACTCAACTGGAACTGATGAAATAAAGAAAAACAGGCAAAAGGAACACACTGTTCCACGAATGCTGGAATTTCAAGGCCTGGGTTACCTCAGCTGCGTGCCCTAGGTCCTGCTGCCTCCTACCTTCAGACCTCTTGGCTGCTTTTAGTCAAGGGGGCACCTGTGGACAGTAAAGCTACAGAAAAGATTGATCTGAGTCAGAGAAATGTGGAATATAATTAACCTTAGCTATCACCCACACTGCAAGTAAAGACACAAACTGACCCTAAAGTTTCTAATGGAGACTAGCTACCTATCTTTTCTCATTATTTTGTATAAGAAATCCAAAGTTTCAGATCAGATCTTTTTGAGAACTTTTTTTAAAAACCAATATTTTTGCTAATTTTCAAGCTGCTAAGCAGTTACAGGCCTGCCATGTAAAATGAATAAGATATTCTTCATTATACCAACAGTTCTTTCCTGCAAAGAAATCTCAAGAGGATGTGGCAAAAAAAAAAAAAAAAAATTATTCACTCACTACTGACAAGACACTGGCCATCATGGAGGGAACAGGCAATGGGAATCTATAACTGAGGACATCCAATGGAATATGACTTGTTGTGGGCCAATTGAGCTGAATTTCAAGGCTTGCAACAAGGCAACTGTTGCACTACCACAGCCTTTTTTATTAAGCAGTAGGATCAGGAACACACTTGGCTTTAAAATGGACTGATACGTGCAGTCTCCCAGCTAATGGTTATTTGTACTCGCACAGGGGTTAGCAGACTTGGTGGTGGGACTAAGTTCTTGCTGTGTTAGGAGCTGAGAGAAAAATATTGTCCCTACTCCCCTGTTTTACAGTCCAACCTAAGACTTGGGAATGCAGACTGAGACCATCAGACCGAGAAATAACAAGGCAAAACCTTTCAAAGCACTGGTGTGAATCTAGAATCAGCTGATCAGACAAAATCACACAATATCAGCTGATACCACTCTGAAGAGTCCACTCAAGCTAAGCTGATTTATATCACTAAGGACTTGGATTATCATATCAAGATCCTTCCTCCCAGCCACAGGGAAGTATTCCACGTATTTTGTGCTATACTTCTTTCTCAAAAATGAGTAAGCATTTTTTGAAGTATTCTGTTTTTGTCTCCTGCCTGCACCTGCAAAGCAAGCAGCAAAATATTTCCCGAAAAGCCTCCTGATTTATGCACTAAGAAGCGCTAAGCTCCAACCAATATAACAGAGCCAAAGCCTAAGCTGCATCATATCGTTCCAACCATGCCTGGAGATAGGGAAACAGAAGTCAAGAGGCATCAGGACACCATGGGGATGCAATAAAAATACGAGATGGGGAGTGAAAGGAAATTCCTTGGTAACTTATGAAACACCAGGTGCCTTTTCCTGCACTTTATGAGTTTGCCAAAACAAAGCAGCACAGAAAACCTAGAAAAACTGCCACTAATACTATTGTGTGCCTGACATTCTGGAATTATTTTTTCTGGTAGAAATGTACGGCCCATGGTAAGAGCAAAAGTGGTGCAGCAGGATCTAACATGCTTCAGTTGTCCAAGAATATTCCTTGCTCTCTCAGCTTATTTTCCCCACCAAACTGCTGTCACTTCCCTCCAAGTGTATTGGACTTCTCTTTTCCAGTCTCTGTAATAACCTGAATTTATCTCCCCCTGAAATAATTTTTTCCCCTCCCCCACCATTCCCAGTAAAATGATCTTTCTTCCTTCCTCCCAGAAAATTCATATTCCCATGTTATCTCATTATTCTTTGCAACAGCATGCCAAATACACTGTCATTTTCCCATTGGTGCTGTGTCCCAAAAAAGACAAAGTGGTCGATGCTTGCTCTTACCTACTGCACGCTCCCTGGAATGAAAAATGCTACAGTGTTACCACTCAGAAAGATCCCTCCGATTTCTGGGCTTTATGCCCACAAAGCAGGGAAGCCAACATTTCTCAGAGAACAGCATCTGACTCCAACATCCTTGGTATCTAGCTAGCAAAGGAAAAATAGCTTCAGCTTTCTTCAAACTGCTCCACTTCCAGCGCTGGCCAAAGAGGTGGGAAGGCCAGGAATGCCACGAGAAGGTGGGCTCCCTTCACAGACCTGCTGAGCTCAACACCAGCCTGGCTCCAGTCACTCAGCAACCCACCACAAGCAATGACAGCTACCAAGGCTGTATTTTGGCAGGAATAAACACAAATGAGGATTGAGAGAAAGAGGTGTAGAAAGGCTAAAATGATGCATGGCTCCAAAAGGACTGCTCGGACTGGGCTCTCACCTACAGCCAGGGGAGAGATAATGACATTTCCACTGGTCAATTTGTCTGATGAATTTTCAATGGCTACTTAAGGATGAACTAGACTGTGCCTGAGAAAAGTCTTGTCTCCTCACTTATGACAAAGGGAGCCCAAGACAACCCACAGTGATAGTAACATATACATTTGGTCAGAAGAACCTCAATCTGACTCAGATGCCAAGCTGGTGACCGCCAGAAATTACCTCCACTTGATATCTGACTTCAGGCTCCTAGAAAACATATTCATGTGCCTTGCATCAGTTCTGCTTAGCGGTGTTTCTCACAATTCCAAAGCATCACCTTTCCCTATTGCTGTCCTCAGAAACGAGGGCAAGGGCTGGGCACAGATCACAGACCCACAGAGATGCTTAGGTTTGAAAAGCCCTCTAAGACCATCGAGGTAAGCCAGCACTGCCAAGTCCAGCACTAAACCATGTCCCTAAGTGCCACATCTACACATCTTTCAAATTCCTTCAGGGATGGTGGACAACACCCTCCCACATCAGCCCTAGACCCAGCTCTAACCAAGGGCCTTGCTGGCAAAGCAGTTTGTGTTGGGGAAGCCAGGCTGGCCTCAGCTGCCTGTGTGTGTAAAGGATCTCTCTGTGATGTACCAGTCACCAGCACAAAGTCTAATTTCAGGAGAGTGGACTGAGAGGGTGCACAGCTAATCCACTCATAGAGTTAATAATAAACTCTCTATGGTTAAATCCCAGCAACAACAACTACATCTTTATATCATGTTGAAACAATGACCAGTGAGTCTGAATCTTTAAAAGCAAAGAGCACTAGAAAGGCAATTCATAATGGAGAAAGGCTACACTCTGTACTTTTTTTCACACACTGATGCCTATCTCTTAGAAAGAAAACTGTAGGATTTGGCCTTAGCTGCTGTGTACTTGACTTTGTGTTTGCCATTTGGGCTGGCCAGTAAACAAGCACTCCTCTTTGTGACCATTTGCTGCTGACATTTCCAAATTTGTTTTTGTTTTGCCACATGACAAAGCCCTGTAATTTTTATTTTTTTTTTAAGTGAAACAAACATTAAACCAAGGGAGACCCCACAATCTTTACAATAAACAACTGGGAATCACAAGAAATGTTATTGAGTTGGCAGGAATCCCAAGCTGTGAGTGAAAATGTGAATGTAAAGCTCTTCTTACCTCAGCTGAGTATGGTTAGGTTTTAGATGGGCTGTGGTAATGCTATACCTTTTTTTCTTCATAATTTTGACCAGAAAAAGCACCTCAGACCTGTAAAACCTTCCTGATCAAATTTTAATCAAATTCAAAACCAACGGAATGTTCTTGTTTCACTGAAAAGTTACAACTACCTACATTCACACTGATGTCTATATGTAAAGGCTCTGGCAACAATTTTCTTCCTCCTAGTAGAGTTACTTCTTCAGATTGACTTAGATAGGCCTAGATGCTAGGCCTAGGAAATGAAAAAAATTCTTTATGGCAGGAATTTTTAAACCTCATGCATGCCAACATCTCTGTGTCCTTGTACCTGTCATCTGGATAAGAAAAATAAGGACCACAGGAATTTTTCCACTGTTACCTAATGCCTGAGAAGGGTTTGAGGATAGAGTGCTAAAAGAGCAAGAACCTAAGGTAATGCTGGGAACGGGGCAGCCACTGTGAACCTGTTATGACTCAATTCTCCTGAAACACATCACTCAACATACTGGAACAAATTATTAAACATCCCATTTATAAGCACCGAGAGGATAATAAGGGAGTAAAGGGGAAATAAAGCAATGTACTTCTGGCAAACACATATCATGCCACCCCAGCCTCATTTCCCCTTTTTTTTTTTTTTTTTTTTTTTTTTTTTTTTAGGATAGCTGGCATAACAGATAATGCAAAAGCAATGTGTGTGATTATGTGATATATCTTGACTTCAGAAGACCTGACAGTCTTCAACAAGCTAAGAGAATACAGTGGATGTTAAATCTCCATCAGGATGTTCAAAGAGCTGCAATCAACAGATTGCTCTCCACCAGGGATAGAGGGTTCAGGGGGCTGCTGACAAAGTCTGCTTTTGTGTCCTGATCTCTTCAATACTTTAATTAACACCTTCATGATGGAACAGAAACAAGGCACCTGACTTTTCAATGACACTAACTTGGGGGCAGTTGCCAGTGCTTTGGAGCCCAGGATCACAAGTAAACTGAAGTGGTCTCCATGGAGAGACCAACCAGATGACATCCAACAGCAGTGAGCACAAAGCAGTATTCTCAGGAAGGGGGGAAAACCATTTAATGTTCAAACACAAAAGTGAAGAATGAGCTGCAGACCAGTAAGAGAGGATTAGAAACACAGAAATACTAAATAAGTGAAAGCAGTGAGACAACTCATATAAAAAAGGTAAATATTTCATTCTGGGGTTAGGTAAGTGAAGTGTGATGTGCAAAACACGGCTGGTACTTGTATCTGCATGATTGAATCCTAAACTGGAACTCTTGTTTTGGTTTTGGACAGTATATTTAAGGAAAATATGTAGACAAATCAAACAGTAGTGAAATATATATGCTGCAGGGGTTGAAAAAATATGACCTCTGGAAAGCAGTGAGCCTGTTACCCTACACTAGAGATCTCTGAGACAAAGGGGTTTCAGGCAGATAAAAGGCAGTTTTGAGGAGAAGGAGAAAGGAGAAATAACCACTATGTGTCTTGGAAGGACCAGAAATAATTGGCAGCAAAATCAATTTGGATCATATGTTAATTAAAGCTTTCCAAATGCAAGGAGAGTGAAATAATGGACATGCACCAGCTCTGCAGGCACAGGGCATCTTCAAAAAAATACATGTATGGGGCAGCCACTGTAGAGCTGGTCTTGTCTCACTGCATGGGGAAGGACCAGACCATCTCTTGCAGGTTCTTTCAAGTGTTTTGAAACTCTTTTGATCAGAAACCAGCAGAAATAACTGGGGTAGTAAACAGAAAGCTTTGCAACTGGCCATTAAACCAAAACTGAAGCAGCACAAAATTGCTTTGAGTGAGGTGGTGGCTCAGAGCAGTCTCTTGGTGCATTCACCCCAGGGGAGAGAGCACCTGGTAGCAACTGAGCTGGGCAGACACAGCCACCTCCAGTCTAGTGGACTGCAAGCAGTGCTGCCCACTTGGGTCTGAAAGATGGGAGAGATGGCCACAGTCCTACTAATGAATCTTTTGGCAGCAAATGCCTATTTCTACTAGCAGAGTTGGCTTTATGTTTCAAAACCTGGAAAGACATATGATGAAAACATTTTCTGCTTTTAGCTGTCCATGAAGTTCTGATTTTTTTAAAGTGCCATTTCATTACGCCCCTTTTAGACCTCTGCAATATGCCCAGTTGAGAGGGATCTTATCCATGGACATACACACTTAAGAGAGGAAAGAAGCAGACAGAGTAGGTTGTTTTTGCAGAGATTGGTGCTGACTGACAAAGCAGAACTGTTTTTTCCCACGGAAATACTAAAGGACTTGAATACATACATTGGAGAAGCGATGCCTCTTTTTCTGTGATATACTTCTGCAGCTCTGGCCAGCAGAGTCCACCAAGCAGAGCTCACCCCAGGGAAAGCTGATTTTCTCAAGGCTGGAAAGGATCTGGTCCTAGAATGCAACTCCATCAGACTGCAGTGATCTAAACACAGCAAACACAGGATACGCTGGAGCCTGCTACTTCAGCTGGCATTGTGGACCTGGAGTGGTCCATGTCCATAATGCCAGCTGAAGGGTAGCAGTTTTAAGGGCTCCAATAGCACTCTAGGATCTGCCTAGCCACTTATTAGTCTCTGATAATATATCACAAATATATCACAAATATATCACAAATATCCCATTTGTGTCAAGTGGTAGTGTGGTAGTAGAAGTTGTATTCTCACAGGGGCCAGACTGATGAGGGAGTTGCACTGGGAGAGATTAAGGATTTGTCTTTGTAGTGGGGAGCAGAAATATCTGTGGCAACACTGAGTGAGAGGAGTAGGAAGCCTGGACATGGCCCTAAACCAACCCATTGGCTCCAGGGCAGGAGCAGCTGTCATAGCAGTATCTTTCACTGGCAAATCCAGGCATCAACCATGTGCACAAAACTAGCAATGAGTCTCTGATCCTGGTTCACTTTTGTTCCCCTGAGCTTGCTCAAAGGAGACCACTGACCATCATTCTAGAAATTCTCCTCCCAGATTACCAGGCAGACCAGTTGACCACTCTGTCATTTAATGTTTCAGGAGCTGTATTTTCTTTCATTTATCTATTTGTTTATTTATTTTTACATTTGGGATGCCCAGAGCTTCAAATGTCTTGAAATGTATGAACACAAAAACAAGAGAAGTAAATAAACTACATAAAATTTAAAAATTAAATAGTTTCGCATGACTCAATATCCAAACTCCTTTAATTTGTACTAGTAGCAGACTATTTTTCAGGCAGACAACCTGCAAATCCTAGAAAAATAGCAATAAATATAAGAAAATAATACTCTGAGACTACAGGGATTATTTTCTATCATACATTATTTTGTACTGAATTAGTTTTATTAGTTAAGATTATTTTTAAATGTGTTTAAAATGAGACTAACTCTTCCAAATTGTAAAGGATTTTGTATTTATATTTTCCTTCACTTTTTTTTCCAGATGAAATTCAATGTTAGAAAAATTAAAGCTATGAGTTTCACTTATTACAGGATTATACAGTAAGCACAATATCACAATGAGTTTTTTATGAAATCTGTGGCTGGTATTAAAACAAAGATTACCCACAGATAGCTTATTTACAGGCATCTAGAGTTTAGGAGTGTCAAAACCTAAATTTTCTCATTCTCAGAAAGGTGGCAGTAGTTCAGAACCAGATACCCACGTATTTAAGTGAAAGCTAAGCTAGAGAACTCAATTTTGCTGCTTAGGCCCATATCTAATAGGCACAAATAAAATTAATAATACATATGCATGGCTTTAGAATTCATTTGTCCCTATATTTTTCTTGACAGGTAAATGGAAATTGTGTGCTGTGAGATTTCACCAGCAATAAACCACCTACAGAGGGCTGGCTCTGCTCTGCTGTAGCGAGGCAGGATACACCTCCAGGGCTGAGGAATGCATTTCCCACAGCCAGCACAGCCAAGCCCAGAGAGCTGCTCTGTGTGTGGGTGTGGGATGCTCTTCCTGCCGCTGGGGGAGGATTCTGGGCAAGAAAACCAACCAGGAGCCCTCTGGCTCACTACACCTGTGTGTAAAGCATCACCTCCGATGACACCTCCAGACTTTTTCTCCTTGCAGATAAAGATTTGGGATGCTACTTAGCCCCCCAGTTTGCCAAGCAGTGCCAGCAAGAGGAGAAGTCTCTTCCTGAGTGCATTTTTAATCAGAGAAATTCAAAGACTTGCTGGGGGAAAATAAAATCTGCAGCCTAATGGGTTACTAGACAAATCAGGAGAAATAACAAATTCCTGCCTGAAGGATATTATGGAAGTTGAACATATCTGTAATATGTATCAAGCACATTCATACATATCCATCACCTAAGCTGCTCAGTAAATATTTAAGATAAATAGGCAGATAGACAAAATGGCATGAAGATTAAAAGCAAAACTAAACAAAATTGGGTAACCTCACTTGTTTGGTGTTCTGGTCTGGACAGGATAGAACAAGTAAACTCACTAATGACCTTACCAATAATTGGTGAACAATTTAATTTGTTTACTCTCTGATAGGCCATGAATGCAGGCAGATAGATAAGACAATGCTGGTTTGCCAAGATTCCTGTTCCTTGTAACACACACAGGAGAAGGGTAGCTAAAAAAGGAGAGGGCAACATAAGGTATGTCCCTCAGGTACCAGATTTCACACATGCCTGGTGATGGTGCACCCTGCAAACCAATAACCCGGCATGCAAAAACTCACAGGAAAATTAATTCCTTTGCCTGGCAAAGAGTTGCCTATGGAAGGCCAAAAAACACAGCACAGTAGCTTGTTGACACAAGAAAAAATAAAGGAAACCCGAGAAAGGAGGAGGCGAAGAAATCAGAGAGGTCTCTGGGAAGAGATGAGGCACAATGTTCTGAAAAGTGTCATTATAAACAAATGCTTTCCCATTAGTGCCAAACAACCAGAGCCAGGAGCCAGGTTTGCATTATATTAGAATATGGCTTGGCATCACTGGTGTCCCTGCTCTGTCATCACTTTTAAAAGGACAAAGTGATGGCAGAATAAAACCATGCTATACCACAGTGGAAGGGAAGAGTCCAGCTGACTCCTGTGTAAACACAGAGGACACAAAGGCTTGGAGTTTCTCTTAGAAAAATACAGATCCTTCCACTCACTGTGTCTTTTGCTCTTTGCTCTCCTATCAGGCATGTTGCTTACCTTGCACAATCAAGTAAACCTGGGAAGTCTTGGGATGATGCTGTGTCTGCACTGAACACGTATAGGACCCCTCATCATAGACATCCACTTTCTGGATCCGCAGGCTGTACTCCAGGGGGTTTCTCTTCTCCAGCTCTACTCGAGGGTCCAGGGACCACTTGTCCTCTCCAGCAAAAATGATGCCGGAACGATTTAACCAGGCCACCTTGGAGCTTCTGTCTTCTACATAACACCTGCAGAGGATGAGACAGGTAAGGGGGAGATTAACTACCCTCTCCATCATCTCCCTTTTGTCCCTTCTCTTTACTGCTTTGCTTAGAAACTTCACAGTACACTCCTGCCTTGCCAGTGAACCATTGAATCTTCTCATCATTGCTGTCCCATGGACAAGTATTTAACAATTTAACTCTTTTGAAGAGTTTCAGGAACCTTCAGCTCATAAATCCATGGGATTTGGGGCAGACATGTCTCTTGTTCTCTCTTCTTTTTGCCTGTGGCCTACACAGGCACTAAAAATAATTTGGAAGACCAGAGGAGATCTTGATGACCAAATCCCTTCCAACACTGCCAGTGAGAAAGTTTGGAAGTAGTTCTTCCCATGCTTCTCCCTCACCTTCAAAAATCAAAGTATAAAATAAATAAACTCCCAGACCCCTTCCAGCCTGGAGGGCAAAGGTTCAAGGCTCCAGCTTTGTTATCTCAGAGATCAGCTCCTCCACCCCTCAGTTTCATCAGCACAAGGAGAGGAAACTATAGTGTATCTCCAATCTACAGCCCTCTAACAAAAAATATTTTTGTTCAACCATCACCCTTCTAACACATACACACACACACTTGCTGATGCACATCTGCCTGTTTGTGCAGGCAAGTGAAGATCTCAGGCTGTGGGAATGTCACTGTAATCCCTGTGACACACACAGCATGTCCTGTGAACATCTCAAGTGGACAGGAGAGGAGGAATGACAGCTAGGGGCAGCAAGCAGAGGAGCAGCAGGAGGATCAGCAAGTACCACCACCCTGAGTGCCAACCTTCACAAGTCAGAGGTCAAACTAACCACATTGCAACTGTAACTTGACAAGTATTTTGTTTCTTGAGGAGAGCAGAGTACGTACAATGAAGACAAATGCAATTTTGGCAACTACACCTGCTCTGTACCGTTTGCCACCACCAGAAGACTTGCACAGAAAAGACAAGGAGCTGCCACTGAAGAGATATGTCCTGCTCACCCTCAGCTGTGTCTCATTCAAGAGGACCAGGGCTGAAGAAGTCAGGCAGACATAACCCCTCTTTCACCCTGGCAGCTGTACGCCCCAGGGCTGGGCTCAGACAGGCTGAGAGCAGCTTTGCCCTACTGCAGCTCACATCACATTTGCTCCGACAGGGAAGCTCAGTCTCCAGAGCTGTTGCTCCTTCACCTCTCAGAGCTCTGCCCACAGTGTCCCAGCATCCAAATAATGTCCCAGCACCTCTTGCTACTGCTGTTACAGAATCACAGAATAGGTAAGGTTGGAAGGGACCACAGTGAGGTTGTATGGTCAAACCTCCCTGCTCAAGCAGGGTCTTCCTAGATCACATTGTACAAGATTGTGTCCTATTCACTATTTATGCATGTGTTGTATTTGAAGGAATAAAGAGAGAGGATAAAGATTATTACTTCAAGATAAGACAAATATTTGACAGTAGGCTTTCAAACAGCCTTTTAGCATGGGTCAGACATTTTCCAAGTTCCTCTATTTGAATGCATTTCATTCATTCTGTGCTGCAGCTGCCTTCTCTTGTGATGTGACCCCACCATTATGGCCGGGACCTCACACCCACTCCCTTTTGGCATGCCCATGGATGCTGTTCAAATTGTTTCTGGGGTTACTTGTGGGCAGGAGGAAAGCCAAGCTGCGTGGGCATCCATGGGAGCCATGCCATGCTGCTGGCCAAGCTGTAAGTAGCTCTGTTTGATCTGACAAACATTTGCTTTAGACAGCAGTCCAACAGATCCTGTACCGATTCTGTCCCCCAAGGAAGGGGAGAGAGAATTTGGCCCTCAGGACAGAGCCCACCCTCCTGGCCAGGCAGCCATTTGTCCCTGAGGTGAACTCTCAGGCATGATCAGAGTTGTTTTCAAAAAGCTACTCTTTGTCAAAAAGAAAATTGCAGGGAAATCTGTGAGCAGCCACTTACACGTAGAGACCAGCACCAGTACAATGAGGCATTGCCACAGTTGCATTGGCCATCCCAGGCTGTAGTCACCAGTGATGGAAGGTGAAAGCCAGGATCCAGGGAAGGCAGTGTGCTCCAGGGCTGGGAGCAGTGGCCCTGTAGGTACACCCAGACTGTCTCCAGAGCTGGCTGCCTTAGGGTCAAGAGCCCTCTTGCAAATGCAAGACATGTAACAGCACCAAGAATCAGGGGTCAGATATTTTGGTGGTGAAAAGCTAAGCAGATTAATGGTGGTAGCTGAAGTTTCTCAGTCACTTGAAAATCCCCCTGAACAGATATCAGTGCTGCTGGACTCCAGCAGACCCATGGCACTGCACCATCCCCACCAAGCTGCTTTCCCATCCCCACTGGGCTAGGATGAGCAGTCAGCAGTTCTGCCCTGGCCCTGATCATTATAACTCTCTGTTTGGGGTAGCAAATATGCCCCTGCATGGTGTCTTGTCAGTAACAGTTCAGTGGTGTGGTCTGAACAAAGCCCTGTCCTTTTGCTCCTGTGGATAGGCTCAATCAGGGACCCTACTTCCTCTCCCTGGAAGAGAAAATGTGTCATAAACTGTCTTAAATGCACCCAGGTCAGCTCTAAGACAGTGGTCAATAGATACAGTCAGGCAACCTTGCAACTGCCCTTGAAATAAGTTAGCAGGTGCTACCAAAATAAAGAAAGGAAAGAGAACAGAAAAAAAAGAGGAAAATGCAAAGAGTAAGTGAAATGGATTTGAGCCCTCTGTTCACCATACCTGCTCCTCTCAAGCTGTCAGGGAAAATCAATGTACAAATGTGGAAATTCCAAGTCCTGGCATGCTCTGAACATGCATTCACATGGATGATGCATCTCAGTATGTCTGTCTGCACACACACACCCTCTTAGTCTGCCAGAGATGCCACCCAGCTGAATGTATCACGCTTTAATAAGGATTTATGGTGATGATTTTCACAGTGTAATAAGTGCTAATTCAATACTAATAGAATATTAAATGGCATGTTAACTGACATTTTAACTGCAAAGCAATAGGAGCATGGCATCAGCCAGATATCAATGGACTCTTATCGTTCACTAATAATCAATAATCAAGTTCACAGAGACAGTCAAATGCTTTTCATTGGACTTATTGGAGGCATTACCATCAGCCTCAGTGAAAGCTAATAACTGATTTGTGATCCATGCATTATTCTTTCCCTTATGGTTGCAGGTTTAATTTCTTGACATCTCTGATGTGGCTAATGAGGGGACCAGGGAATGGGTCATGGGTATGCCTTGCATGATCACTGTAAGAACTTGAGAACTATTGATCTTGCACCATTTCAAACCACAGACACAGAAGGACAAAAGAACTTGCTGCCATGCCCCATTAGCCCTCCTTGCCTCCTTGTAAACAAACACAGCCAAGTTTAGCACCTGAAGTTTTTTTAAGCAACAGTTGGATGAAGATAAAGAAAGCCAGGTCATCCTTGCACTCCTCCCTCAGTCTCATTTGCCCCACTTGCAAAGGCAGACAATGGGGCTGAGCAGTGCTACAGGAGGAGGGGTATGACATGATACTTTTCTGCAGGAGAATGATTTTGGACTTTCAGGAGGAACCATTGCCTTGGACGGGATAGAGGGCTGCCCATCATCATTCCTGGTCCTTGGGTTTTCTGATGGGCTGGGACATCTGGCAGCATGCAGGCATGGGGAGGGCAGGATAAGTCCTGCTGCTCGTCCTCTCTCCTCCATCACCTGCCAGTCTAACACACAGCGCTGGGTCAAAGCAGCTCCTGCAAACCTGCCTTTGTAAGCTCTGAAGAACATTCCATCTGGAAAGAGATTTTTTGGGTTTTTTTTTTTCCCCCTTTCTTCAAAGTATTTGGGCTTGTTCCTATGGATGTGTGGGAGAGTGAGTGAAGAAAAGGAGAGTGCAGCTTAAGCATCCACATCTCTAATCCTGGGGACACAAGTCTGGAGTTTTCACTGCCTGTTCTGCCTCACCCGGGCCGTGGTGCTTTGGCTCCCCGCACCGTGACTCCTGCTCCTCCTCCTCCTCCCGCCGAGGCGGCGGCACTCCGCGCATTGATTCCCCAGCATGTTGCTGTAACACTCATCGCAGTTTATGTTGTGCCTGTCACTCCAGCAGCTCTCGGCCCCAAGCTTTCCGCCCTCTCTCTCCCCCGGAGAACAGACGGGCCCCGCTGCTGCGAGGCGGCGTTTGCCTGGAGAGCCCCGGCGCGGCTTCCCCGGTGTCTGCAGCCCCTGCCAGCGCCGGGGATGGAGGAGGAGGAGAGGATGCACCAGGACCGGGATCTCAACTATGGCCTTCCCATTCTGCCTCGGAGAAAGCAGCACAGCACCTACGGCCTAGGCTGAGGAGATGGAGTGGGGGCATTCCGTCCCTTTGGGAAGGGGTGGATGATATTTAGAGCCTAGAGTGATGGAAAGGCAAGAAGGAAGTCCTTTAGGGCTTGGTGAAGCTGCTGTTTAAATGATTACTCTAACATGGAGATTTTACAGCATTATCAATGATGTATTGGGTCGCATTGAAGCTGGGAATTTTTTTTTTTTTTTTTTTTTTTTTTTTTTACACAGCAGACTCAAACCCACAATTCTCTGCCAGAGCCCCACTAGTGAGAAGAAGCAAGCTGCTAGGATTAATGAAATATGCTGTGCTGCTTTGCCAGCAAGCCACAGCTCTTACCTCATTTTGGGGAAAAAATAAATAAATAGTGAGTTTATGGACTGAATTTTCTGCCCTCTTTCTCCAAAGCATGTTGTGGTGACAGCTCTGTGCCATAATTCCCACACTCTTTAATCATCTTTTCTCCGTTAACCCTTTGATCATCTCTTCTGTAAGACAACTTCTGTGCATCAGGCCAAAACTCAGCAGCCTGCTGCACACACAATTAAGCATTGAAAGCCCACCCCACTGCACTCACTGAGGGACGTGCTCCCTTTTGCCAGAGGATGCCACAACCCGCCCTGCATCAGATCTCCTGCCTTTGCCTCAGCTCTGTGATGAGCCCTCTCTAATCTTCTCACTTCACACACACTCTTACAAGATCCAGCTAACAACTTCCCCCACTGCCCTCTACCCCCAGCAGCAAAATGGCAAGAGGGGAAAGAGAGAGGGATCAAACATGGCTCATTCAGCACAAAGCAACATCAGCTCCTGGCTGCCAGCTCCAAACATGCAAGACAAATTCTCTGTTGTGTTGCAAAGTATGATCCTGGAAAGCTAATGCGGTGGTTAAACACAGCCTTGCTCCCAGACTGGGGAGGAAAGTTCAAGAGCAAATCATGCTCGTGCTGTTTCATCTTGTCTCCTCAAGCTCTTCAGTCCTTCCTTGCCTGGCAACAAAGGACTCAGACACAGCCATGGTCAGCCAGGGTGGCAGCGAGAGTCCAGCCTCTCTGCTATGCTCTGGCAGGGATGTGGGCAGCAAGGGCTAAGGACAGACCACAGCCAGCTCTGACCTCCCAGGCAGGGTTTTCAGGGGAAAAAATGCCACTGCAGTGCTGGATCCTGCCAGCATTTGAAGAGCAATGCAGTGCTGCCACTGCAGTCCCCACCAGAGGAGTACAGTGGCAGAGCACACAGGAGCACAGAGTCTGGAGGAGCAATATAGGAGTTGTTTGCCCTGGGTGGTTCCCATTGCTCTGGATCAGGCTCCCTTCAGCCGGAGATGCTACAGAAGGCACCCACAGCTGGATGTAGCTCTACCTCTGTGAAGGCAAGGGCCCCATAAGTGGATGCCACTATCATGGGAGATCCTATCAACTGAGCATCTGGAACCTCCTTTCAGCCAAGCACCAAAAGCCTCCTTTTGCTGAATTTGAATGCAAATGGGCATCAGTTGTTGCTTAAAATTCTCCTCCCCACTGCCACTGCTCCTCTTTCCCCAGCCTGGTACAGCTAATGCTCCTCTCCTTATATGCCATGACACACAGCAGGGTCACTGTTTGAGAGTGAAAGCTGTGCCACAGCAGGATGGATTTCCAAAATGTGGCATAAATAGCTCCTGAGTAACTACTGCCAGCATGATAACACAGGCCCTCAGAGGGATTTAGAAAACTACTGCTTAAAGCCAGTCCTGTGCTGGAAAACTGGCAGGAAGGGGAAACTGCTGCATGTGTTCAGCCCATGCTTTCTCTCAGCTGTATTATGCTGTGACCTTGATTGTCACACCTGTCTGCAGCTCCCTGGGTATTTCAGCACTCAGGTGACAATATTTGGCCATCCACCAATTGGGAGGGTGCCTGGCTGATAGGATGCCTGCACTTCTGTTCATCCTCTTTAGTAAATTGCCACTTTAGGAGTGTGAGGCTTGGATAGGCTTATCAGGTCATGAAGCCCCAACCTCTGCCGGGACAGGCAGCTGTACTTTATCATCTTTTTCAGAGATGTAGCTCCTTCCAACATTAGCCTAGTGTGTTTGAGGGGGGTATACCCTCCTCCTGCTTTGCAGGTCAGATTACTCAAAATCTTTCTGTTGCACTGATTAAAACCTTTTTTTCTAACTCTACGTCTAGATTTATTCATACCTGGCTTATATCCATTTCCTCTCATGCCAACACCATCTTTTAGCTTAAAGAGCTCTTCTCTCTCCCGGGTGTTTATCTTTCAGTGTGTTCAGAGAGAGCAATCATATTCCCTCTCAGCCCTCATTTTGCTGGATTCAACAAGCCAAACTCTCCTGGTTTCTTCTTGTATGATAGGCCCTCCATTGCCCTAAACATCCCAGTAGCCTCTCTCAGCACCTGCTCCATCCTGAATTCCTCTTTCGTGACCAGCATTTTTACCCAGTTTTCCAGAAGAGGAGTCCCCAGTGCCTTGTACAGAAACATTTCTGTCTCACTGTCTCTCCCATCAACTCTTTCTAATGAAAGAAAAAAGAATTGCAACCAGAAAATATGAGCATCAGTGCAGAACTGCCCATGTGCTGTAAACATCCTTGTCTTTCAGTCCATGTGGTATGCATGGAAAATGAAACCCAAGAGAATTTACGAAAAAATACACTGGCCTAAAAAGACAGCTAGCTGCACTGGCTCTCACTAGCAGATACACAGCTGGTCTCACATGGGTTTTCTTTCTGTTAAAATGACTGTTTAAGAGTAGAGGTTCCTGTTCGTGTAGGGAAAAAACCCAAACTCACAACAGAAATCAAGCCCAAAATTACAGCGATTTTTATGCCAGTACTCTCGAAGGGGGGATGTAACTATATCGGAATAAGAGAACTTATACTGGCATGATTTATTGCTCTTCCCATCTGTTGGGGATTGGTATACCTGCATAAACAACTTCAGTCTACGTCCACTCCAGCAGAGGAACCTTCTTAAAAATATCAATATGAGCTGCTATGAGTTGCTACAAGCTTAACTCCATCCCAGCCATATCCCAGCACAGTTTAAAATTTCAAAATACAGAAAAACCTCAGAGCAAGACCTACCACCACAGTACCGTCTTTTCTTATAACCCACCATACCCAGGAAATGCCCTCCATTTTTTTACAGCAGTCAGGAAATCCTTGGACAGGTGTTTTCCCAATCCAAGGCATGTTTCTAGAATGACTGACTCCAGTCCCAGGCCTCCTGCCACGTGTGTGCAGGGGGACAAACTGCTCTCTGGCTGACGCTTGCAGAAATGCCAAATACTCTGACAGCCTGCATCAGGGTCTTGCACTAAAATCAGTCAGGAGGTTCAAGCTGCGGAGGAAACAGACCTTGAGCTCCTTCTTTTCCTTTTGGGATAGCTGAGGACTTTTCAGTCAGTCCAGCCAGAAACCTGGCTCTGCTCTTGATCCAGAATCATTAGGCAGTGCTCATCAGATATCGATCACTTGGCCTTAGTGAAATATCCTCTAGGAATGTATTAGGAATGTATGCCTTGCTCTGTTGTCCATAGCTTCCCATAGCATCCCAGGGCTCCTGCACTATCAAAAGGGGGAACCAGGGAATACCAGAGCTGATGCAGAATGGGAATGGGGAACACTGCTCGATGATTTGCCTTTTTGTTGCTTTGCACTTACATTGAGGATCCTGTGCTTTTGTGATCACTAAGACATAGGCTGATATTTGAGAAGTATCTGGAGTCACTGAGGAACAGAAGTTCATCAAAAGACAATGAAAATTAGGAACTTAGGTGAACTGAGTATTGGCTGTTATGCCAAATTTGTAAAAGAACGGGAAACTAAACTTCTGGCAGGCCTCTGCACCATTATGACTTTTTTTCTGTTTTGGAGATACACCAAAAATTGCAATAGGAGCACTAATGAGGCACCCATACTATAAGTCCCTATATTTTTCTTCACAAACTTCAGCTGTGGAAATCACCTATTTCTCCTACCTGAACCCCCAGTGCCTTGTAGGTAACTTCTATGTGGTCACCACTAGATAACTCTAGAAAAGCTAATCCAAATTTTTCGTTTGAATTTCTTCTAGTAAAAAATAAAATAAAATAAAATAAAATAAAATAAAATAAAATAAAATAAAATAAATAATAATAAAAAAATAAAATAAATTAAAAAAAAGGGGGGGGGAAATGAGTTTCAGAGATGTGATCTCCTGTGACAGGAGGGGAGGAAGGGTTTCGCTGGGAATCCCACGTGACTGAGTATCTGGTAATTATCCAGCCACAGAGGGAAACTGAAACGTTCTGTGCTGTCGCAGAGAATGACAGCACCTGGAGCTCCAGCACCCAGATAAAAGCAGAGAGACAATCAGGCAGATGGAGAAAGGCAATGCTACACTATGGGCTGGCAAGCGGAGGGAAGAGAAAAAGTGGGGAGAGGCAAAAGCTGGCAAGAAACATTAAGGCAGCCGGCACAGCTACTGGAGAATGAGATAATGCCACAGATTAGCAATGCACAGGCACAGAGAAAGAAAGAGTGTAGGGGCAGGTCAGGACAGAGTGGGTGCAGAAAAGGGACAGTGCAAACACAAGAGGGAATAGGAGAGTGATGCTAGAGCGAGCTTCAAAGCATTTTGTGTGGTCCAGAGTCGTTTTCGCCCACCCCAGTCACAGGCTAAAAATGCAGGAAGTATCACAACAGGCTGTCAAGGGGGAGATTTGAAAATCAGCATCTCACAACTGAAGAGAGATTTGGGACTGCAAATAGCATCTTGCAGGCTGTGGATTCAGTGGTTTGCATAGGGAAGGGGGACTACAAAGCTTAAGATCCAAATAACTAATACTGGAGCTTGGGAGCATCACCTTATGTATTTTGTATGGCAGAGACGCATGAGGGAGGTTCCTTCCTTGACTCTCCCTTTCACAGTTGCACACACCAAGACACATGTAAGCCTGCAAAACAGCCCACATGATTGCTGCCATGGTGCCATGGCCTGGTTCCAAAAGCAAGGCACCATAGGTGCCCTCCCACACAGCAACGTGACAGCGCCAGCTCTCGGGGCTCTCAGAAACAGCGACTGTGCCCACAGGACTGGCAGCAGCCTCCAGTGGGTCAGGAAGAGCTGACTGACAGCTGGCAAGAAACCATACACCACCTCTAGGAATGTTTCTGACATGAGAAAATACAGACAAACAGACAATCAGGTGATTTGGTCATCTGGTCAAACCAGGTGACAAAATCAGTTCAGGGCCATCAGCTTGTCAGGGGCTAATGCTGGCCATCAGTCTTAAACAGCTGTTAGGGTAAGTGACTGAAGTAGATCTGTAAGGGGTGCAAATCTCCAAGGAGACAAGAAGAGCTAAGTGCTCAGATGTCCCCACTTGAACATTTGGGGAAGGAAACAGAAACAGGTATCAGGTCTGAGCACTGGGCCACACAGTTCATTGACCAACCCTCCCAGGCATAGTGACAGACATTTCAAAGAAAGGTAGAACACCTCCTAAAGTGACAATGTAAATCACCTTCTACAAAATTTCATGATTTTTTCTAGCCATAAAAACCTATAAATCTAGCACTAAGCAAATCACAGAATGGCTTGGGTTGGAAGGGATGTTAAAGATCATCTAGTGTCACGGTCCACCATAGGCAGGGACAACTGCTACCAGATAAGGTTGTTCAAAGCCACAGCCATCCTGGTACTGCCAGTCAGGGATGGGGCATGCACTTCTTCTCTAGATAACCTGTTCCAGTGTCTTGCTATCCTCAAAGTAAAGAATTTCTTCTTAATATCTAATCTAAATCTAGCCTCTGTGTAAATTAGCTTCCACTCTGAATGACAGCTCGCAATCCACCTTGTAAGTTTGTACGCTGGCTTTCTTATCCCCAGGCATTTCTCAACCCCCTGTCCCCTTTTTCTTTTTTTAAACTCATTAACATCTTCATCTTGGTGATACTTTCTGGCTGAGAATTTCTTCAGTTAACCATTAATTGGTACGAGTCTGTGAAAGAGTATCAGATTTAAATGCTGTGTGAGACTGGTAGGTGTCTCCTGTGTTTTGTACTCTATAAAAGAGCTTCTATCAATACCTGAGGAATATGTTACTTGAGACATAGTAATGCACTTTCTGTTATCTGGATCCTAATGTTCATCTCATACTGCCTCTTCTTCATCAAGGGAAAGGGAATATCACATCAGAAGCTTTAGCACTTGTCCTGGGCAGGTTGGGCAGGAGCATCCACCCCAAGGAGAAATCAGTCTTGAAATTCTTTGGAGGCAGATCAGAGAGGGAATGGGAGCGACAGCAGGGAAAATAAGTTTTTACTTTTCCTTCTTTTCTGAGGTCATGAGAGTATCAGAAGTGTCCCAACCAGGTCATCATCCCCAGTTCCAAGGGCTGCCCTCAGGTAGCCAGAAGCAGACTGTGAAGGGTGGTATTTCAAGATGAATGAGAAACTGACTGCATCCTGCCTGCTCACTTCCAGCTGCTGCATTTCAATGAAGGACACCTCCTTGATGTGCAAACGTTCCAGTTATTATTTACAGCTGACCTTTTCCTTCTCCAGCTCCCGCTGCCGTGGCACTGCTGGTGGAGTCGGAGCTTGTAGAGATTGTGGAGACGATGTGTAGTGGAACATGTTAGATTCCCTGCCTGTGCCAGAGCTGTCATTAGTGCCACTGTGGATTGAGCTACACCCTGTACAAGCAACACAGGGAAATGTGAAGAAAAAAGCCTAATGTAGACAAAGCCTTTGAGGAGCTTAACCCCTCTTCCCCTTTTCCATCTCTCTCCCACTTGAAAGCAGAGAACAGCTTCTGAGCAAGACACACACTCTCATTTCCATATCTAAAGCCAGTCCCGAAATACCACCGCAAAATAATGCTCTCAGAGAGGCGACCACGAAGCAGATTCCCTTTGAGAGACTCTGCTACTTCTTTTTTTTAATTCCATCCAAAAACAACTGCCACCAAATACCAAATGCACCTGGACTGGAGCAGTCAATATTAGACACCTTGTTTTCAGACTGATATGGGGGAATTGGAGAGAATTCAGAGACAAGCAACAAAAAAATTCATCAAGGGCTGGAAGGGGATCAGCATCTAAGAGAAGCTTAAAAACATGAAATATGTATAACTTGACTAAGAGAGGACTTAAAAGCGACATGTTGACAAGCTATACCTCTTTGAAAGCTGAAAGTACTGAGGGAAGAGAGGAATTATTTAGCAAGATGCATAGGGGTCTACGAAAGAGTAATAGGTCAGAAAAAAAAAGAGAAATAAGTCTGTTCAAACTTGAAGAAAACTTCTTGTCATCTACAAGTGCTAGTCTTGTAAAAATTCTCCCAAGGAAGGCAAGGAAGACCCTATTATTTAAGATGCTTGAAAAAAAGATGGGCTGAGGACCAGAGGATCAGCCTCACAAAGGCTGCAGGGAAAACAAACTACAGTGACCTGGTTTTAGTACTTTTACCACCTTCCTCAGAGTTCAGCAATATGTCAGGAGAAGACAAGTCCTCTTACAAATTTCTTCCAGTTGAAGCAATGTTTTTAGGTATTTTCACTTCACACAGAGCTAAATATTTCTTGTCAAGACCTTAGACCTCTATATATCTCACTAGAGTTACCTGGCACAGGTTTGGATTTGTTTCCAAAACTGGATCGTCTAGAAATCATGCATGGAAAGGCTAAAAACTATTGTACAAACACTAACACTCTTGTTATTTCCAAAACACATTGGCATATGGTTGCATTCCCAAATATGCTGTGAATAAAGTTGTCCGGCACTTAAAAGTCATAAGTGAGATTTGACTTTTTTAAGTGCTTAGCATTGAAATTTAAACCAGATTTGTTAAAGTACTTTTGGGCTCACCAGCTGCCAAGCTAACACACAAGGACCAAATTTTCAAAACAGCATTTGGCACAATGAGCTTTTTCACCAATATATCCAGTTCTCTTGCTGCGTAAAGTGACATACTTTTGAAAATCCATCCCATGGGTGTGTTACAATCATAGAATAAAAGGCTACAAACTTCAAACCCCCATGCTGTATTTATCCTGTGTAGAAGAACTCCTTTATGTGGAAACCACAACAAATCTGTTACAGCAAGGAAATGCTCAACTCCACTTTCTTTCCTTTGTTTAGAGCTTTGCTAAATTGTCTTTCTTTAATTTTTGTCCTCCATTTTTGTCCACCATCAGGTCTTGTGAAAGAAGGCATTTGAAAGACTTACAGGGAAGGTAGAGAAGATGCTATGAGGGAGAACTCCCAAGAGCTTTGATCTCAGCTTACCTTCATCCCCATATGAACAACATGCCTTTCAGAGGAGGACATGTTTATGAATAAATAAATAGATAGAGGAAAGGGGAAGAGTGGGAAAAAGGAAATGTCAAGATATATCTAATGGAGTTTCTGCTGTTGACATGAAAGCCAGGAGCTCGTTTAAAACCTCATGGTCAGAAACAGAATAGGAGGGAGGTATGACTCCTTGAGAAAGTGGAAGGAATAATTCCCACAGCCAGATCTTCCTGCCATCCTACTAATCACACTAATACCTGGCACTCTTTTTCCTCTGAGACCCTTGCAGGCCTTTGTTTTGCAAGATAATTCAGCATGTGCTGAACAGCTCACTGTTTTTATCAAAGGAAGTAAGCACTGTGGAACTAAAATTCTTACCTTTGTAGAAGAGAAGTGTTGGGATGTGTATTTTATGCATACAGGGAGCCAGTGGAGAAGGAAAGAAATAGGTTGTGCAAAGTCATACAATGAAACTATTTTATTGTCAAAACCAAAATATAACAGACCCTGACCTGTCTCATATAAAACTTGGTTTGGTGTGTACCGGTTGCATGAGGACAGCAGGAGAGGGGTAGTGATGATTGCAAAATAGCCTTCACAAACCCAGATGTCACCTCCAGTCATATCTATCTTAGCACTACTGCAAAAGACCGTGCTTTTCTCTCTAATTGGGATCTGCCCAGGGATAGGCAACTGCAGCAGAGACTCTGAAGCTGAAGCACAAGCTCCTCCCCATGGTTTGGAGGCAACTGGCTCAGGTCATTTGGGTCTGTGTTCTGGAGCTTGAACTCCAGCCTGGCTGCTGCCTGAAGAACAGGCATAACTACAGAGACTGCTCTGACAGCTTCTGCACCTCCACACCTGCCATGTTCTGGCACCAGCAAAACAAGCTGCATAAATTGGCTGGAACACGGGACATAAATCCTTTTCATTTCTTAGTGAAGACAATGTTGCTTAATCCTACTGGAAGCATTTACCCAGGGATATCTTATCTGGATCCACTGACATCCCTGCCTCTTCTCCCAAGAGCTTGCTGTGAAAGGAAACCTCTCCCCCATGCACAGCTTATCCACAGCACAGATAAACCATTTCCCCATGGAGCTCTCTTCTGTACAGCTGTCTTACTGAGAGTTTCTTACACAGCAGGGTCTAAGGCTCTGTACTTGGGCTTTGGCTGGTCTGAGGCTGGGCTCCTATTTCTGTTCTTCTGACAGGTCACTTGCTCTAAATAATTTCCAAAATTCCAGTACTGTACAGAGAGATGCCAAACTGTGGCTTCAGCTGGCATAAATCAAGGGCCAACAAGGCACCATTGCAGTAAATGGGGAAGCCCAGATTTACACTAAATGAGGATCAGTCCTACTTCCTTCCACCAGACTCTAAATGGCTTCATTAAATACAGCACTTCAGTCTGCTCAGCTAAAAGCAGCTCCAGCTGGCAGCAGGTTTTACATCCAGGGAATGTTTTAAAGATAAGAATTTGCAGGCTGCCCTGAGTTTACACTTGGCTAAAGGTAGGCTCTCATCAGCCATGCAGAGGGAATGACATCATGCCCACCTGATGTGTATCTGTGCATCCCCAACATCTATGCACAACATGACATTAACACCGGACCTCACAGCCTTGGAAGGGGGGGACAACCTAGGCTCAAATCCTGTCAAAAAGACACTCAATTCAAGGTGCTACAGGGCAGCAGAAGAGGGGTCCTGCAGTACCTCCACCATACTGAAGGGCTTATTTTTGTTTTTTAATTCTTTTAAGTTTTCACCGGGGGAAGTGGGATGTATGTCTGCACTGAATTTGAATCTGCAGTTGGGCAAGAAAGAGCACTGGGGCAGAAAGAACAGTTTGAGATTTTTGAGACAAGAGTAAAATGGTAGTTAATTTTGACATTAAACCGTAAATGAAGGGATATTAAGTTATTCTTGGCTTCCAAAAAAATAAGATGTGCTGTGATGGTCTGGCCTGTTCTCATGTATTGTACAGATCCCATGATTCCTGAAGTTTAATCTTTTATCCACTCACTAAAACAGATGGTATGCAGGCTCTTTGCAGACTCTGACAAATAGGACTGCATTTGGAATACTGTTCATATATGCACACTTACTGTACAACCCTCAGGACAAGATATATTGGCTTGAGACCTAAGTGCAAATCCAAAGCACAATCTGCAGCAAAGAATAGATCCAATCCTCTTCCAGCATTGCTGCTGAGGTCTCTAATATGCACAACCACACGCAAAATATCTTCCTACAGAGAGATACAAAGGTCAAATCAAAAACCTTTGTCTTAGATCCCAGTCAAGTTCTCTTTCTTTATCCAGGACCAGGGTGCAGATTGTTTTTCCTCAAAGAAACAGTTCTGCCCACTGAACAGCAATGACAATGATATTCCAATAACCTGGAAAATAAGAGAGCCCTAACAAAAACGGACCTGACACCAGCCCCTCTCTGAGTTCACACTTACTGTTTCCTCCTTAGGCTGAGAAAAGAGGGTTTGTCCTCAACAGCCACAGAGAAGCAGGGAGAGCACTCAAAATTACTTTTTGTTTATGCTAGCCTATTACCAGTGTTCTCTCTACCTTGTGTGTGTGTTGTGTGATCAGCCAGTACTCAGAAAGACAAGTGAGGTTAACCGAGCTACATGCATTGCTCCCACTAGAGCAGTATAAAACAGTGATAAACCACAACTGGAACCACTCTGCAGTAAGTATCTGGCCAGAGGTGAAGCATGAGGTTACAGCAGCTGCTCCACTCCCCTGTCCCCTCTGCCTGATGGATCCTTGGTAATAAACTGCCCTTCAGGCTTTCCTGTCTTAAACTGAAGCTGCTGGGATTCAGGGGAGATAAAGATTTCAACTACCTTTCAGAAGAGCCTTCACAAGAAAGTCCCTGTTGGCATAAAAGTAGACATGTAATGGGCTTTCTCTGTCCCTGAAAGTAGTTTAGCACCGCAGGAAAGTGCAGCCCTTTTAGCTCTCTTCTTTATTTAACAAGAGTCGTTAAAATAAACTGATTTCCCAGCCAATTAATTATCAAATATCTGTAACAGCTTTCAAGCCCTGCCATTACTCAGTCTCAGAGGCCCCCACAGGCAGTGCTAAGCTACACTCTCCTTACCTGAGTAACCACTGCTCCTCCAAGTCTGCTCCCTTTCCCTGAGCTGATAGCAGAAAAATAGCACAAAGGCTGGCAAAACCCTGGAGGAGAGCTGTAAACATCCCCTTCTCCACTTTAACAGCAACTCCAGCCAGGCACGTGCAGGGAGCCAGGGAGCTTTACCATGTCCCTTGACCACAACTTGGTTTCCAGCTCTCAGCCCCCTGCACACAGACCCCAGCCCTGCTGCAGGAGCAGATTTGCCCTGTCAAGACCCCTGATGCTGCCAGCGAGGTCGGCAGGCACCCGACAGCAGGTGCTGCCAGCTGAGCTGAACTGTGGATGCCAAGTACCACGAGCTCAGCCCAGCATGGGGCATAAGCTTCAGTTTGAAGTATGTGCCAGGAACTGGCTTCTCACCCAGATGTGGACAGGGACAGCTCCTGCCACAGCCATGTTACTCTCTGAAAAACCAGTCTGTACCTCTCTGGTTACTGGAAGGTTGTATTTACCATAGGTACATTAGCAATGGCTGTACCATCTATTTTATAAGCATTAAACTATACTCATATGTGGTTTCAATTAGGAGATTTCAAATGAGATCGAAGATAATGCATCCCACAATTACTCACCCTTCTCCTTTCTAGAAACTCAAGCAGAATAATTTCCAGGCCAAAATGTGGTCTCTCTTGATTGATGACACCAATAAAATGGCTTTATTGTGATATAAATAGCCTTAAAAACGTCCTGGAGAGTCAATATCAGTGGTTGATGGCCTTATGCAAGCAAGGTCCTTATCTTACAGTGTGCTAAAGCTTAACAAGTTATGCTTCTGAGAAGTCTGACATTGGATCTGGGCGGTTGTTTGGGGATCTACAGAAGGGTAGCTCCCAAATTAGACATGCAAAGTGGGAACTGTTTAAACACCTTTCCTCTTCCTTGTGCTCCCTATTAATAATCTCTTCGCTTCCTAGCTTTCCTGGTGCCAGTTCAAACACAAATGCCGGCTGAGCCCAGCAGGAGCCATGGGAACACTGTGCTCCAGTGCCTCTTTGCTGGAAGGTTACCAGCCACTGCTACAGTAATTGGAAAACCTGAATTTTCTTCCAAATTGTGCACAATCTGAGATTCTCAAAGCCCCTGCAGAGGCGTGTGGCCATTTCCAGAACAAAGAGCCTACGGTGACTTGCTCTGAAGCACATCCATGGCCCCCATCGTGGCAGATATGTTTTTGTTACTCCCTTGTCAGGAGAGGCCAACCCTGCTGTGCAGATGGGAGTGAAGCCCTCAGAGCCTCAGGCTGCACTGGAAGCTTGGGGGTTTCAGCAAATTGAAGTAATTTTTAAGAAATTAGTGCCCTCCATGCAGCAGCCCACTCCAGGAGGCCAAATGCAGAGCCTACCTCAGAGGATGAGGGAGAGGGTCTCTGGGAATTCACAAGTGCAATGCCTAGAGTGCTCCTCCTTTTTCTGAATAGCAGTGAACCTCGTTGTTCATAAAGGGAAAACACTTGTTTCAAGGCCTTATTTGAAAGTGGAATCCCTTGAAAACCTGCAGCTTTCTATCAGGATTGTATCTCCTGCATGCAGCAATATGAGATACCGCTGACCACGCTTTCCAGTAGTTCTGCCCTGGCTCAGATCTGGCAGCAGGCTGGGTGCTAAAGAGCTTCCCTGGGAGTGACAGAAGCATGTACACCTCTCAGGAAATGCTGATATTATAGGTACTGTGACAGTGATGTGATCAGGACCTGACAGACAGTCAAAAAAAGAGGGAAGGATGCACGAGAAAGGGCAACTGAGAAAATTTCAGGGAGAGCAGTCAGAGTCTGTGCATGAGAGGAGGTGAGTAAGTGATGCTTGGTGCTTGTCTGTGCACGGCAGATGGGATGTGGACTCTGGGGACATGTTCTCCCCTCCACCTGAGCAGTGCTTTGTGACTCTGAAGAGTGAAGGGACTGCACAATTTCCCAGCCTTGCTCCCCTCTCTCCCCATCTCTGCCATAGTTACACCCAGTCTCATATATTTGAGAGCAATTTTCCCTGCAATAATAAAGCCTTTGCAAAGTGTGTGGGTGGCCATGCGTGTGTGCTGGTGCTGCCTGTGGGAGTGCGCATGTGCCAGGCTCTGCTGGGATGAGAAGGTGGTTTTGTGTACACGACAGAGCAGGAGAGAGGATGAGACCATCAAAGGTGTGTGCGAGGACATGAGAGAAAGCGCGCGTCGCACAGAATCAGACATCGAGGGAAAATGAGAAGGTGCTCGTATCGCACAGTGTGTGCGTGTCAGAAGGGAAGAAAAGGGTCTTATTCACAGCCTTCCTGCATGTGTTTGATGAGTGTCACAAGTTTTAACCAAGAAAAATATGTATGTATTCAAATCAAACACAAAACACCCCTTTTGCCTGGAGCGCTCCTGCCTTGCTTGTTTGTTCTATTGCAAGCTGCTTGTTAGCGGAACACAGGAAACAAGAAGATGGGAAAAAAAAAACAACCCAGGTTGACATATTTAAACACAGCCAGCTACTGAGGCAGCAACAAACAGCAAGGAGGAAAGCGGGTGGGATAGTTGGAGAGCTGTTGTGATGATGCTGGAATGAGAGATGCCTGTGAGAGTTTCTGAACACCATCCCTCAAGTGGATTATGATCAATTTTACTGTACACATACTGTGTTGCTTCTGCAGCTAGCTACAAGGAAACACACTCAAAATCCTATTGCTTACAGCCATTTTGCAATAAAGAGTCAGAAGACAATGCAAGGAGTGCTGGGGTTCTGTCTCAGTCCCCTGCAAAGATTTCTACACTGAGTCTGGACAACTCTTGTCAAAATTGGAATGGAGGGACTTGAACTGAATTTATGAGCAGGAGGAAAAATAGTAACTACAGATTCAGTCCCAAACCTACTGGGGGCAAGGGTCTTTATAGAACTGCAAGTCAGATAAACATGCATACAGAGACGGGATGGCTTGGAAATTATTTTTCCATATTCCGTTACACTTTGTTTTTGCTGGAAAATTTAAACACCTTTAGAAGTTTAAGGCTCTTCAACGTTATCAGAATCCACAGGCCTCCGCTGCCCACAGGCAAAATTCACCAATACCCACGTCCAGTCAGACTCGCTAAGTAGCTTACAATGCCACAGGCGATGCATGGGAAGACAGGATCATGCCAAGAAATGATTGTAGGAGTGGCAAAGCCACCAGACCAAAGACATTGTGTTGAGGAGATCCAGGAAAAGGGTCAGAAATGCAGATGAGGATCTGTCCTGAGGCAATTCACCCAAGCTTCACCCAGACCATGGGAAGATTCCTCCAGGATAAAGGCAACTGTAGGCTTTCTGTCCCTCCCTCACCCATTTAAAATTAGAGTGAACAGCACTGATTTATAGCTGAAGAACAGAACTCTTATTGTACCAAGGGAAAGGAACCAAGTACCTTGTCTTTTTGGGCTACAGAACTGGTGCAGGAAAACAGAAAGTGTCACACATGGGTGCTTGAGCAGGGGTGAAGCTCTTTCACCATCAGCCACCCTCAGCATCTGACCAAACAAACTTTTATCTGGCTACGGAGACCAAAGCAACCCAAGTCAGGCTGGCTCCTGCTTTGGGCTGGCCTTGTGCTACTCAGAGTGGGTCCTTCCTGATGGGGGTCCCTGGGCTGCTGCTGCATCCTTAGTAATAACAGTTATTATTGTTCTAAAAATTACCCAGGAACTTGACAAGTCCTTCTGCAGTGTTTGACTCTCTGACCTCAGGAGGCAGTGTGGATTTCACAGACTGACTACCTGCTGTGTGAAAAAGTGTCTCCTTTCATGTGATCTAAATTAAGCTACCATTAGCATCTCTGAGTGACCTCTTGTTCTAGTATTACAGGAGGACAGAAAAAGGAGGGACTGATCAGTTTTCACCACACTCTTCATTAGTGTAAATAACTCAATTATAAGCCTTTAGTGTGTCTCTTCAGGGAGGCTGTGGATGGCTGGTGCTTGCCATCTCCCATTGGAGCAGGTTGGGATTGAGTGGAGCCAGCCTGAGCTCAGGGACAGTAGAGGGCACGATGGCCAGAAGGAAGATAGGAGAGATACTGGGAGGGAGAAATGGCATTTTTGCAAGCTTGCTACACTGAAAAAGAAACCCTTGTTCAGTCCAAATGACTGCCTCCTTGGAGGTAAATCTCACAAGATTACTAACCATGCTTCATGGCCCTCTGGTAATTCTATACACTTTCAAAAATGAGGGTGTAGCCAGTGTTCAAGATAATGTCATTTTTTATAACATATTCCCTTTTGTTTCCCTGTCCCTTAAAGGCAACCAAGCATCTTCCACGTTCTTGGAATTGACGCAACCCACTGAAGAAGCTTTTATCGAGTTACTCACCGTGACTCCCAATCTCTTCCCTCCAAGGAGCCTGAGAGCTCAGTGCTCATCACTGTACAGCTGAAGTGGAGACTATTTTTGCAGTCTGCATTACCATACGCTCGTCCATGTTATAGCTCATCTGTCATCCTGCTGCTCTGTCCCCGTGGCACCTTTAAATCCTGCTGACTCATGGAGATGGCAACCCATGCTTGCTTTCCATTGGTAAGATGGTGAGGGGGACTGGGGGAGGACCTAGCTCCTGGCAGGACACCCCAGAGCAGCCAGGCCAAGCCCTGGGAGTGCATCCCTTTGGATCTCCACAGCCCAGGCAGCAAGCCTGCAGAGGGTGCAATAGGGTGGGCCTACTCTTAACATCTCCTATGGCTTTTGACAACACTGCTGCATTTTTCACCAGCCAAACAAAAAGTCATCATCAAAGCACCAACATGCCAGCCATGGTACACAGGGCAGACTAAACACCTCCACAGTGTGTACTGACTCCCACTATTAACTTGTCTCCACGCAAAAGAGAAACTATTCTTTGCTAATTAACAATCCACTGGGTTTTAAACCGTGACAAGGCCTTGCCCCTTTGCCCATAGCTATTTATTTCCCTTCATAATTTTGTGTGAAAGGCCTTATCAAAGGCTTTATGAAAATCAAAGTGCATTATGTCTGCTGGGGATCACCTTTATCTTATTTTATTAAACTTAAAAAAACCCTCAAAACAACAAAACCCACTTTCAGCTCAAAAAGGCACAATTTTCTTTTCCAGAAGCCATACTGGATTGACCCTGTCATGTTATACTTACCCGAACATTGTACTAGTCTGTCTTTAATTAGCTTCACAATCAGTTTGGCTGGAACTGAAAGAAAGCTCATAGATTTGTAATTCCCTGGATGTCTTTCAATTATTAAAAAAATAATAATAGAACTTAGCATGCCTAGAGCACTCCCTCTCTGAGCATCTCAGAGCACTCCACACCAAGGTGAAGGCCAAGCAGGCTGGAGACAGCCCTTCAGCACCTTCACCTTGCAAGAGGGAAGGAGAAGAGAGAGCAACTTGCCCGTGAAGTCCATGTCATGGCTGGATATAGAGTTGCCACCCCATTCCTGACCCTCTCAACTGTCATTAAAATCACTTGCTTGATTTGCAGGGGTAAGGAAGGGGAGGTGTTTGCCATTTGTATCTTCTCGCCTGAGCACAGAGGGATTTCAGCATTTTTCCCCCAAATCCGACCCTGCAATATTAGCAGCTCCGCATTCATTAGAGAGATGCTGTTTATAAGGATCCGTCAGACACTGCTGTCAGTATATTTCATGCATTATTTACTTCAGAGCCCTGAGACTAATGCTACCTCACTCCCAGTGATTTACTGCATTTGAGTTTCTCAAGCTGATCCATAACTTTGGGTAATAATAACAATAGCAAAATACTTTGCATGCATGTATCACACTCGTCAGCAAAAAAACACACAGAAATGAGCACACGATGCCAGAAGAGCTGCTACTCCAAGGTATCAGAAGGTCAGCCATTGGAGGTACAGCTCCCACCTCACAGAGATGCGACTTCCCCACCCCAGTTTTAGAATACTTTGTCTCAAGTCCAGTACATGTGAACCTTTCAAAGGCAAAGTCCATATCTGGGGGGTTTCTCCCTTTCCAGGTAAAGTTCAGCAATCCCTGCACAACATCCCGTGGCAAGGACAGACCTCCTCAGGCAGATGAACCTCATGAGCTTGTCCCAGCCCACAGATGGGGCCCCTCTGCCTTGGTGAATTAAAAATCCCAGAGGGATGCCCAGCACCTGGGATGGGGACTGTGCAAACAGCTCGGCACAAACCGGAGATTCAGATTGTTGGCTTTGGCTCAGCTGTTTAATTGCATTTCCCACCTGTGGCTCCCCTCATCCTGCTCCTGGCATTGCACAGCCACAGCATCCTGGCCATTCCTCTAAATCTCCTCAGCTCCCTTCTCATTTACACCTTGCCTACTGTTTCATTTCACTCCTGGCTGTTTGGCTGTTCATTAAAAGGTGCATGATGAACCCTAATAAAAGTCCACTCTCTGCCGTGCAGCTGCAGGTCCTTTCTGTCCCCTTTCCACACCGCCCTCCTACGCCCTCCTTGCACACCAAGGCAGTCATGACCTACAAGCCAAGTCCAGTGCTTTTAAGGATTGTTCTTCTCATTTGTTTGCTTTAATTTATTTTGCCTTTCAGCCTTGCATTTGTTGTCATCCTTCTCCTCAAGCTTTCCTGCTGCCCTGTTTGAGACTCACCTATCCTGCACATGCCATGTGGGGGGCACACTTAATGAGGAGCCAACCCCTCTGCTCTTGCTGAGGTGATGCTGACAGGTCCTCAGCACTCACACCTTTGAGACGTGCTGCTACTGCCCACGCACCCCACCCACCCCTGATGTCTCCCCTGACATGGCTGAAGCCTCAAGAAAGGGAGTGCTGTGTCCTGGCAGGTTCTTAATATGCTGCAGGGCCTATAATAATAATAATAATAGTAATGAAACCCACTGAGAGATGTCCACTTGCCCAGACAAGGCTCTAGAGTGGAGGCCAATTCCTACCACTGTGCTGACACAAAATCACTGAGATCAATTAAAACATCAACTAGGTGCTGCAAAGGACAGTCTTCTCCCTTGTCTTTCACATTTCAACCCTGCAAAAACAGTTTCTTTCTAGGAGTGTAGGTAACCCTTCCTGGTGGTTTGACAGCTTTGGCCTAATCTGAGCTGGGACTACATGCCCTCATTCTGCCAGGGTAGGGGAGAGTGGGCTGCAGAGCTGCATGGCCTTTGAGAGGCATCAGCCTCAGCATGAGGCACTGAGGCAGAGGGAAGGCTTCTCCTGGTGCTGTCCAGGGTCTGGACACCACACACCAGCGATGGCAGGGGCTGTAAGAGACCACACAGGGACTGGAAAGCCAGGGGCTGCTGTGCAGGACTGTGTGCGTGCCCTGTGTCTCGTACACGCATGTGCTCACAGCAGCCCAGCCGGCTGTTCTCTGCCAGGAGGGACACCCCAGCAGTCCCACCTGGAGAGTAAGTACTCCTGAACACAGCCCTAAATCAGGAGTTACACCTTCCCACACAGGCACCAAGACAAGCTGCTCGAAATAGCCATCATTTATGGTGTCAATAAATCGCCTCTCCAAATCATGCCCAGATGTGCACTTTAGGGCCCAGTCACCTTGCCTTTTTATTCTTGCCTGCAAAGTCTCTGCACTCCTACAGCACTCTCTGCCTAACAAATCATGCCAAAATACATTAAAATAACCCATTATTGTTATTAATTACTATTATTGCATTAGCAGATTTTACTACTTACTTAATCTCTGTAACAGCTGAAACCCTGTGCTCACTGAGGAGGGAACTAAATGAGTTGGGGTCCTGCCTCTTGGGCAGCCCTCAGCCTTGGGATATGTCATGCACTGACTCACACAATCCCTCCAAAGAGCTGGGTTGACAGTGGCTGACAAATCTTCATCCCAGACATTTCCCTGACACAAGTATTTAGGACTAGCACTTTCTGGGTACAAAAAGCCAGGTAGGGAGGGAGAGAAAAGCAAGCTCTGCAGCTTATCTGCAGGCTAGATAATATCACAGTACTGTGAGTTGGGCTGCCCACGGCATGTTCACCATGTTTTCCTAATACTCAGCAAACACAGTTCTACTCTCAGCACTGAAACTGCATGAAAGATCAATTCAAGCAGGTCAAAATATCCCCATGTATCAATTTTCCCCCTGCCCTTTCTCAGCTCTGTCTATTTAATTAGCATCCCCTTCAAGACAAGAAGATTATAATTTTTTTTTGTACCTCACAGGCTGGATAGGACATCTTGCTTTTCACACTGAAAATCACAGTAACAGAAGCATCTTAAAGTTCTCTGTTTCTTCTGCACAATCAGAAAGAAGGGTGCACCTGATCATCAGTAACCTGCACTATGGTACAGAAGATATCAACAACTTCAGGAATGAAACCAAATTCAGGGGAGTGGCTGACTCACTGTAGAGCAGAGCTGCCATTCAAAGGCCCTCAAGGACATGGAGAAATGGGATGACAGAACTTCCGGAAGTTCAACAAAGAAAAGTCCAATATCTTCCACCTGTTGAAATGATCTCTGTGCAACACTGAAGGATGAGGACTTGCTGGCTGGGGAGTAGCTCTGAAGAAAACCAAAGGTTCCCAGTGAGCAAAAATGGAAAATGAGTGTGGCAGCATGCCCTTGCAGCAAGGAGGGCTAAATGTGTACCTGGCCGCAGTGATTAGAGTGTAGATAGCAGGCCAAAGTAAATTATTATTCCCCTCTACTCAGCACTTCTGAGGTTGTATGTGGAGCAATTTTGGGCTCCCAGAATATTTGGTTGGACATAAAAGAAAAACATTTTCATAATGAGGGTGGATCAGCACTGGAACAGGTGCCAAGACAGGTTGAAGTATCATTGTCTTGGGAGATTTCCAAATTTTGACTGAGCAAGCTGATCTAATGTTGAAGTTAGTCCTGCTTTGAGCAAGTACTTGGATAAGAGACCTCCAAATCTCCTTTCCCCCTGAAACTTTTCTCTGATTTCAAGGAGGATGCTGTAGTTCTTTCTCCTGTGTGGGACAGCTGCAGCTTGAAAGCTGATTTTGGAAGGATCTGATGGGAGATTTGTCCCGCATCAGTCCCTTAAAGTCTCTTGGCAGAGCTCTGTGTTTGCAGAGGCCAATGCACAGCACAAGAAGAGCTGGTCTGTTGACCCTGCTGCTTACCTTCCCCTCTGCCACACATTCTCAAGGAACCTGTTGTGAATGGGTTGGAAACTCCCAGGCACGCATCTGCTTATGCAATCAGAGGATTTCTGTGCACCTCTGAAAGTACAGGTTGTTCCCAAAATATGGAAGGATGCCCCTCGAAAAGGCAGGGAATTTTCCTGGGAAGGAACTGGGATGGGCACATAGAAACAGTGTACCAATATCCAAACCCAGAGAGGTTTATGTCATGGTTGTTTCACTTAGCACAGAGAAAGAGTCACTTCTGGGTTATATCACAGCAGTCACATAACACACTACAGTTCAGAAAGTGAGAACCTAAAACCACCAGAAAGGGATTGACAAGTAGGTCAGCCTGCAATTAGCCACTATGAATGTAGTCCTGACTCCTGGGACAACAATCTGGGATTTTAAACAAACTCAGAGAGATGTTTAATAGCTGAGAGAGGCGAGATTGTTGATTTTATGTCTCCTTCAAAACACAGCTGTCCGTTATTTCTTCCTTCAAGTCATTACTCTCCTTTTCTTGCCTTTTTACTCCATTCAAAAACCTGAACTCCTCCTCTCTCCTCAATTTCCTCTGTACTGTCCCTCCTTGCAGCTGATTTCCACAGGTTGCTTCCTTATTGCTTAATCCTTTGCAAACTTTTTGGCTCTACTCCCACATCTCAGAAACACCTGCAAACGACCACAAACCTGCTTGCAGAGAGATTAGAGGGACTACTTGACAGCAGCAGGGCCAGCAGTTTCCCCTGGCTGCAGCAGGGACATGTGGCTGGACTCTGTAATGTGATAATAACATACGAAGTGTGCAGTGATGGCCATATGCTGTACTAATTCCTACGTACACAATGCCCTCTGCAGAACAAACAGCCAGGATGGAGGGCACTGGCAGAAGTGCAGGCCCATGGAGGGGCACCTATCCTTCAGAGATAGATGTAGAGAACGAGGAAGGCTAAAATCTGGAAGTGAGCTACAATCAGCTTTGGTAAGGTCAGATTGCAGCAGTATATGCTTAATTTAAAAAAAGGAAAAAAAAAAAAAGAAACAAAACAACTTCCAGGGAATATTCATGGATAGGGGCAGATAGGGAAAACCAGGTGACCCTTCAAAACCCATGAACAACCACCTAACATGACATTTCAGGGGCTCTTGCAGGGTCCCAGGCCCATGCCCACATTTTGGCTCAAGTGCTGTGAGTTGCAATTATCTTTGCTGCTATTGGCTTGTGAATGACTGGCAGGGACCCAAAATCCTCATGAGTCACCTTCCCCAGCAATTCAACAAGGCAAGGACCAGAATAAGCACTTGATGTAGCTGGGATTTCTCTGGTGACAGCAGGCAAGGAGAGGAAAATAGAGATTCTAAGCAGATTTCCTAGTCTGGACCAGCTCCAGTTCTGCTTGGAAGTGAAGGGTATTAGGGCACATTTTCTGTGCTGTACAAAAGAGAAGAGTCAGCACTTCCATCCAGATGCTCACACCCATGGGCTAGGCAGAAAGAAGACAGCTGCTCTGCTTCATACTTGGGCTTGCACAGAAGAAGGAGAAAGGTAGAAAAAGCCTTTGCTGAAGAACAGGCAAGGAAGGAGAGGAAGATGTGGCATATGAAAAAGCAGATACTAATGGCAGCATAGCTTACTTGTCTCATGTTAGAGTCTTAAATTGCCCACAGTGGGAGGAAAGTCACTTTAATATCCTCAAAATGGCACATAAAACTACTATTTAAAGAAGAAGAAACCCGGAATATTGTTGAAGAAGTGATGGAAATGAGATTGTTTCACAGCTGGCTGTACCTAGTTTGGGACTGGAACTAGATAATCCTTAAAGAACCTTTAAAACCCAACTATTCCATATTCTATGACTAATTTGGAGTCTTCTGCCCAGAGGTAGGTGGAAGGCCCAGTATCAGCTGACATACTGGGGTGGGGACTGATGACCCTAGAGCTGAAAAGCACCTACCACTGTAGCTTGAATGCTTCATCAAGGATTAAAAACTCTCATCTTCTGTGGGGAGAGGAAATAGGAGTGCAAGCTCTAATGTGATCCTTAGCCATCTCCAGAAGAGGTACTGCAAGGCAGCAGAATGTGTGGAGCCCACCTGGGTAGGTTTTACTTGATCAGATAGGTTTTGATGGCCCTAGGAAAAACAGTGTCAAGGAAGGAGGGAGAATGGACATGGCAGGTTCTCACGGAATCAATAAAACAGGAATGGAAAGGACTGTAGGCCACCATTAAACACACTCCCCAACTCTACAGCAGAATCAACTATGCATAAATAATCCCAGGGGACAGTTTTTCCTCATCTGTTCCTAAACATCACCACTAAAGGAAACTCTACACCCACTAAATGAAACTCCTCACCCACAGGTGTACCACACTCCCACTTTGTGACCCAGTGTGTGAAGAGTTGATGTGCACACTTCATGACGTCTGGTGAGGCTGCTGTGGCAGTGAGCAATTTTAATGAGATGTTATAAAGTCTATGAGACCATTCTGAAAAGGAACAGGAGAGACTGTGCAAATAAAGCTGTCCTCAACTTTTAGAATGTTTTGTTGCTTCTCATTTTATGTGCTTGAAAAAAATTCTGTGGTGAGCTAGCAACTAGCAGATAAAGTTATTGACAACAAAGCCTTTGGCTCAAAATTAAAGCTAATTCTGTAGTTGTTAAAAAAAAAAAAAAAGAAAAAATGTAAAAAACAAAGATGGCAGGTTAATTGTGATAACATCATTAAATTCATATCCAGTCCTCAAAGCACATCATAGTTATTTAAAGACAAGTGATCTGGGGAATCAGAAATACAAGTGATTATGGCATTTCACCTCTTGGGGTCTATTTTGCAGTAGATACAAATAAACTGAATTTGGCAGTCAGAAATACTCTCCGACAAAATATTCCCCTACATCCTCAAGCTGATTAAAGGAATGAGCTGGAAGGGAGAGGTCAGTGGGTAAGCACGTAGATAAGCAAGAGATAAGATGAGAGGAGACAGTGCTTGAGTCTATGTAGTCAACATCCTGGAGCTCATAAAAGTTTGTTACTACACACAGCTTTCTCTGTCTGGCTTTTCACATCAGATCTCAGCAGCCAGTGCTTATCTGTGCCCACTTGTTAGACTAGGTCCCATTGCAGGTAGCACGCAGAATCCTGCATTTAATTCTTCATGTAGACCCAGTCAGATTCTCTACTGCTCCGAGAATGCAGAGATTGCAAGCAAAGACTTCTCCACCCAGATCTTTTCACTTTTCTGGCAGCTGCCAGAGAGCAATGATAAAGTTTCTGGTGTTGATAAGTGACAAAATCCATGTTCTATCTGGACAATGGACAGGTTTTATCCCTGGTCAGCAACCATATTAGACTTGGCAGGATATGCCTTAACCAGAGTGGTCCCCAGAAAAGGATGGGAAGAGGCAAATGGTATATTTAGTTACAGCCTTTGGCCCTCTCATATCAGGGAGATATAAGGAGCACACCTATGCTAATATAACAAGTTGCTCCTGACAATAGATTTCAACAGTGACTGCATCTCTAGTCCAATTAACCGATAATGAGAACTGGCTGACAGCACAGGAGGAACTAAATTCTTCTCTAACATTGTTAAATGTGGAATAGATGACGAGTCACCAAGCATTGAGTTCACATTTGGCCCCATGCCCACTTCTGCCATTCAAACCATTCCCAGCAGCAGCGGAGGGCACACTGTGGGGTCCACTGGTGACAGCCATTACCCAGGTAGGACATTTCTCCTCTGTGAATGCACTATATCTCCCTTCCTGGCTTCCTAGCACATGAGTGTTCCCAGCCTAGTTGAGATGATATGAAAAGGGAAGAGGGCACAGAGCCAAATGCTGTGCTTTAGCAATTTGCCAGTTGCTAGGGCTCACTCTAGCTGTGCACTACAAAGGCACTCTGGTTTGGTGAAATTTCTAGGCATTAGCTCGTCTCTTCAGTGCTGCACACAGAGTAACCACTGACACCAAGCTAAATGGGCTAAATGGTGCCTAGAATCCCTTCCTTCCCTTGTTCCCTTGCTCCATATATGGGAAGAGAGAACAATCCTCCTCACAAGGAAATTGTGACACAGCAAAGTAGGAGGCTTGACAGGGGCGATATGCCATGTCCAGCATGGTGAAGGGACCTTAGGCAGAGATGGAGTGATACTCAAAGCATCTGAAGATGTCACTTCTAAACCCCCTAAAATGGGCAGGGAAAGCTGAGTGCAGACAGTGGGTGGGATAAGGAAAGGTAGGTTCTGAAAGGGGTCCTTTCCACAGAATACAGTGGTGGCAAAGGAAGATATCTAAGATCCAGAAACAAGAAGACAGCCTGAAATAATCCCCCATGGACCTACCAAACAAACTCCACCTAATCTGCTGCTCTCTTTCCGTTGCCCTGATTGTCCCCAGCCACTCTTTTCCAGAAAGCCACATAGGGACTGGCAGCAAACACCCCTGGCAGAACACAAGGAGAACAATGCAACACAGCCAATGTGCTGGCTCTACTGCTGCGTCCCCTCTTGGTTTAAATCAATAGTTTATGACATCTACAAGGGGAAACTGTAAATTTAATTTTGTCCCCTGCAGTGCGAATCATATCTTGTTTGCTGGTAACATAATGAATGTGTTTGCCCTCTACACCCCCTGCCCAGTAGACCAATTTAAGGATAAAGGGAGAGAAAATAGCAAAGTACAATTAGGGAGGTCGATTAATGCTGGATTAACCAGTAGCTCAGCTAGATAGCTTTACAACACTTATGTATAAGGGGCAGGGAGAGAGGGAGATAGAAGGCCACAGAAGGAATAGAGAATCGGATAATTTTTCTTAGGAATAAAAACCTTACAAGTGACTCAAAGGTGCATGCTGCTTCCTAAACAATTGAGTGAGCCTTGCATCAGCTGCCAGCCTAAAGCCACAAAACTGCAGATGCTTTGCCCCACTTGGTGGTCATCAGGTGTGATCTAGAATACAACCCAAACTGGACACAAGTTAAACCTTTCTGAAACTCACAGGCTTAATTGCTCTGCAAAAGCTACTTGAGGTTGTCACCGTAGTAGTTAAAGCACGCATGAGCCTGGAATTGCTCATAAATCTTGTTGGAAATGCAAATGGCAACAGAACAGTGAGGGTAGAAAACAGCACTCTGGAGCTAACAGAGAGGGGAGCGCTGAAGAGCAACGGAGATGACCCAGCAGATGGAATCCAGGGAGAAGCTTTCTCGCATCAGGGTGCTCTCCGCAAACCAGTTGGAGCAGCGGATGGAGAAACAGCTCTGATTGTGTGTACCCTGCTGCACAACAGAAAGCAAGACTTGATACATTCTTGTGAGCAAACAGACCTTGCCAGAGAAACGCGACTTCATTGCCAATTTCTTTTTCCAGCTGGCATAACCAACAAAACTCCAAATTAGTTTGGCTAGGTAGATAGAGCAAAAGAAATAATAATATTTTTGGCCAAAATCTAGAGCCAAACTTTGCAGCTAGGTCTTAGCTTTACAAAGAGATGAAGTATAAAACCCCCCACAAAATCCCAAGGAAACCAGAAAAAGGGCAAACCCATTAACCTGCAAACAGGAGATCAAATGCCAAGGGATTTAGATCTGTAAAGGCATGGTCTAGAGCTTTCACTTCATGTCTCTCTACTTTGTGGTTACAAAAGACTTGCTAATACAGCATGTCTAGCAATACTTCAGTGCTTCTGCTCTTTGAATTAAAACGAAGCAGTGCAAAAGTATATGGAAATTAAAAGAAAAATAAACTCTCAGCTCTCAGAGAAGGCTTAGGTGAGGGGCTAAGGACAGCCTTGCTGTTTCTGAATTGATCTGCCCCTCTCTACTTTAAAACAGTATTTTCCTGCTTTAGCTACCTCTTTAAAACTCTCTTACATTCAGCTTCAGAGACAGCTCCCTATGGATAAGCATTTTTAGATGGATACAGTGTGATCTTTACCAGTTGCTGCAAATTGGCTCTGAGGGCACCTTTATGTGTCTGTTCTGCCTATTTTCTCTACAAACAGAGAGACAGGGATGGAGAGGATGAGGGGAAAGGGCTTTACAAATAAAACAAACAATAGGAGAGCAAAAAAGGAAGTCACAGCAGAGTCACACACATTCTGACCTGAGACCAGGGTGCCTCATCCCAGCACTGCAACAATCTCCCTGACATCAATTGCAGATGCTGATCAGACACACTTGTGGGGGGCTACATTCATACATAAATATGCAGTTTGCACTGTTTGGGAGTGACTGGTTTGGGACACTCCCCTCAGATCATAAGTGACAGCCAACAAGCTGTGGGGAGGCAGCACATAACTGAGCATGCACAAAACATGGGCATCACTCAGGTTTAGCTGCCCCCAAACCAGCCATGGGCAAAGCATCTCAGATTCAGCCCTTGCCCCTTGAATTCAATCCTGGTATCCTCAAATTCAGCAGACTTGCAAGACTTTTGATAAAATGGGGCTGAACAACACAAAACCACATCAATATTTGGACCCCTTAACACCATAATATTCTGGGCACACATATCTTAATCCACTCTTCTCTGTTGTTTAAGGGAAATACTGAAGGAAACAAGGTTATGACCAGAAAGAATAGAGTGTAAAAACCTTATACACATGTAGAGTTCATAATGGCAAAACATAGCCCATCACTACAGAGATGCTGTTTGGTTTCAGTCCACTGAAAATACTGGGCATCCTACTAGACAGCAGATGCAATCACTGTCCCTGGGCCTGGAGCAAACATTACTGTCCAATATGCTGCTACTGTAAAGCTTGGATGAATGCTACAGCTGCAGCCTGTGCAGGGGTATTGCTGGGTTCACAAAGCAGCCTTGGTTGGAAAAGACCTCCAAGATCATTGAGTCCAACCATTAACCTAACATTGCCTATCCCCCCCGCTCCCCAAGCTATGTTCCCAAGTGCCCCATCTATATGTCCTTTAAATACCTCCAGGGATGGTGAATCCACAACTTCCCTGGGCAGCTGTTCCAATGTTTGAGAACCTTTTTGGTGAAAAAAATGTTTCCTAATATCCTTTCTAAACCTCCTCTGGCACAACTTGAGACCACTTCCTCTCGGCCTGTTATTTGTTACCTGGGAGAAGAGGCCAACCCCCACCTGTCTACACCCTCCTTTCAGGCAGTTTTAGAGAGTGATAAGGTCACCTCTGAGCCTCTTCTCCAGGCTAAATGACTCCAGCTCTCTCAGCCTGTCCCCACAGGATTTGCGTTCCAGACCCCTCACCAGTTTTTTTTGCTCTTCCCTGGGCACATCCCATCACCTCAATGTCTGTATTGTAGAATGTGTAGTGATGTCAGGGACAATAACAACAACAACAACAAAGTGAAGGCCCAAGATTCTGCATTCCATAAAAATGCAGAGCCAGGATGTCTATCAGAGTCATGGTTGTCTGTGTGATGATGTTTAACAGTGAGATGCCACTGCTGCCCTTGCAGCCCGGGTTGGTGCTTGCATCTTTCCTTGTCTACACAAGGAATCTGTGACTGTGCATTTACAGCACCAGTGCCATGTGGTCAGCATTGCGTGACACAGCTCCTGCTCTGTCCCTGAACATATGGGGACAGTTTAAGGACAGTAGTATGGAAAGGATTTAGGGAGAGCTAGACTTTTTTCTCTTGCATTACTAGATGGAAAAAGCAAACCATTTTTTTCCTCTACTGGCCTCCATCTGTCTTTTCAGCTCTTGTCCCTCATGCACACACCTTCCTCGGTCTTTATACTGCAATTACACTTTGTAGAGTTTTGTCCTTCCAGGACAATGTTTCCTGACCATTTTGAGAGCCTAACATACCGATTAAACACTTCTTGGTCTTCACAGTCTCATACTTTTTAGTACTGACAGTTTAATTTCCAGGCTCCAAGTTTTCCTGATTCAAAAAATGCCAGATTGTGCATTGTCATGGTTAAAATCAAATTGTTCCCATTTATTTTCCAGAGTTGGACAGCTGTCTGAAGACCTTTATTTCTTAAGACCCAAAAGATTATTTATTAGTATCTGGGACTGCAGTTTGCAACTACAATTGGCATCAAGTGTAGATTCTCCACAATTAGCAATTAAAAAAATAAAACCTTTTTTTTTTTTTTCTGTTAAGAAGCATTCAAAATGACTTCCAAACACATCCATCTTATCTATAATAAACAGCATATAATTTTTCAGCAAAAGAACTAATAGTGATTCAGGTTAAGAAGCAAAAGCATCAAAGAGAAGACACATAAAAGCAAGAGACCCATTGCTCTGACATCATCATTCTTTTTGTGAGGTCCCTGAGGTCTGGTAACAGCTGCAGTTGGCAAGAGCTCCTATTTTACTTCTGTATTGGTGGATAATACTGTATTTGCTAGTCTTAGGTGAACAGAAGAGTAAAAGGAATTGGTTAACATCTACAGAAACAAAAGAGCTGAGTTTGAATGGCTGTGGTTCATGTTCTCATGCCACTTGTTAGTTGTGAGCATTTGTCAACTCGCTGGATGTCACATGAAAATTTGTTAACTGCTAAGGCTGATTCTTACCAGACAGCAAGCTATTTGTTATTCATAGGACTGGCCAAAATAATTAAAATAAATTAAATCCAGTGCATGATAAATTTTGAAGTTCCGTAATCTGTTCCCATGTTTTATTACAGCCTTTTAATTTTCTTTTTTTCTGCAAGTAAAAGCCACTCCTGAGCAGATAACGGTCTTGTCATTAAGTTGTTTGGTACATGCAAGATACGGGTACAAGTCTCTGCCTGATTTCTATACAAATGCTTGGTTTTTCTACATCTCACACAAGATCCACACTCATTAAGTTGCTCGTCATTTCAACCCTGTCTGTGCCTCACCTTTTCACAAGAAATTTAAATACAGGACCTGAAAAACTGAAGATCACTGCTTAAAAACTTCACATGTTTCTGTGAAATGTTTCCAATTTAACATGTCAGTATTTTAAATGGAAAAAATATCCCAAGAAATTAGCTGAAAAAAAAATTGACCAGTATTTTAGTTACTCAGTTGAGAAAGAGAACAATTAGCATTATATTAAGTTAACCAATAAAAAAGTGCAAATACTAATGATTCACTGAAGCAAACAGGTTGTAAAAACAGCTGGAGGCCTAAAAATTACTCCTTTTTAGTTCATACTTATCGAGCTCTAAAGCACTGGAGGAAAATCTGAAGCTGCTTACAAACAAATTGCTTATGACACAGTGACAATGCTTTAACACTTCTCTGCTTTTCTCATATCCTTACTCTTCCCACCACCGCCTCCGAGTGAGAACTTTCCCAGAGCCGGGTGCTGCACGCTGTAACAACAGCAGAACCTGGCCCCGACAAGTCAGATTTGTAACTAATATTTTAGGCTTCTCCAACACTGGGCCAGAGGGTCAGCAGTAGCTGTAGGGACACAGTGACACTAGAGAATCAGTCCATGCCTTACCCTGACACCAGAGATAAGTCTCACAAGTAACATCACTCCCACTGGAGTCTGGCACAACAAATGCCCCCGGTCTTTGAAGAGAAAGAGACAAAGTGGTGCACACTAAAATGGAGCTGCCAGCCAGCCTGTGGGCATTGGCAAAAGGATTTTGTCACGCTGCTGAGAAAAGACTATTACCCCAGGCCCTGCTTGCAAAGCGGGAGGTCTCACTTTCAGAGCATGTACTAAAAGATCACACCTGATACCATAACCCTCTTACCCCAAGCCAGACACTACTCTTGCCCATTAAATGCCAACTGTAGAAAGTAAAACTGAGCAGTGGATAATTAATGCTTGTGAAATACATTGGGAAGACATGAAATGCCCTTGCTGCTCCAGGGTGTTGAAGCAAAGAGGCTGTGCTTGGTTCCCTACTGCCTGCAAGCACCAGACTTCACTGTTTGCTGCTTCATCCCAGCTGAAGGGACAGAGGTCACTTGTGATCTATGGCTAGTGAAGCTTGATTCTTTACTGAGTCAGAGGAAGGACAAGGTTATCCCCAGAGCACCAGGAGAAGGCCTGAGTGAAATGCCTAATTCTCTGTGATGACTGTGTAGAAAGTCAGGGTCTGGTATAAATCCTTCCTTGGATAAGCATACCTCAGATGTCAGGGCAGCTGGACATCTGTGCAAGACTCTAGCTCATGCAGGATGCTTGTAGGAGCATGGAAATTAATGCAGATGTCCCAGGCCTCAGGCTACCAGGATAACCACCAACCTTGAGGACATCTTCTCAAGAATGTTCCATCTGTACTGCAGGGCACAAAACAGGTTTTGGGACACATCACCTGCTTTCTAACTTCAAAAACTGCTGTGGAAGTTCAGTCATCTCCACACAGCTTGAGCTGGGCAATTGCCTTCTACCAAGAGGCTGAATCACCCCTAAGGCAGTAAGTATACAAGTACTGGTTCTCCAGATAAAAAATTACAGTGGTCTAAATTCTGGATGGCTGAGACTCCAGTGATTGTGTGAGACCTGCCTACCGACTCTGAGGAAATACCCTCTGAGGATGAGCCAGCTCCTAGATGGATTAGTGCCCATCCTGGAGACCTAGCAGTCTGCCAGACAGGTGGTTGCAGTGGGAAAATCAGTAAGCAGACAGGCTGTAGAGTCTTGACCCTGTTCTCATGTTGCAGCAGAATACTTTAGGTCGAGAGTAGCATAGGGAAGATGGTGGCTGCTGAGGAAAAGGAAATGAGCTCCATCTTTGGCACTGCTGATCTATTTCTGGTCAGAGTGAAACACATTTAAATGCGATCTGGGGATTGCTGAGCAAGCCACTTGGAGTTATATGTGCCACTGCTGCCTCAGACTGCTGCTTCATCTCCTATTCATGCAGAGGGTTGAGTAACAAATGATACATGCTTAGGAGCCGACCTCCAACAGCAGGGGAAATGAGAAGGACCACAATCCTCAGTGCAGAAGCTGCAGGAAGACAACAGTTCATTGTGCTTCCACAGCCAGAAGAATTCATGAGAATCTCATTCTTATGTTTGCCTGTGGTTCCTCCTTGAGTTGGTGATTTACAGTGCTCTGTCAGCACATCTGTCTTACTTTTTATTCTTCTGTTGTTTTCCTGGTGTTTCACTGCTTCTTCTCCTGCATTGGAGGCTATTAAGCATCACCTGCTCTGGTCAACAAATGAGCCAGCAGCACATCTCTGCACTTCCACAGCTAGTGACTGAACAGAAAAACAGTGTGGGAGAGGGAGAAGACTGCACTTAGGCCCACAAGGAGAATGAAATGCTGTTCAAGGTGATAATCCTGGGGTAGCAAGCAAATCAGATGTGTTCCACTTGCTGTGGGTTCATTGCAACCAGTGTCAAACACAAAAACAACTGGTGTTCTTCTTCTAGAACCTTCCTCCTTGTGTCATATGGTTCCAGCCAGCTGGATGATCATCTCCACTGCCTGAATAAGCCAGGATGGGATCTGGCTGGGCTTAATCTCTAAGGCTCCAAATCTAAGCCCTTGCCCAGCATCTCCAGTATTGGAGTGGACCAACAAGTTCTCCCATGTTAACAAAAGCTCTGCCTGGGCAGCAGTCCCCTCCTATTTCCCACACCATATTCTCTGTAAATGCCTCACAGCTCTGTGTGCCTCTTCAGGAGGCTTTTCAGAAAGATGACAAAAAGGACATCAGAACCACCACTCTCTGCAACTCCTGCCATGCAGCAGAACCTTGTAGGAATAGCTTATATTAATAGCTGCAGGTTAATATTTGTCATATCCTCTTCAATTTGCCTGTGATCACTGCAAAGGCAAATACAGAAGTGAATCCCCAGGGATGGCCATCTTGTGTGCACAGAAATAAATACCAGGGAAGGGGAGAGGACACTGCTTGTGACTTTGTGTGCCAGAGCACTTGCAGCCAGTGCAGGTGGGGGCATGGGGAAATGGCAGCAATATCAGCATGCTGAGTGGGTGCAGCAGGGTGTGCTTCCAACTGGGAAGATGCACACAAACACATCCAAAGGATCACTAAATTCAGGTAAGGGCATTCCCATTCCCGTGACTGGCATCAGGAATGAGAGCAGGTGAGGGTAAAGTGGAGGGTGGTGGTTGTGTGGGACAAGTTACACAGAGTGATGCAGGGCAAGCGCTTGTGGTGATGTGAGAGGGGAAACTATGAGCATGCAGAAGAATTTATTTCTGAACCTTTCTCTATAAAGTGATACAGAGAAGCGCAGGTTAACCTGTGCAGTTGGAGGCTTAAGTACTGAAAATGTCCTTTCCCTTGAATATTTCCAACACATAAAAGCTGATTTTTTAGCCTGTGTGGAGTGGAAGAGAAAAGAGGATGGAGAGTCACAGAGCTCTGAAATGGGCAAATTCTAGGAGCAGTACAGAATACCTGAACAAAACTCTTATTTGCAGAGTGGTACCCAGAATGCTTTCTTCCCCTTTGCTCTTAAATGTTACACTTCTAGAGGTCACTCTAACCTAATTAAGTCTCTGTATCTGGTTAAAGCAACAGCTGCACAGTACACACAAGTTCAGGGGCAGCTGAAACCAAGAGACATGTTCTACATTTGCTTCTCTAGTCATGGCTGAGCTGCCCATGGGAAGGCTCAGATTGGACAATTGCTGGGAAAAACAGATTTGTGTTTTGGTACAGCTGTGCAGCCAGTGTGGCTGGGAACATGATGTTTGCTGTTAACTCCTAGCATGCCAAATGGAAATGTAGGGCTGCTGGCTGGAAAGAGCAACACATGGTAGAGAGCCACAAGACAGCCTCACTGCATCATTCAGTTCTGGCCCTTCATGAGGTGATCTTGAATGCATTGTCTTTCGAGTTCCACAGGCTTCCCCTCCCATGTCAACATACTCACTGAGATAAGAGGTCCTGACAAGAGGAATTACATTGTCCTGGAAAGAGGAGGACTGAGAGCATACAATCAGCGTTGACTGTAAAGCATTGTGTGGCATGCTTAGCATTTGTAGGACACACAGAGAGCCTTTTGCACAGAGCACAGCGGTCTCATCACCGTGTCACGCGCGTCTTATTTGATCAAGTTAGATTGGAGAAAATCTTGGATCCCTTTTGTTTCATCTGTTGCTGCCTTCTGCCCAGGACAAACACATAACTACCACTACTATAGCACAGGGGTTTAGGTTAGGAGGTAGCTTTAGAAACCCTCTCAGCAACATTGCAGAGTAATGCTGAGAAAACAAGGAAAGACCACAGCTGGAAGAGATGCCGCATTAGGATGTAGCAAAATTTTCCAGTCCGAAACGTACAGATGATGCATTGAACCATCCTGGAGAAAGCAAAGGAAAGGAATGGACAATTTCAAGTAATCAGCTTCCTTGCAGCAGTTTCCTTCTCCTTATTTATAGCCACTCTATGATTCAGTCATACTGGAACTGTGAGTACAAACACGTTTCCTTTGCTCCTGGCTCTCCTTGGACTTCATTTGCACAGCAAAGCATCACCCAGTGCCAGAGATTTATGATACATTCAAAACCCAAACAAGGCTGGATCTGAACAGCCACATATCCTCCAAACTTCACGGTGGGAAACGTGCCTCTAATGGGCTCCTAGGTAGCTCGTGTCAGATTCACTGATCCTCACTGCAGCTGTGCATGGGGAGGGGCAACTCAGTCTGCTCCGAAGTAGCAGAGACTGAACAAACAAAAGCTCGTGGATGGACCTAACCTTCTGTCAGCAAAAAGCCTGGAGACTTACAAACTGACATAGACTCAGATCCAGTGCCAAATTCTGTAAATAAGCTCTTTATGCTTCATGTTAAAAGTTTCATGCTTATAACAGTGGGTTGCACCCTAAAAGCCCTCACGTGCCACCTCCTGAAAGCTTGTGAAATGCTTTTCTGGAACACAATGCTTTACAGCTGAGGCTGCTCTTCATCAGGATGGCCCCCATCTTCATTGCTTCTATGTGGGAGCACCCTCTAAGCTTCAGTGAGGACCGTGAAGTTGTTGTCCTGGGGCTTGTATAAAATCCCAGCAAAAAGACATTTCCTGTCCAGAATTAGACGTGGTGCTACCTGGCTGTAAGCTCACAGTCATTCACAATTCCCTATACTACAGACACAAGCTTCTCATTCTTCAACCTCTCCCCACACCTACAACAGCCCACAAGTGATAAAAGAATTTATAAGATGAGGAGTCTGTCGTCTGTCCGATGCTTTCTTTCAAAGCTGGAGAAAAAAAGTAATGATCTTGTTCTGGAAGGAAATCAAAGGCTGCCAACAACAGCATGATATGTCAGCTCTTTTAATTTCATTTATTTATTTATTTTATCCAGTTGCTTTAATCCTTGGAGTTTAAAGGCAAAGAATGAATGCAACGTGCTGGAAAATGAAGAGCATGTGACAGTATCAAAGAGCGAAACCAAAGGAAAGGGTGTGTGTGTGTGTTGGGGGAGCCTTGTTAGGAGACACATTAAGGCAATCCAGCTGATGGATGAAGCCTTTTATAAATGAAGAGTAAAGTCTTCATGTCACTCTTTGTCTTTCTTTTTTTTTTGTTTTAACCATTGTCTCTCTCTTTCACCTCCCCCTGCATTCCTATCCTGCCTCTCCTCTTGTGGTCTCCTGCCATAGGTCCCACTTTATATTTGGATAGTAGGGCTGCTGTGGCCACAGAATTATAAAGTCTCCCTCTGCTGAGGATAGCAGAGTCTGTGCTTCACCAGGCCATGGTGGTACCTGCCATTGTGAGATCCTTCTAAGAGACTAAAATGCACCTTATTCTGGGCAGGCAGGGATGCTGGTTCCTCTCGGTCTTGGAGCTATAAACAAGGCATGGCGATCAATCACAGGCAGTGGGAGCCTGGTCTCCAGGGGATTTTGGCACAGAGGTGGGATACGTGCATCACAGAAAAGCTGCTGTGCTGTATGTAGAAGTTGCAGTATGAAGGTAAGTAGGTAGGTAGGGGGAAAGCAACCCAGAAATGCCTTTTATCCTTGATAGAAGAGCAGAAAGACAAGGAAATAGAATCACCACATTCTTCTCTTTCAATCATAGTTTTGACAACCCTGGAAAACAACTCCAGTGGAAAAACTGCTGTTGGGTACTGTTTACGATAAGATCCAGCAGGAGTGACTCAGTTCTCATTGTCTCTCTCTCTCTCACACACACACACACACTCTCACAGCTTATTATCTGTGATCTTTCTACATAGTGGATGTAAATGCCAGGCCTGCCTCCTTTGAACCCTCCTGGGCTTGGTCAAGCAGGAGAGTTTTTCTCAGATCCTGTTTCCCCCAGCAGCCTTCACACCTCCCCGTGGCTCTCTCCCAGCAGAGCTTGCACAGCCCCACACACCAGCACAAACCTCTGGCTCTGGTGGTATCCAAACCAGTTGTCACACCCCACCAGAGACCAAACCATGACATCTCACTACTGGCAAGCAGAGTTGGAGGGGAATTATCCTCTCTCCCCCTTGCAGAGACTGGCCCTTCAAAATCACAAGAAAAGGTCTAAATGTTACTCTCTTCCATCCTGAGACATACTTGACCCCTATCCCCAGAAACATTTTTCATGGTTTAACCCCAGCCATGAACCAAGCCCCAGCCAATCATTCCCTGCCCCATCAGTGGGATCAGGGAGAGAATTGGAAGGGTAAAGCTGGAAAACTCGTGAGTTGAGATAGAGACGGTTTAACAGGGAAAGCAAAAGCTGAGCAGACAAGCCAAGCAAAGCAAAGAATTAAATCACCATTCCCATGGGCAGACAGGTGTTCAGCCATCCTCAGGAGAGCAGAGCCCCATCATGTGTAACAGTTACTTGAGAACACAAAGACCATCAATCCAAATGTCCTTCCTTTCTTTTTTCAACTTTATATACTGAGTATGATGTCATGAGGAATGGAATATCCATCCCTCTGGTCAGCTTGGGTCCCCTGTCCTGGCTGTGGCTCCTCTCATTTTCCCAGGCACACCCAACTTCCTTGCCAGCATGGCAGTACCAGAAGCAGAAGAGGCCTTAGCTCTGTTAAATGCCTGCTCAGCAGTAAGAAAAATATCTCTCTATGACCAACCCTGTGTTCAGCACAGACCCAAAACACAGCTTCTTACCAGGCATTGGGAACACAGTCAACACCAGCAAAATGTCCCTGTGAGGTCCCAAGGCCACAGACCTGTGCTCTGGAGAGTGACCACTGTCAGGTGACTGCGTTGGGGACACGACACATGGCTGGCAGTGGCTGGGGTGGACATGCTGCTGCAAAACCCACGGGCAACCCCAGCTCTTCCCTATCCAGAGGAGCTCCCATGGTGGGGACTGGCAAAGGCAAGAGTGGTTAGCACACACAAGGCAGGCACTTCAAGTTCTGTCAACAGCGGGCCCCTGGGTGAACCACTTTTAATTACACCTGGCTCTCTGATGGCGTGGGATGTGTGACTCCGGGAGCACAGGAGGGAGTGACAGGTGGATTGGCAGATTCTGTGTTTAGGCTACTGCACTCTGACCAGTCTCTCTGGTTCTCTAGTTCCTGGAGTGGGCTGCTTAGGATTTATATGCAAGGTGTCACAGTCCCAAAGTATATTAAGTAGACTTCAAAGAGACTGCTAATTTCATACACCAATAATAAAACTGGTCAGTCTCACAGAGGGGCAGCAAGCTTTATATTATTAATTCTTGCAAGATGTAGGTGATCTGAGATCTTTGCAAGAAAGGCAATGTAAGAAAGGCCCAGAAAATTTCTCCACAGTGCAGATTATTTTTTTCCCCAGTCATGAAGTAACAAGAAAAAAGAAAGAGGACAGACCCAAAGACAAATGCCACAGAACAGGCAGAAGGCAGGTTGGAATTAGGATGACAGAAAGAGCCACTGGGAGCAGAACAGAGAAGGCATTTGCTCCCCTAAGACTGGTGTGAAATGCAGCATACACCAGAGGCATGCAAATGCATGCCAGCAGGACCTGTGCACCTGTCCTGGAGCACAGGTCACTCCAAGGTGCAGAGGGACACACAAGATGGACACCATTTAAGTGAGATGGTTTTTATCTTTTCAATACCAAAAAGTAAGGAGACAATTTTCAAATTGCAGTGGCTGTCAAGCAGGAGTCTGGAACAACTAAATATGATACTTAATTAAACATCTATACTTCTATGGAATGCAAGATTTCTCTCCTATCTCCTTTTTAGTACAGGAAGCCCAGAGATAAAACCTTCAAGTTATGAGCAACTATGCCCTGGCTGAGAAAAGTGATGGAGTGCTATGCTCCAGAGAACTTAACCAGGCCCCAGAAAATATGGAGTTGACACCTAGAAGGTTTTCTTCTTATTATTGTTGCTGCTGTTATTATTATTTTCATTACTATTTTTCTTGATGCTAAAACTCTTCCCGTCATGTTCCCAGAGGGAGACAAACAGTGTGTGTCTGCATGTTAATGGGAATAAATGGGGCCACTCTACTTTCCTGATGCACAGGGTTCAAATGCTGGGGGAACTGCTGCAAGCAGGCATACTTTAGTGAATGCTGGGAAAGGCTGTAGGGCTCATGGATTTGGCACAGGAGAGAAACACAAATACAGGCCTTGGGGATGCATGATCAGAGCTCAGCTCTGCTACTGACCTGACCAGCTTGGACAGGTTACTTAGGGCCCTGTGCTCTGGCTGCTTCCTTGCAAAACACTTCAGGAGTAATAGGATGATGACCTGTGCTATTCCAGGGACATGGTAAGAACAAGGGCCTAAACGTTTCTGGCATGGTGATAAAATGGATCAGAGAGTGATATAAATACTTCATACAAGGCGAGAAATGGCCTAAAGGGGAGATTTCCTACACTGCCTGATCAGATGAAGCTGCAGAGATTACGTGCAAAAATCAAAGGTGAGGAACCAAAATCTGAAGTCTTTCAGCTTGCATCATCATTTACTGTGGCCAAATAAAAAAGCCACCTAAAGAGGATGTAAGATTTTCTCATCTGTAAGATTTCCTCATCTATATTTTAATGTCTTAATGTGAGTAAACGACTGTGCATGGAATGGGACACTGGAGTGAAGAAACATGCTAGGCATAGAGCAGGTTATAAGAGAGCCAGAACTCAGGTTGTGAATTTGAAGCGTCAGTTGTTTCAAATGTGATTGGCTATTACTTTAAACTTGGGGAAAAAAGGGCATTGATGACTTCCCCGTTGATGTGAATAGCTATCAAAAATCCATTTGCTTCCCAGGGGGCCATGGAGACAAAGCCTGACAGAGCACAGAACAGAAAAGCTGTTGTACAGGTTAAACAAGTAATCTGTATAGCTTTATGTCTTGCCTCCCACAGTGACCAAAAGCTCATGCCAAGGGATTCCTAGAAGAAAAGAAGCATAGATGATACTTTCTTTGAGTATTCACCCACAGTGCTTCTCTCATGTTTTTAGTACCATCTTCTTTACTGAAGATTTCTCTTTTAGCTTAACTGACTTCTCTTTTCCAATACACAGGACTGTAAAACACTTTAGACAAGAAATGACTCTGTATATGCACCTTATCTTTACCCAGAGCTCATGCCCCTATGAATTCCCTGAAAGCACTGCCATACTAAAGAGGCAGAGGATAAACTTGGTAGGCTTTGTTCCCCTCCTCCCCTCAGCTGCTTCATTTCCTATCACTTTGAAATCTGTGTCAGCCATAAGCCACAGGTTCAGTTGTGGGGCTTGAGGCATGGGGTGAAGGAGAAAACACATTCTATCCTTCTGGGCTGCAGCACATCCTAATCGTTTTCTGCTCTTCAGAAGTCAGAGGGGTCACTGGACCTTGCCAGGACAATAGTGGCACTTGGGAGCATTTCCTGATAGCGCCGTCTCCTAAGGCTCTTTGCTGCAGTGCACACTGTGGCCAAATTCACCTCTGTGATTGCCCAGGTGCTGTGGCTGAGGAAGTTGCAGAAGAACTGGATTGAGTGTCCCTGTCTTCTGGGACAGAAGAAGTCCCACCAATTCACTGTGGGTTCTCCTATCTCTTCCCATCATACCTACTGACTTCAACAGTTGTGAACAGAGACCTCTCTCCCTCTTCTTGGAGACCTGCTCTGCTGCCAGGACTTGAGTCAATCTCACCATCAGGGTACCTTAGCATATGTCTTTTGGTAATGACACCTCATATCTTACAATTACACAGCCTGGAACCAGCCCCCTGCTCCCCCAAAAAACCCCCAAACCCCTCATGTCCTTCATGGTGTTTACCCTTTGAATGCTTCCAGTCCACTGAAAAACACAGCATGCAGACAAGGTCTGCCAGGCATAAAGAATATGGAAAATGCTTATCAGCAGAAGTAAAAAACCCAACTTTCTTTTTTCTTTTTTTCTTTTTTTTCTATAAATGTATTGATAAGGGAGGAGGAATACCCTAGCAAACCAGCAAAGAACCCAAGACTTTCAGGACAACAACTGTAGTCACATTCTTCCCAGCATGCTTGTCTAAGCTCTGCTGATGTTAGTTCAAAACACAAAGAAGGCACAATCCTCAGTGGTGCTGAGCAGACCCCAGGGAACACAAAAGGTACTCAGCTCTTAATAGAAATTGCTCATAATGACTGAGCCTCTCAAGTACATAAGCTGCTCTGAGGGGAAGCAAAGCCATTTTCTTGCTGAGTTTGAAAGTAAGACCTCTGTTTGGCAGCTGCCATTCAAGTCACGATCAGATCTGGCCTTTCATGAAAATGCAAGCTCATTAAAACATCCGGAGAAGGGGAGGGGAATGTGGTGCAACCCTCAGCTAGAGGGATTAAAAGAGCAATTGCAGTCAAAACCAGGGGTTGGTAGTTATAGGCTAGCAAGGCAAAGGGATGAAGGGGACTAAGGCTAGATAGTACCCACAAAATATTTCCTCTAACTGTCCTGAATGAAAGAATAAATGGACATTTACCTTTAGCTGTTATGGGATTTCATTTTTTCTCTCTGGTTTTTTTTTTTTTTTTTTTTTTTTTTTTTTTTTTTTTTTTTTTTTTTTGCCTGCCTCCACAAACACAGCTTGGCTGCTGAACTACACAGCAGATAAATGATGTAGAAGCAGTGGGAACTTGTGGCCTTATTTAAACAAAGGCTAGATAGAGTTATCTGGATCGATTGAGCCAATGCTTCCTTGAGTACTAATTCAGGCCAAACAACTGCTGCTGAGAATGAGCTCAGCTGACCTTCCCAGGAAGTGACCAGGCAAAATGGAGATGTAAAGAGCAGGTGCCAACTGGGACAACTTTGCTTCCACATGAATGCTACTTTACATGAGCAAAGAGTGGTCTCCGACTGTCTGAATTATCTCATTACACCCCTACCTAGCAACTTAGCTTAAGATGAGCCCTGCTGGCTTGGAACAAGGGCCTCTATAATCCTTTTTCCTGAAAGTGAGCAGTGAAGTATGCTTAAAGTAAAGGAGTTATCCATCCCCACAACATCCTCTCAGCTTCCAGCAAACTGCCCTGAGTGGGCCTGCCTCCATTTTACCTCATATAACTTGGGAAGAGGTTTCAAAGTGAACCAAATCCTCCCTGTGCTACTGTAGATCAGCGTATGTGACCACGCTGTTACACAATCACCCAATTATCTCTATCTGGTAATGATTCCCTGTGTGCCTGTGTGAGCTGGGGAATACACCCCATTAAGCCACACAGTTTCTTAACTCTCTTTCAGTCATTAGTGCCACTTGGGACTAGGTTTGCCACTTGTGCTGACTATTTAGAGCACTGGAGCCTGAGTCACTGCCTCTGATTCATCTTTTTATGCCGGTGTGACTCTGGGTGTAATGGAGCAGTGGTGAATCAGGCCCTATGCATCTCGACTGGCAGCAAATCAGTAACTCCCCATTCTCTGCTCCTTTCCCTCCTGAGACCTGTAGGAAATGCAGAAAATGCTAAGCTTCTGCCTACAGCTAAGCAGGTTCAAAGCACGGGTGACCAACCACATCCCAAGGAAAGAAAGCACAACTTGAGAAAAATCACAGGGTGAAGCTTATTTCAAATTATGCCATTTTGCAGAATCTTATATTTGTACCCTTGGGTCTGATCCTTAGCATCGTTACTGATTCAAAGCAAATTTTACATCTTATCACCAGTGGTAAAAAGCACTACCTTATCTGCTAAACAGAGGGAAAGTGCAGAGCATCACCACCAGCATGACTCTCCATAGGTCAGGCTAGCTTCCCAGCACCTTGGCTTCCAAGACATTTTAGACCTGCAGCCTCAGTTTAGCCCATCTTTTACTGTGACATAAAAATCTCTGGCAAAACAGTTCAATAGCATAGCCCTCTCCTTTCTCATAAACTCACTGCAAATCTAAATGAAGGAATATTGGAAGGTCTCTTTTAGAACAAGAGGATCTCTGATAGGAAGAACTCACACTAGATGCTGGTTATGTTGCAAAGTCAAAAATCTCACAGAGAACAGCTCTGAACTTTTGTCTCCCAGTAGCTGATAGCAACCTTCCACCTCCTCATCCCCACACACCAGCCTTGCAAAACTCTGAAAAGTGCAATCCATGAGTCAGTGGCACAAGCCCTGGCTCTGAAGTATGAAGTATAGTGTTGAGCTAGACCTTTAAACATCTGTTTAAGGTCCAATTTCATTACTGGCTGTGGCTGACCCTTCCTTTGAGTCCTCTGTGCTGAGGGTGGCAAGTGAGCAGCCCCTCTGAAGACTCAAGTGCTCAGTGGTGTTATGGGACAAGTAAGAAGGAGGGATGCACAGGCAGGGAAGGGTGTCTTGGACACAAAGCTGCTGTGTACATGTGTACCATCGTCCATTTCTTTCTTCCCGTTGTTTTTAGGTACGTCTGCAACCAAAAGCTTGTCTGAAAAGTAGTCTGTGTTCCTTCTGCCTTGTCAAACTCTTCAAGGAAAACATTATCGCCTTAATTGCTTAATTCCAGTCCGCATAATATGGCGCTCTGACAACTGCAAAAACAGGGATGCAGAAGGAAGATTAAGAGCGATGTATGCGTGCTGCCAGCATTTCACAATTGGAAAAGTGAAGTTGAGAACCAGAGACAGGATGAGCAGCCCTGCAGGCTCCCAGCTCCTGACTCACTCACTTTCCAGGAGCCTTTCTCACCCCTGCAGCCCCCAGACCCCTGCACTCAGAGGGTTTTCACTGCACTCTGGTGGGATTCCGAACTGCAGTGCTCTGCCCTGATTTTTTATCTGTGGACTGTGTGGTACTTTCAGATGGTCCTGGTGGCGTGAGCTGTCCCTCAAAACCCGAGACAGCAAAATGCTGCACGCCTTGGGCATGGAGACTTGTCCTTTGCCTTGCATTGCAAACAAATGAGGCAAAATCTAAGCCTAGACAAATGGATTCCTCTTGGATCTCCTATTCTACTGACCAGTCCTGATACTTGAAAGATTTGACTAATTTTTTACTTCACATGTCAGTGGCTTTCCAAGCTCATGAATATTAGATGTTGGACTTCCCAGACAGTCTCAAGAAAGCCTGTTCTCCCAATGCTTCTTGCTCGACTGGCATATGCAGATGTATATTAGAAGACCTCCAGAACCACAAGATTCCCATAATTACAAGCACAGGACATCTCTCATGAGCCAAAACTCATTCCCACTTCAGAAATAACACAAGTTCTTCACTTGCAGAAGCCAATGGAATCATTTTCCTACTTTAAAAAGCCAAGAGCCCTAAACTTCCAAACCCAGCTGTGGTGAACACACAGCAGACCGACAGGGAAAGATGAGCTTTTAGCATAAATTCTGGGCTGTTTCCTATTTTATCTGCATCACTTCACACCTTGTTCCAAAACAGAGCACAATCTTAACAGAAATTCTGTGCGTATCATGAACTGTGTTTTGTGTCTCTTGGTTCTATTACTCCCTCTTTCCCCATACATCAGGCTTGAAGATTTATACTGAAGATGAAGCTGAAGATTTATGTCAAAGTTAACACAGATGCCACTGATTTCATGGAAAGGAAATGTGGGATTGATGCCTCTACAGATACAAATGGGATAAAAATCCTAATGTAAGGAATACAGGCTGCATGTGAGCATGTCTGTACCAAAGAATTGCATAGTACTCATGTTTACAAACTAACTTTGGCACTGCTAAAGCTGCTTTGAATGGTATGGAATAACCCTCAAATGTGGGCACACAGATACTCCTACAAAAGTATTTGTCCCTTATCCCTCATCTATTTTTATAGTTGCAGTGGTACAAACTAATCGAGGCAGACAAGTCCATAGGACACAAACATCCCTGAATTTCTGATCTGAATTTGCAGCTTGTGCCTGTCTGTATGTAATTGAGACACTAAACGAGATTGTAACAATACAGAATAAAACTAAGAAAGGGAACATGTTCCCGGAGGCAGAATTTTGCTGCTTCTTGACACAGTTTTTTGAAAAGCTGTGTAACAGCCAGAGGCTATTCCTGGTCTGGGGCACCTGGGAAAAAGGAGTCTTGTATCCTGACTGATAAATTGGGCTCAAAGTTAGGGAAACGTCTCTGGTAAGAGTCACCAGTGGTGTGACCTCTCGACTGAAATAAAACAAGCAGCACACAGGCAGAGGTAAGAAAAATGGGAAGCCTGCTGGCTTTTCTGTTTGTAATGAGAAGCTACACTGTTTTAGTTGGACTACAAAGGAATTTGCAGTAGCAAAGCAGAAGATGCTTGTGGAAGAGGTGCAAACAGTGCTCATTTAGCAGCTGGGTATGAAAAAATCAATGAATGAGATGTGAACCAAGCAGATAAGTCAAGATATACAGAGCAGGTAAGCAGAGGAGTTTTAACAACAGCCAGTCTCAGAGGAAGGAAGAGGATCAGCAAACAGCTGAGAACCAGCAGAACGGGAGGGAGATAATGAAAAGACCAAGCAGATAAATGTGAATGTCAGATGGCAGCAATCACTCTGCATCACAGCAAGAGGACTTCTTTTCTCTCTTTCACTCCAAAAGGCTTGGGAAAGAGAAGGGTAAATTGGACTTTTAATATCTGTGGGCAGAAGGGGAGAGCTACCATCGGTGGGTTATAAAAGCTGCAGCATGAATCCCTGCTACATCAGAGCAGGAAGCAGCTGTTGTCTTTGCCATTAAGCCCCTTCCAAGAGAGCTTCTTGAGGACTCAGTGCATGGACGAGTCAGAATCAGGAACTATTTAATATGGCTATTTAATATGGAAGCTTTTTCCAGACATTATTCAAACTGCTTGTAAGGCAGCTGTCTCCAGTGCTGCCCTTCCCTATTCCAGCCTAGACCCAGAAGGGCAGGAACAACTCAAAAATGGTGCTTCCCACTGCCAATGCAATGGGAATGCCAACAAAGCAGGAAAAGGAGTGCTTGGGACTTGCTTCAGCTTGGTGAGAGGACTCCCTGCAGCTGGCAGCAATGGCCCTAAGGAAGAGTTGCTAGGAGCATGCCTTTCAGTGACTGCAGAGGGACAGGCCTACACCTCATAGAACATTGCAGGTTTAAAAATTAAATTCACGAGGTGTCCCATGGGCTTTGAGTAATGCCAAGGCCTTGGCAGCCTGGAACCAAGGTAGGGCACAAGCGAGGATGTGGTCTTTCAAAGGCTGCACTTAATTAAAAAGACAGGCTGCCAAGAAATGATTCCCATGTTGGAATGAGAACAGAATGGAGAAGATGCAGTGGAATAGAACTGCTCGTAAGTGAGGCCACATAATATACACATTCTCACCCTTGGCACACAAATCTATTGCTGGCCCTAATGCTGTCAGGATGGGTCTATGGGGAGGATGGAGTTTTAAGATGGAGTTTTAACTTGAAGGTCCTCTGGTCGATCTAAGGGAGCCCTGTTATTTTAGGAAGCTGCTACACGGCCCTGTGAACACCCAGGCTTGAATCAGAAAGGGGGCCTAGGCAGACCACTGCTGTCCAAACATGCAGGTAAGACTGGGGGACTTCCAACCCCCCCACCCCAGAACTCGCTTTCACCCTCAAATCTTTAATAAGCTGAAGCACAACTTCAGAGCCCAACAACCTCACCTTCTCCTTCACACAGATGCATTACAGCTATGGCTTTGATCAAGCTCAGAACTAGTGATTACGGATCCTGCATAAAGTATGAGACTCAGTTATTTATTTCTCTCTCCCCTCTCTACTCTCAGCATTCTAGAAGTCCTGTCCTCTCTCGGGGTATGGCAGATCTATGGATACAAACCAAAAAGTGGTGGCTTTCCCCCACTCCTCTGTCTCTCCTGACTGTTGTTTTTTTTTTCCCCCAGCTCTCATCTGCAAGGTGCCCTCTTCATATTGCTCTTCAAAGTAAAATGCTTTTCTCCCAGCCTCTCTCCTGATGCAAAACGTCTGAAACCCCGTTACAGACCTCATATGCAATGCCTGCTTGGCTGTAACTCACAGTGAAAAATGCCCCCTCAAGAGCAAGAGCCTCCGAGAGCCTTTTACCTGTCTCAATATGCTACATCTCCACCACCCCCTCCCTGCTTTCATTTTCAATTGCATGTAATCAGTTTCCAGCTCTTTAACCTTATTCTGAGTGCTCTCTTTTTAAAGAATTTGCTATTCCACCCTAAAGCACTCGAAGGGAAAGAAACACACACATTTTAATTAAATTTCTCTCAGTTTTTTCCCTTGCATTTGCATATTTATTTTTATTTTTTCCCCATTTCCAACCCCAGGGAAGACAAATAAATAAATAAATGCAAAAGGGAGAAGGATGTGGAACAATACATGGAAGGTGACTGGGATGCAGATCACAGGCATGGGCAGGAGGTGGAGGGGAGGACAACTGAAGGGGAGAGAGGGGAGGGACAATCCTGCAACTAAGCTTAAAGTAAGGTCAGGTATGGCAGAAATCCAATGATGCCCATGAAAATGCTTTTAGGAAAGGAAGAAAGGAAGAAGTAGAGAACACAGACAGTTCTGAAGTGTCATAGTATGTTGATGAAACTGAATCGACACCCCAAACTCTAATCTTCAATGGATTCTTGACCAGTTTCTGCTCCTCCCATTGGATTTGCAACTTGTACACCCAGCAATGTGCATTTTGGGGTGGTGGACAGAGGCCATGTGAGGTTCCTGGGCTACAGGACAGACCAATGCCCCTCATTTTAGAAATGACAACAGAAAAAAGGAAACAGCCAAATTCTAAGGTGAGTGACAAAAAAGGTTGTTTCAGAGTGGGCAAAACTAACAGCAACAATTAAAGGGGAATACCAGAACTGCTTAAGGTAGTATAGATGAAGACTTATCATTAAAAAACAAACAAAGAAACAAACAAACCAACAACAACCCCCCAAAAAAACAAAAGAAAATAAATAATTTTAAAAAAATAAAAAAAATAACCCAACCAAACAAAAATCCCCCAAATATTTTATGCTCCTGGTGTAATCTTTTCTTCTTTTCCTTTTCTCCTTTTTTTTTTTTAATTAAATGTGATTAAGCCCATGAAATTTGGCATTTGACTGCACTTGTTCCTATTTCCTTTTTGTTTCCAAGTTTTGATTTTAATTTGGGAACATGACCTCCTATGAACCTATTAAGGGATTTCATCTTGTATCAGTCTACCTGCTGGTTGTATGGGTTCACATTTCATACCTGCTCTTTTCAGGTTGCTCCTTCCCCCAGAATCTGTGATGGTCTTGGGGTGACAATCAGGGAATACAAATTTTTCTGTAAAGGATTGCAAGTCAAAATTGGAACCTGGCAACATGGAGTCCCTGTGCAATAACCTGGAGATCTATTACGGCCCCATTTTACACACAGTTTCATTATTACTCACCCAAGGATGGTGTCATCATTTTTTCTCTACAAAATGCATGCTGGGGTATTCAGGGTTCTCTTCTCCCCTCTACTAATGACCAAGTCTTTTCTGCAACCTCTATTCATCCTGATTACCTCTTTAACTGACTCTCCCTGAGGCTGCCTACTCTTGGTATGTAAAGAATTTATTATTGCTTGTGTTATCTTTGGCTATTTGCTCCTCAAATTTTTTCTTAATCTGTACTTTACATCTCAGTGCTCCATTTTATGTTCCATTCTATTAGCATCACTCGGATGGAATATCCAATTTTTAAAGTATTCTTTATCTGACTTGAATAAACCAACATAGCTTGGTGTTTAAGTGCACGAGTTTCTCTTACCTTTTTGCTTCCAGGTTTTTATTTTGTTTTTCATGTGGGCGTATGGCGCTACCTTCTGTGATTCTAATAAGGGACTTTTTTAAAGCATTTTCCCTGCTGGTTCTTTGGGTTTCAATTTCATAACTTTTTGCCTTCAGGTTGTTTCTGAATTAGTTTTTTTTTTTCTTCCCTTTTTTTTTTAATTCTTTTTTTGGTGTTCTGTGCTACAGAATTTCTGGTTAGAATAAGAAAATGATAGACATCATTTTATTAGGGTAATTTTTCACTCCTTATAGCTGTCCTTTCACAGTCAGGCTCTGACTGAAAGGCAAGGCCATACAAAGACACTTCTTCCAGCCCTTTCAGAGAGCGTTAGAATGAGACTGCTTTTACAACTCAGCTAAGAGGTTTTGCAATGGCAGGAGCAGACAACGTTTGAGCCAGAAACAGACCAAAGCAAAATGTGGCTCAGGAAGCACATATAAGAACTGAAGTTTGGGGGCTGCCTCCTGCTAGCCTCAGCACTTGCTGGTTTATCCCTAACATAATGGGAATAACAGAGTGGCAGAAGCAACTCTCACGCTGCCCCATTTCTGCTTGCCCCATTTGACTGCAGAGGTGCCTTTCCTGTACCATCCTTCCCTTCCTCCAAAGGTTACCCACTGTCTGGCAAAGCTACCTCCATGTTCCAAGCACCACTGCAACCTGGGCATATTCAAGCTTTCTCCCCTCAACTAATCCCACACCTTTCTCCTAGAAGAAAATAAAAAGAAACAGAAAAGATGCCTCTTAATAGCTCAAGATGGAGGGCCAAGAGCCCTTCTCCTACCACTGCCAATGCTGTTGACACCTCTTTCTCCAAGCCCAGTTCCCTCAGAAAGCAGGTTCCCTTGGCACCTGTTGTGCCTCTTCTGCACCACCATGAATGTCAGAATAAAGTGCAACCCTTGTACCAAATCCCTTCTTTTTGACACAAGGTACTTGGGTTTATGCTTTTTGGTCATGCCTCAAGGTCCATTCAGAGCTGAGGCAAAGGGTCACTTTCATCTTCTGGAGATGGGTTCACATGCCATGGCTGGACAAAGCCCACAGTCAAGCTCCCTACAGATCAGATCTCCAACTCCACTTGCCCAGATCATCAAAGCTCTGCAAATATTCTACCTACAAGGATCCATTTAGGAAACAAGGGTGACACTTGGATGAACTACTGGACCAATTGGACTTAGACTCCCTGTGCATGCTGACATGTAACAAATACCCATCAAGACTGAAATAGGTCCAATGGTATCTGTTTTGGGACAAAAATTTTTCCTGTCCCTTCCAGCCCTATAGTTTAAGGATGCTCTGTTTCATCTCTTCCAGATGCCATATCCCAGCAGGTGGCTGGATTTGATTTGTGGTTTAAAAAAAATATCAGGCTGTTTTTTTCCCAAAGTAAGGCTCTACTGTGGTGAGGCTGTCAGAAGAAAAAAAGAAAAAAATCCCACCAAACCCTTTGCAGCTGTCACAGATGCTCACTGCCTCAGTGCCTCCAAACGCCACTTGGCTCCCATGCGTTGATGCATTTACTGTACTGGTAATTAATGCCGTTAGCTTTGTAATTAAAAAAAACAACTTTTTGCCTTTATACTTGGGGTGATAACGCTGCAAGTAAAAATTAATTAAAACGAGATGAATTGCCTTCAGTTAAACGAAACGGAAAGAGAGGGAGAGGAGGGGGCATGGAAGGGAGGGGGTCATAGTGGTGGTGAAGAGAGAAGGAGGCACGCTAGAGCCCTGCTAATGAAGCAAAATGATGCTGTCGGCATTTTTAAAGATTTTCCCCTTGGCTATGGTACCTTCTGTTGGGTTCTGGGTTAATGGAGCCTAAAGCTATATGTCTGGCAGGGAAACTCTGTGAGCCACCATTGCCCCATCTCTCTCATAAGGTCCACAAACACACCCGCCCATGTTGCTTCAAGTCCCTCCTCCTCCTCACCTTCCTACCCCCCACCTGGCTATGAGGGGTAATGGGCTGTGAAATTGGCTTTTCTATTATTATTAATTAGATCTGATGTCAGGCTTTTTGTTTTGTTTGCGTCTGTGTTTTATTCCCTTCCTAAAAAGTGTGCTGCAGTTGCTAGGACTGGCTTCCAGCATCAACTTTGTAAGAAGTCTGCCCCCTCTTTCAGGCATCTGGGTATTTTCGTAAAGTAAGGAACTGCAGCACACTTTTTTTGTAGAGGACCTGAGTCCTTCTCCCTGCTTTTAGACGACTCTCTGTTCACTGCTTAACTCTTTCTGTCCCTCATAGGAGTCCCATCTCTAGTCAGACTGGAGAGGGAGTTGCTACCAGAGAGGATAAGAAGTAACCTGTACAAGGGCTGAAGGAAGCCCCTGACAGCAGAGGAAGCAGACAGACTTGCTGAATGCAAGGGAAGAGAAACTGCACAAGACAGGAGAAACAGAAGCATTTCATTAAGTCTTAGATGAGAGAGAAGAGCTTTCTTGGACAGACCTAAATGGTTCAGGTCTAATCAAAATTCATCTTTGGAAATTACTTTGAATTTTATCACTGTTATGCCCATCTCATTTCCGTGTTCCTAATATGTAGGAATTTAGCAAATGAGGGAAGAAGAAATGAACAATCTGTCCCAAACCAAGTGATAAAGAGCATTTACCACATACCTACCCAACTATCCTTTAGCACTCATTGCTTTTCAACCCCTTCAGTTTGGAAACTGGCAAAGTTTCCCCTACACAAACTACCTCACTGCAGAGGGCAATCTGCTTTTCCATCCATCACAGCTCCCTAAGATTAATACATGGATGCCCATGGGGACTGCTGACTCTAGATATAAAATAGTAAGTATCCTTCTCTAGATGAACTATCTATCTAGAAATATTTGTCTATTCTAAAGTTAATATTAGAGTATTTAAGTACCCTGGGTCAGGAGGAATGCTGTTACTATAAGAAAGAGCAGCAGTTCCTGCAGAGTACTCCTAAGACTTAAAACTACTGAGACCCTGTTGCCTGAGTTTAAAACTCCTGATCTGTAAAAAAACCTCTACAGCTTTTCAAACCAATACTCCCTGTCCATTCTCCCATTTTTCCTCCAGAGCACTTTGTCACCACATGATGGCCAGTTGCAGACATGTGCAAACTCACTGGGAACCAAGTCCTTAGGACCAAACCTCCTGTTCAGCTTCTGTAAGGTCAAAGAAACACAGTTTGACAGAAAAAAACAAGTCAGATCCTGTGGCAACACTGGAGAGCAAAGTCCTGACTGTTTTCCCTAAAGCCTCTGCTGTCTTCAGGTTGAAATGCAGCTTGATTTCAAGCAGCCAGACCCATGAACACCCTGAAGCAGTGGAATTGACTTTGTTGTCAGGGTTGCACCCATGAGACCTACCATGAAAATACTACTGATTTTGCCATGGCTGATGGGAACAGAGTGCTTTGCATGCCTGTTTGTGACAGCAATGCACTCTTAAAAACCAGCACCCACAGCTGTCCCACACATAGGGAAGAGATGGGAGATATGTTGTCCCCAGTTTTGAGGACACTAGAGTTATCATTCAGGGCAAGCTTCTGGGACTGGGGAAGAGCAACACCAGCTCTTCTCCATGAAAGTTTTTCCTCCTCTTTTAAGTTCTCTTAGCTGTAAGTGTGGTGTGGCCACTGCATGATGAAAAAGGATGGGGAGGTGACATGACCCTCCTAAAGGAGTTAGGGTGTGCTCCAGGCCTAGTCTAATACCTGCTGGGTCAGGCTCCTGGAGGCAGCAGGGAAGCTCTGGAGGACATATTGTGCTGGCCCTGGCAACTCCTTCCAAATCCAGTTCATCATGGCTCGATTTTTATAGCTACAAAATCAAGATAAGGACATTGATTCTACTTTTGCAGAACACCAGGAGTTCTGCTGGTGAAAAGCAACATACCAAAGCAAGTCTGATATCCGGGAGATGTCAATGCAAACTCTCAACACACTCTGGACTTTTCACCTCAATTTCCCTGCCTATGAAAGCAGGACTGTAGCATGCATCTGGCTTTGCAAAGGTGAGGCTGGATTATTGATTGACAAGGTAGAGCCACTACCTTGAACCAAAGTCATCCTGGTGTAATGTTGTTTAAGCAACTGAGTTGAAACCAGGAATGACTTTGTCCTGTCACCAGAGCCAAGGCATTGTCTTGACCTTTGCAGCTATTGAGGCTGTCCACTTCAGGTTACTTCAGAATTTCAGGTGAGACCTTAGCCTAGCTGACAGCTTTGAAAAGACAATCAAGCAAGTAGAAGAGATACATAGAAGGGTGAAAAGTGAGTGCTAAGAACATTGCTCCTGACCTTTTAAATGGGATTTTACAGCCATGGTTTGGCTGAACTTGGGGCCTGACTGCTGCAGTGCCACAAACTTCTGTCAAGTTATTTCTGAAGTGCCATGGTATAAGCAAGAGACAACATCATCCACCCCCAGCATGTACAACTGAACAGGGGATTTGCAACCTGGTGTGAGAAAGCAGGGAAGGAGGATGTTACTATGAAGGGTGGGATGTGGAGTATAAAGAGTCTGTGGGAAAGGGCAGTTCTTTTTACTGGAATGAATCTCTCACGTGACTGTGGCATTCTCCCCTTATGTTCAGATGGGTTTCATTTATCAGTCCTAAAGGAAATAAATAAACTGAGAGTGATGCTTTTCTGACTGTCGTGGTAAATCAGGCGTCATTTCACTGCAATCAATGAACTTCCACCAGCAGAGAGTTGATGCGAAAGAGATGACCATTAACCCCAGAGTACCTAACCTTCCAGCCATTCCCAATCCCTTCCAGATCTGAAAATCAGCTGTTCTTTTTTGGCTCTCAGAGGAACCCCAGGAAGAAAAAGCCTGTAGTCAGACTGTAGCTGCTGAGGCATGACGCAAATTAGACGCCAGTCTCACTTCTCCACAGCAGTGTCAGCTCCTGCAGGGCTAAGCATAAGACACTGAAAAAGCATGGGGAGAAGGGATATTGAGCCAAACCTGGTCACAGCTCCAATCCAATCCACCCTGAGCAAGGATAGAATGAAAACAAGGACAAAGAAAATGTCTGCTGTCTTCTAGTACTCCTGTGATGGGTTACAGGTCCCTGGCCAGCCAGTCAGGAGTTTGTTTTGACAAAAATTTATGCCCAAGGCTTTCTCACAAGCAGAGTCTTTAAGCCCCTTCTCTTTAGTGGCACCAAGTGACACTTGACTGTAGCTGAGGAAAGACCTCCTGAAATGAAGAAACCAGATTTTTGCTGATGGCAGTCATTTGTTGTATTTCACAGGTGAACCACAGAAATTCTTCTTAGGGAAGCAAATGGGAATATTTCAAGGTCTGCCATCATTCCATAGGATGGAAAGACAAAGACAGTGAATAGACTTCTAAACAACAGTCTGAAGAAATCTCCTCCTTCCACACATGCTGGTGAGCTAGGTCCATACATGCCAGCAAATTCCCCTCTCTCTGAAGGAGGACCAGCAAGCAACTCATCCATCCCACAGATGTGAGTTCCTACTGATCAAGCTGGCTAGAGTGCCAGACTGCTTTGGGACAGCTTAAACACATTCTTGCCTCAGTTATTTATGCTGCCACTTCAGGCTAAACATGGCAGCTGCTTAGAAACGGGCAACACTGAGGGGAGGATTGAGGGAGGCTGCTTTATTTAATTCAGAATCATTGGGGAAGACTAAGAAGATAGAAAACAGTTCTTTGCGCTAGAATTTTCTGAAGTTCTGGGGCTAGAGACATTTAGAGCCATCATGTGTCTCAATGGTGGAGACCTCTGCAGCTCATCATAATGCTGCCTTCCCCACAACACAGAGGCAGCTGATCCCTTGCTGGGACCTTGGCTTAGTGCTGAATGAGAAATCAACACCTGCTGCACAGCCACCAGCACCTTGGATTTGCATTACAGATCTGCCATCCGAACATGCCATCAGCCTAATGCTGTTTAGACTGGAGGAGATCGCTTTCCTGGGAGGTGCATTTCCAAGAACCTGGGAGCCAACGTGCTGCTGCTCTGCCCCCAAGACAGCAGCAATAGACAGAGGATGATGCTTTAAGGAACAGCATATTCATTCTAGTTTTCATCTGGTACTAAATACCTAAGCCTCCACCTGCCTGAATTCTCTTCCACCCTTGCCAGAAATCTGCTGGAGAGGAAACTAAAAAAAGGAAGATGAGGCAAAATAAAGCAAACTGCCAGGGAAAAATGTCCAAAAAGCTAGCCCAGAGGACAGGGGAGAATCGAGGTCTCCACAGATGAGTGCTTTTAATTAGGAAGAGGGCTGAACAGCAAGGAGCTTATGCTAATGAGTAGTCTCTTTTAATCAGCTTATATTTTAAAAACAGCATTTTTTAACAGTCAAAATAGTTCTGAAAAATGGTAATTATCAGAAACACATTAACATGGAGCGGGTGGGCTAGCAGGATGAAATGATGGAGTCTGCTGTCTGACAGAAGGGGACAGCATTGCTGTGCAGGGTGATGCAGAGATGAGGTGGGAGGGCTTCCAGGGCTATGGCTACTACCCCTGACATTCCTGGCCTATGAATCTTCCTTTCCTCCCTGTTCTAATTAATTCTTTTTGTACCCCACATGTTCACCACTGTCTTCTTCTTTCCTCCCATTGGTGAATTCTTCCTCTGCACACAGAGATGACCTTGCCCTTTGCTTGTCTCTATCTCCTCACCTTTCCCCTGCCTGCTCCTCCAAGTACTACCCTGCAAAAGCGTGGTGCAGAGGCCTCTTCCTGCTTGTGCTACAAACACTGCCATGTTGTAGTCTCTGCTGAATGTGGATGCTGCTTGTCTGGAGAATATATTTACTGTGTACTGTGTGTACACCCTCCAACAAGATAAAGTGAGCCTTTGCAGTCCATGCCTGAGGTGTCCAAACTGATTCCACAGCTGACCCCTTCCAAACAGTGAGTCCCTGTACTCTTAGCCAGCTTTCTTGGAGATTGGCACATATTTGCACGCAGTGGAGTACAGAGAAACTCCCCTCTCTTTACAACTTCTTTCTTTCAGCACCCTGTCCTCTCTTCTGGAAAGGGATGCTCTACCAGAAATGTGCAGGATTCCCATCACCTATACGCCCTCACTCTACCCTGCCCACGTGAGTCTTTGTAACAGCCTGCCTACCTCTCCAAATGGTTCAACACCCACCAATATTTCAAGTCGATGTTACCAAGTGAAATGAACACCAGTTCGCAGTATCCTACTTTGTCTGAGGAAACAGATCCAGGCATGTGAAGCCATCTGCTCTTGTAGGGTTGCCATCCTCATATTTCTCTGTACTATGTGCAATAAAGAGCGTTACCAGACATCACTCTCAAGCTCACAACAACCTTGGGGCAGAAAACAGGAGGGGGGGAGGCAGCACATCCAACACGTCACATATGGTGGGGTGAAAGGAGAGAGACAGAGAAAATATACACCAAAGGATGGATAGAGTGACAGGCTGCCTGATGTTTTCATGTGCAGTGGAAGGTGCTGTGATTCTCCTGTCTGAAGCTGGCTTAATTCTAAATGTTTTTCCAAGATTCCTGCAGCGAAGTAGAAAACCAGTTCAGCCATGTCTTCTTGCCAGTCTTGACGCCAGAATACAGACTGTAGCCTGTACAGCTGTAACTGTCCCATACAGGAAGAGCTGGCTTTTATCCACCACTTAAGACTGAGCAAAGTCTCCTTGGTGCCCTTGGGCTCAGCTTATGTATGGCCAAGGCCCAGGCACGTGGCAAGTCCTGTTCTGACTGAGCAAATGTCACTTGGTAGCAGGACAGCTTCAGCCCCTGCAGCTACTGTACCATGATCTCTGCTCTGATCACCCTCTCCAGCTTCTCAGGTACAAGCTCCCAAGTGAAGGGACCTAAGGGCATCCAACTGACCAACACAACTGTGCTTCAAAGAGTTGCTGCCTCTCTGGGAATCAAGCTTATGGTTTACCAATCTCATGGCAGTGAAGGATCAGACTGGGCTTACAACTCTAGTTTTACAGGATGAGAAATCAATCAACCACAATTTTGACCCACTCAAAAAGATACTGCCTTTTGAAATAATCACTGTACCAATGTGTATGACATTAGCACAATAACTTGGTGTCAAAGCCTGAGATTTTAGATGTATGTTTATGCATGACATATCATCTTCCCATGTAATCCCCTGCTCTACTTCCTCACCTCTGTGTTTGAGGGCAGGCATTTCTTTGGTGAAAGGAAGCAACAGTAAAGCTGATTATTTTACAGCTGCATCTGTAAATTGTGGTGTCCAGGGCTAGGCAAGGAAAAGCAACACCTTGGGACACGACCTGCTCACACCTCAAAGGCAGGTTCATACAGATCTGCAGTAACAACTTGAGTCAGAAGACATCCAAAAAAAATGGCATTCTGTACCATTTGACTATGCTCCTCCACCGAGACCGTGACACTGCTGATCCCCCTCTTGATTTGAGGAACATGTGATTTAAGGACATGAAGACCTGCAGGAGTGAGGAAGATTAACTGCAATGCAAAACCAATACTATGATCCCCGAGACCATTAAAGATTCCATATCATGCTGCATTTTTCTCCTTCACAACATTTTTAAACTCACATCAATTTTCCATACCGTATTAGATGCATTAGTAGTAATGGCTATTTATAGAGCTCTAGTATACAGAGCAGTTCAGGCTGCTGTACAAGGGAAAAAAAAGAAGACTGTAATGCTTAAAGGCTACAGTCTAAACAGTGAACTAAATGCCAGCGCATATAAGGTTAAATATCCTAAATAGGTTCCTCCCATTGACAGGTGACGAGTTTGTTATTAATTCAGTGTAGAGGTAGAAAGCGTTAAAATAAATGTTAAAATAAATTACATGGTAAAATAGATTACACAAACTGAGCACATTAATATGCACTAATAGAGGTTGTTTCTATAACAGGATTCTTTGTTCTGGAGCAAAATGCCTCAGAATTACAGGCAGGCCAAAACAAAAGCCCCCTGCTGTTGTAGTGAAAGCTGGACTGGGATTATAAACAGGATTTTCAAAGCAAAGTTGTTCCTTTCCAACAGAATTGTGCTACTGAGAACCAGTTGGACTGGTGTCCCAAGGCTGAGCTCCTCTCCACTTTGAATGGATGGGCAAAAGCATCATGTTGAGATACCCTGTCCTATATCATCTGATGGGAGTGCATGTGCCTACTGTCTGCCTTGGGCAGTGGTGCAGGCTGAGCGTAAAACAGCACCATCTGTTTTGGGCTGCCAGCCTGTGCCTCAGCACTGGAACAGGGGGTCTGCATGCACCAGGGAGGGAAAGGCAATCTCACTGTCTCCTTCAGGAGGGGAAATCAGCAGCTGTGCTCTGAGCTAGCAGCAAAGAAAGACTCCCCAAAAGCAAATTCAGCTGTGGTACTTGATTTGCAGTGATAGCACACCCCCTCCCTGCAGCTGCCTCAGCTCTGGGTCCCAATCTGGACAGATCATATGCAAGGGTCACAGAGCACCCAGTGCCTGCAGGTCCATCTTGGCCTTTGGCCTCTCTGCTGAGGCACTGGCAGGTGTCCCACCTGGGCTCCAAGTAGAGAAGTGGACCAGGAGAGGACAACTCCCACCAAGAGTTCAATCAAAAGCCACGTATCAAGAGCCACCGATCAGGAAAGCTGCACCAGTGCTGGTGCTTCATGTCTAAGCCCAAGAGGGAAGTAAATCCATCTTCCTACTACTTCATATTCCATGACCCTACAGAGTGGAAAAGCTGTGAAAGCTAAATTTGATCCTTCTTGCTGGAACCATAGAAACTGGTGCAGTGAATCAAGTGGAAGCACAACAACATAATGGTGACCTCATAAAGTGATATTTCTGAGCATTTAAAGTGTATAAACATATTTATTTAGAGTGAAGGGAAGTGATCTTACATAAAGCAAAACAAAGATGACACAGATACAGGTAACCATGTATCCCTGTAACCACGGGCAAAGGTCTCCCAGTCTTCTCAGCCGCCTCCTCTTCTTCTTACTCCCAATTAGCCAGCCTTACAAGATCTTATCTGTTCCCTAGTCGTTCCCTTCTCATTACTCCACCCTGTGTGCTTCTGTGAGATCTAAGAAGAGAACTAATAAGGTGCCTGCTGCAAAACAAGCAGGGATCCTGGCTTCATTCCTGTACCACTAAGCAAATAGTTTCAGTGATAAATAAATAAAGCTATTCACAGAGAATCCTCACTTCAGCTTAACTGGGCTTTCACTGTGTCTACAAACCTGCCATTGTTCCATATACTTGAAAACACAGCTACTAGCTTTCCTCCCTATTTCTCCATTTTAAGATAAGTAGGAAAGGCCATTTATTTGTTAAAATTTTATAACTCAAAGCTCATGTCTCCTTCTTCAGCCTTTAAAAGCACCCAGCCCTGGGTGAGAAATGACCAGCTGCAGGCAGCCCGAACAGGCCAATGTTCATTAAATGTCTTATTCAACCCCAAACCTCATGAATTGTTTAATGTACAATGGAGACAAAAGCCTTATTTTTTTCATGTGTCAGCTCTTGTTAAGCGGCTCCCTGCCCATCTTGCTGCTGGCTATAAACAGGATTAAAAATCCCCGTAGTTAGAGGCAGGGAATGTGTGCACACTTCACACTCTGGCAAACGCGTGCAGAGGACAGGGTGGCACACCCCCCACACAGCCCCACGCGTGTGTGCCCAAGCAGGAACCTCCTCATGCCAGCCCTGCCAAGCACATTTATTCCCTGGGAAAAGCAGATGCACCTATCAAGGCATTCCAGAATGGAGAGCCTGGGGTGCCTGCATACCTCAGGTGACAAATACATCCCTCCCAAGAGCTATGTATTGCTCATCTGCATTGGGTCACTTCCCTCCATCTTCTATATGCAGGAATGAAAAAGCTGCAGCTTTCCTAGAGAGGAGGATGCGCTCCTGGTCTGCTTTTCCCAGCCCTCGTGCAGCATGTCCAACATTAGATGTCTTGAACCTGACTTCTTTGAGGAAGCCTACCAGGTGCTGGGTACCACATGGCCGAGGGAGGCCCTCAAGAAGCATCTTGTACCTCTTCTCCAGAAACTTCTGGAAATACAGCCAACACCTCCCACACCTCCTCTCCTCCATGTGTAAGAACACATGCCAACCCTGTGGGCTTGCACACACACAGGCAGAGAGGCAAGTGCACAGGTGAGCGGGGCATCTGGCTTCCTGCGAGATCCCTTCGAGCCCACGGTCAGCCTGGAGGCGTGAACCCCAAGGCAGCAGCTTCAAGAACAGCACAGCCACCTTGGCCAGCATCCCAGAAGGCTGCCAACCACCCTGGCTGAAGGGAGGAAAGAGGGAGGAAAGTTTGCAGCTCCAGTGTGGCTGTACCAATGTCCAGGTTTTGGTGGGACTCTTTTTGGTTTCCTCTCCATCCCCAGCAGTAGTGAGGACCATGACCGTTTCCAACAGAAATGATGCTGTAGACTTCAGAATGCCAACCAGCTGTTGGGGTGATGTCAGGGTGCCAACCTGGCAGAAAACTGGGCAGCATGAAGAGGAGGGGAAGCAGGAGAGACAGTAGAATGTCCTTGGGCATGACAAATTGACCAGGGACAGTAAAGAGGCAGCTTGTTGATGTGCAGTGCAGGAGGGGGGATGTGCCTTTAATGCAGCTTGCTGCCAGGGAAAGGGGGATGCCAAGTTGTCCTTTCTCCCTGCTCATCCCCATGGACGCAGAAATTACATCCATGGCAAGTGGATGCCATCCTCTAGAAAATGCCATCTGGAGAACATTACTGGGTTACCTGGACAGACATCACAGGACTCTGCAAAACCTGGAGCTAAACAGCACTTGAAACTCATGTCAAATGGTGCTTTAGGAGGTAATAGCTTGCAGGGCTATGGCTAGGTGTTTTTTTTTTTTCCTCACTCAAATCAGGAGGAAGCTGTACTGCTGACCAAACCCACTTATGAGTTACAAAGTGAGTGAGAAAATAAAAGCATCTGATGAAAGCTAGCATTTTTGTGATAGGAAAGGAAATAGCCATCTCTCATGCTTATTTGTTATTTGGGAATATTGATGTATTTTCTGGCAGCAAATAATCTTTTCCTCACACATTAAACATATTGTGAATATTGCAGTCAGCTGTAAAATCCACCATTCCCTCCTACATACCACCGGACTGTAACATCTGCATCACTAACAAAATCAGCACAGCACAAATCACGTGTATGATGGAAACAGTGGAAAATGTGCAAGCATGAGTAGGGATTGAGGATGAGCTTATGTGAGGGGCTGTGGAAAGCAGACCAGAACCACCAGTGCTTCTCAGCAAAGCTCATGGCCAGCATGATGCACTGAGAGGTTCAGGAGGTGACACAGTCTGACTGAGCTGGCACCTATTTGTGGGTGGGCCACTCAAGGATTTTGGTAGGTAAATTAGTGTGTGATTTATCCAACTTGACTCAGCTAATTAAGGGCCAGCAAAAAACAGAATCTATGAGTCAGACAGTAGTTGGCAGCACAAAATGCAAATTTCCCAACCCAACAGACCATTTCAAATTCACCTTTGACAGGAATACTCATATTAGCAATATCCTCTTTGTGAGTATTTGCTCTACTCAAGCTAGAGTGCTTGCAGAGAGGGATAGCAGAACGGCTGCAAATATCATCAATTTAAGATTTGCTTTTGAATTGGAACAAAATAATTATGAATATCCCTCTGCTTCTCTTTGATGGTGCCTCTAGCCACCTTAGAAACCATCAGTCATGTTCTTGGCACTGCTCACAGCTGTGCCTGTCTGCACCTTCCCCCATGTCCCCTTCTCCACCTATCAGGCTTGTTTCCTCAACTACAATACACCTGATGACCTCTCTGGCATTCTCCCTGCAGAAACACTCCCAATCCCATTGCCTTTGTCTAGCCACCAACAAACTCCAGCAGAACACAAAACAAACGGCGATACCCCCAATCCCAAGTGACACCAACCACATCCCTGTGAGTGCAATAAATGCATTCCCAGAGCTGTATGCATCCCTCTCATACTCTGCAGCAATGTTGCAGCTCCATCCATTTCCACCCCTCCTCAGGACTGTCTCACAAAGCCTTGCTCACGCAAGTAATCCCATTAAACCCGATGGGCTAGTTGCCTAAGCACCGATTTACGGGATCATGCTCTTAAAGGCTAAGCTCTTCAGTGAAGGGACCCGAGGAGTCCCTTGTAAATTGCCCACAAAGCCCTACAGCCACCACTGGCCTGCTGAAACCCGGTGTTATTTGCAGGAGATCAAAGTCCTGTCAGGTCATGTTGACTTCTATTAATGGAAGCTGAGATGCTCAGCTGCACTTCTAGGTGTCAGGCCTGTAAATGATGAACTCTTACAGACGTGTTTCACCTGGTAGGTTTTTCAAGGAGCTGTCAATTGGCACCGAGCAGAATTCAGAAGAAAGTCTGATTTGCCCTATATCCCGAAGACACCAAGTTTTCCTGTTTTGCCCAGCTAAAACTGCAGTGTCAGCACAGGCTGAGGTCTCAGGACAAAGGTCTTTTGGGTGCACTGGGGTGTGATGGGCACGTTGGAAGGGGCCTGCCTGGATATGCTGCTTCCTTCTCTTTAAAAAAAAAATTTGCCCTGGCAAAGGCCTATTCAGGTGACAGAAAGACATGGGGAAATGGGAACAAAATGTGCACACTGTTCTTATTGAAGAAGACCCAGTATAACAGCATAATTAATAAACCTTCACAGACCTCTATTAATAGCTCCTGAAACCTGAGCAAGGAACGCAGCGGTGGTTTTGCCAGGGCTCATTCTGCAAGGGTGAAATTCTTTTGCTTACTGTTTTCACATTTGTCATTGCCATGGTCCATCAAGCTTAGCAGTAAAGGCAGTAAAGGAAAGCAGGGGACCAGGGGAGAAAGGAGACGGGGAAATCCTGGCCTGTGGCTGAGCACATTTTGATGGCTTTACAAGCACAGAGGCTGGATGAAGTCATGTTGCAAAATTACTTGTCCATTCATGCATAGGGTTGAGGAGGAATCCTATACAACTAAATTAAATTTAAATTATCATATGCCAAATTGACATTAATATTTGGGGCAAAGGATCATTTTTTTTCAGGCAGTGCATTGATTTATTTTTAAATACTAATAAATTCCTCCTGCCTCACTGGACATTGATGGCATATCCCCCTTAGCTCCTACCTTGTGTAAGGCTAGCCTTGCACACAAAAGAGAGGGCTTGACTTTGCAAGCCAAGAGTCGGCACCTCAGAAAGGGCAGACAGAGCCTCAAAAGCAACAGAGACCCCTCAGCCAGAAGGCTTATTGAGGTAAATGTATTTCTCCCTCTCCCCTTTTTTTACAGACATGTCTTCCCTAAACCCCACCTGCCTGCCAAGAGGGTCCCTGGGGCTGTGCAGGGACCCTGAGCAGCAGCACATGTCTGGGCAGTGCCAGGAGAGGGTGGGCTGGGAGCCTGCCACCAGTGTCCTGGTCCTCTCAGTTCAGCCCCCCTCCCCTGCAATCCCCACAGGTTTCATTGCTGAATGCCTCAGCCCCTAGAGTACCACAGTAATTTGGCACTGATGCCTTAGTCACTTAATTATTCTTTTCAAAGGAGCCTTTGAATTTCTTTTTCCCAACCTTGCCTTCTTTCCTCTCCCTCCCTTTTCCCTCTACACATTTTGACTCAATAGTTTTCCTTGAAATTGTATAAACTTGTTGTTTATTTCTTGCCATCTAGCATGCTGTGATCTATCTTTCATTGTTAATATTTTTTTTCTCAGCAGCGTCCCTGTTGCCTGTCTCTGAGTTCATTCTGTTCCCTCTTTCAGCAGCACTATATTTTTCTTCTCAGTATTTTTGCTTAGCTCTATTAACTTTTATTTATTTTTCTTTCACTCCTTCATCATGTTTCTTTTCTTAGTTGCTGTGCACCATCTGTATATCTGTTTCTGCCTCTCTCATGCTCCCACAACTAGATTACTCTCTGCCTGCCTTTGATTACCACAGCCCCCTTGTCTCCCCTCCCCACACACTCCTCTCCCTAATAAGAGCTATCTAAAACCAGCCGTGCCCCTTCTTGGGTTCCCTCCTCTGGTTCCCAGCTGTTGCCTGTGAAAAATACCTGTGTAGGAGTGTTGACATCATGAGCTCTTGCAAGCCAGAGAGCACCTGAGTCAAGAAGACTCAAGATGCAGTAAGAGATGATGAGCTCAATGTATGATTTTTCCAAAGCATGCATATTTCTAATTCTGCATTTTCTGAGAGAGAGAGGGGAAAAAAAAATTTAAAAAAAAAAAAAAATCCCTCCTGCTCTAGGCATGTCTTATCTGCTTTTGAACATCTCACTATGCAAACAAATTAGTTTCTCCTAATAAAGGTTAGAAAGCGAAAAATAAGCCTGAGAATGGAAATCTAAACTTAGCTGTAACTGAAGAATTATGATCGATGCCTTCAAAGTAAATGAAATGTACCATCTGAAGAGCTGTGTGCACCAAGGAAGCATAAATGTCCTCCCTGTTCCCAGCACCTCGGCTGTCTCCCTACACCTCTGCACCTCCTTCAACCAGGAACAGCTCTAACAGAGTCCCCAGTTACTGTCTTTGCAAAGCACTATAAAAATAGATGCCAGGAGAGCATCCTGTGACTGCTGCTCCAGAGCTCTGACCACCAGCTGCAGACTGCGTGTGAAGGACAGAGCGATGCAGCTGCAGGGGACGGGGCTGCAGAGGCCACTGGAGTGGGGGCTGCTAGGGAGTAAAAATGGCCAAGAACCAGGCTGGAGCAGACTGCTTTTTAAAAACAAGCATTTGCAGCTGTGTGGGCAGGTCACTCTCTGACTCCCTGTTGGGAACAGGTCCTTTCCTGGGCAGTCTGGACACAAGCATCCCTGCTGCCTTCCCTCTCCTGAGGCTGTGCTTAGACTCACTGGGGAAATAAAGGGAAGGCTCAATCTGGCTTGAAGCATCTCTGGGCTTTGCTGCCCACTCTGTATGTCCCCACCCTGCAGAGAGAGCCTGTGGGGAGGAAGCAGGAGCTGCCCCAGGGCACACAAACAACCTGGTCCACGCACATCTTGGAGAAAAAGCCTACCAGCTGACAGAGCTGGTTACAGGCACCCACATTTATCCAGCCCACGAACGGAAAACGAAGCTGAAGTGAGAAATGAAGTTCATTTTCTCCTCCTTGCCTTTTCCAGAATCAGACTAAAACTCATCAGGGTCACAACTATATGGATTACAGCCAAGGAGAAAGGTTATTGATGTGCCTCTAAGAAATAAAAACGAAGTTGAGGAAAAAACAACCCAGCACACAGGCAGCAAAGCTGGAATTGAGAAGATATGCCATTCATGCATCCCAAGTTAACAGGAATGAACCAAAATCTTCTTCCAAATGTCAGCAAGGTTCAAAACAACCCAGAGTGAAAACTACATCTCAAACCCAGACACTCACTAATGCAATTCTGAATCATAATATCCTTAAATCTCACCGTGGGCAGGCAGAACGGTAGGTAAAACTGACATGCCATTTTGGTTTCTGAAATCCCCTATTTTTTTAGACTATCTTCAACAAACTAGGAATCGTTTCTGAATTTTACACCAGGGCATTTAAGAACATATTTGTATCTACATATGCATATGCATGTGTGGGCATGTATGAAGGCAGGCTGATATACATGTGCATCTACATCTATTCACACACATATATTAGAAACCCAGGGGTTCCTTGCCAGATGTACACACTATGGTACTGGGCTTCCCCTTGGCCCAGTGTCTTCATTTGTGCCACACAGACTTCACCGTTTCTGCACTCAGATATCCCATATTCTCATTATCCTCAGACTCACCGAGCCTGGCTGTCTCCCCTGGAGGCTGCTCAGCACAGAAATTTGTGCTTAGCTGAATTTTCACCATAGCTTTGCAATTCACCTTTACAAAAATAAACTCTCCTACGTGGAACTTTTGCAATCAGCACAGAGACCAGAACAAACAAACAGGAAAACAGTCCCGTCAGCAATTTTCCAGCCATGTAAACTGTTCACTCAGAGCTGGTGGAAAAAATGGCCACCATGGTCCCAACCACGGGCCCTGAGCCGATGCTCCTCTCCCGCTCAGTCGGCGCTCCCCTGTTTATCCGATCTAATGCAATAAAATGCGTAATTAATTTCTAAACGCTTCCGTTGAACGGTGCAATTTGTCAAGTCGAGTTGTTAATAGAATTAAGCTTTTTATCAGCGATTAGCAAAAGAAGGTAAAAAAAAAAAAAATTAATTACGGAATTGTATGCCTCCCTGCTTCAAAGCCAGGTTTGGGATTAAATGTTTGATAAAGGTTCCCTGGCACGTTATAAAACATTTAGCAAAAGCTGCTTTCCCCACGGTGTTTTCTGCAAAACAGCCTTTGTGCAAGAGGGGGGAGGCAGAGGGAGGAGGGTGCAGGCAGTACAGTTGATCACATGGAGAAGGGGGGCTGGCTTCAAATAGTGCAGAACTTATTGTATGGGAACACACCCCCATATTGTATTCTGCTGGCATCACATCCTGCCTGCCTTGACCTCTCAAGCATCTCTCTGTTGTTTGTATAGATAACCAACAGTGACAGGGAATTACAGGCAATATTGGTTATTTCTGCCTGTGTGTCAAGAGGTGTCTCAGGCCCTGGCCTCAGTGGAAGGACTGTACAGCCCTATGAAATGAGGCAGCACACACAGCTCGTGCTGGTTACATGGGAGGCCCCCCTTACAGCCCTTCTCATTCTGGTGAATCCGTTCCTTGTGGAGGGCAGACTATGAAGACATATAGAGTATGCCATGAGGTCAAGCCACCAGCGCCTTCTGCAATGTAGCTATTGCTGGATCATCACTAAATCCACGTGCCTTGGCCGCAGGGAGGAGAGGTGAGCAAAGCACAGCAGAGCTGGGGCTGCAGAGACTTCACCTCCACAGCACAAAAAGGAGATGCAGCCTCATCCTTTCCATGGAGCCTGTCTGCACAGACAGGGGCTGAGGGCTGAGAACCCAAGTGTACTCTGCAAGGAATGCCACCTCCTCTGGGCCTCGTGCCACCTATTACTGAGGACAGAAATACAGCAATCTCCCTCTTCCCTGCAAATTATACTGTCTGTTTACACCTGACTTCCACAGACACGAATGAAACCCATGCCTGAGGGACCTTGTTTTTGAACAGTCTCGCCCAGGTGTTTCCCTGCCAAGGCCCAGCTCTCTGGCACTTTTCTAAACCATATATATTCAGTTTCTCCATGGACCCATCTCGGGTTTACCAACAATGAAGGAAGGGACCCTTTCTTATAGGGGCAGGCTGAGAATTACCATTGTGGGGCATGTGTTAAGCAAGAGAGGGGCAGAAAACCCAGAGGATGTGCTAGGGGCTTTTTTGGAGAAGCTTACCTACACAGGGTAGGGAATGAAAAGCAGCAGTGGTGGGGAGCAAGGGCATGGGCAGAGCTGTCAAGAGAAGTGCTGGCTGAAGAGATCTGGGAGGCTGCAGGGCAGGAGGAGAGCGCTGCATCAACAGAGCTTTAAGGCACGATGCAGAATTAAACCCTGACAACAGTTATGTTTCCGTGCACACCAGCTTAATTAGCAGCACGAAGCTTTCTGACACCTCCATTTCACGCTGCCTTTAGAGTAAGTTTCTCAACACGCAGAATTTCTGGCAGCTCAGCACATGCTCTGTGCAATGGCTATGCAAAATGCAGGAAGGAAATGAGGAGGAGGTGAAATCTTTAATCTGATGCCTGATCCCACTGGCAAGGTAAAGGTACAAAGCTATTGGCACATTTAAGTGCTTCAAATCCTCACAATGAGACAGGACGGGAACACGAGGAGCTCTTGAGCAGCTTCCCCACCCCACATCAGCACCTCAGCTCCTGTTTTCTGCTCCTCAGAGATCTGGCCTCAGCAAGGATAGAGTGCCCAGGACAGACTTCTCATTCCAACCCTTGCATGTGTTAGCAGCCATGCTCTGAGGAGGAGCAATTATTGACAGACACAGCAAGGACTGGAGTACTGATGGACTACAGCCAAGACATAGGAGAATACTCAAGCACAGGGCCCAGCTCACACCACACACATCTATGCAAAATGCAACTCAGTTCAGTGTCTATTATTTCCTTTTAGGTACCCATCAGCTATCTAGGATTTTGATTTGGATTATTTTTCTTCTTTTGCTATTTGACCAAAATTATTGCATGCTCAGTCAGTTACTGGTCACCCCTTGAACCAGACTTGTCAATTCCTCCCTTTTCTTTCTCCTTCCCAGCTGTTTGAATTCTTCAGAAGCTGGTAGATTGTTATCATTCATGTCCCGTCTTAAGTTGCTACTTAGCCAACCTCGACATATTTAGTTCCTTTAATCTTCTTCCCTAATAAGTCAATCCTTCAGCCCTTTAATCATGCTAGCTGTGCTTCTGCAGATTCTCTCTGATTCGCCTGCACCTTCCTGGAGTTGGAGTGCCTAGAAAGCACAGCAGGCTTGGGAGCTGTGCTGAACAAGCCACTTCCTATGGGCATGAGGGCACGAGGCCACAGCCCACATTCTGTAGGGTTTGCTTCTCCTTCCTTCGCTGCTGTGCCCATTGCATCACTCTAAAGATCCTTGAGAAAAGCTCTCCTTGACAAAGCTTCAGTTATGACATGCTGTTAAAGTTGTTAAAATTTTCCCTTCATCTGCTCCACACTGGTCTCAGTGGGTTGCAGTTGATTTGCCCTATTTACCATAAGAGAACCAGCCAGCAAGCCCTTTCTGGCCCTGAATCTTTTCATTTGGAAGAGATCCATAAAGGGCTGCAAAAGGATTTTGCAAAGAAAAAGGCAGCCCCATCATACTCTCTTCTGAATCCTTGTGCTCTCCTCTCATATGGCATGAGTGTCATGCTGTAATGTCATCAGTTTGGGGTCTTGATATGGAAATTCATGAGTACTGTGAAAAGGAGGAGTCAGAAAAAGAATCGGGAGCCTCAGGCTGGACACCGGTCTTTTGAGTCAGCTTGTGAAAATCCTTTCCTTCCTCTGCAGTTCTGTTCCATGGAAGTAGAGTGGCACTTACTTCCTTTCCCATTCAAATACTCAAAGAAATCAAGCATTGAGAAATGTATTCAGGTTTTTCTTAATAGCTACAAATACCAGAATAATTTGATTCACAGATTTCTGCCAAATGTAGCCAGCATTTTGATTCAAAGCCTCTAAGTGGTTTTATTTCATTTCTGCTTCCATCAAAAGAATCCCACAACCAAGTTCAAGTATACTCAACAATCCTGAGTTCCCTTACTTAAACTGACATTGTTCTCAAGGAGATATCCTAGACAATACCCTATTTTGCTTTCCTTTAAGCCTCTATCTAAATTCTTTCACAGCAGTAAACACATGTTGCAAGTGCCTCTGCATAAAAGCTTATTATTCTCATTAGTAAAAGAAAAAGTGCTTGCAGAGGCAATAGACAATTTGGGAAGTGAATGCAAAAGTGTGCTCCCCCAAGGCAAGTTTCATTGTCATGCCCCTGGGGCCCTCTCTGCCAAGAAGAGGGATATACCAGCCTGTACACACAACAAGGACAGAACTATATTTTGGTGTTGATTTATACTGGAAAGCATACCAGTGTGTGTCACATTGATTTAAACTAAATTATCAAAAAAGAGAATATATAAATAAATAAATGCTACTCTGACAGCTCTGTGTGGGAGGTCTCTGCCCATTGTCATTTTAAACTTGGTAGTACTCTCACATAGGTGCACAGCTTAGCAGAACGTGACTCACATTCACATCCCTTGGACGCTCTTCAGCCCAGAGCTCTTTCTCTAGAGGGGAAAGGGCAAGACGGGATACAGCAACCTGTGTGGATTTGAATTCCCTGTTCTACTAATGACCTTCTCTGGGGGACAGGGCAGTTCTCATTGCCCCATGACAGCATCCCTGAAAGCCCAGTGGAGCCAGTCCCCAAGGAAGGGTTGCCATGGCAGGAACAAGTTGCTATGTCAATGTCACAGTGAAGTGACATGTGAAGGCACCAGCGTTGCCTCGTGATGCTCATGGAGTGATGCTCAAGCTCCTGAGTACTGTGTCTCAGCTCTTAAATGCCCGCGTGACATCACCATGGGGCTTCCCAATGAGACACAAGGGCAACCAGGTTCCAACTCAGTGTAGAAACCAGCTGCCTTCTTTCCCAGGGATGCCAGTATATGGGATACAATAAAAATCCTTGATTTGCTCGAATGCCTGCAGGGGTAGCCAGATGAAAATCAAAATAAGGAAAAAATTTCCTCTTCTTCAGCAAATAATCTTGTGGCACTTCTGTTCTTTTATTTCAGGCAAGCAACTTTTACGCCTTGGCTACTGAACACTCAGTCATTTCACAATGCAGTTCTAGTAGCCAGTTTCAGGACCACCAAAAAAAGATGTGGATGTTCAATTCATGTCACTTCAAATATTTAGGACACGATTTCAGCTCAAATCACATAAGGTTTGTTCACAAAAAAGCCCTTTCCCTAGCAGCTGGGGAGGGCCAAGGGTAGCTGAAAGAAGCTCTAATCAAATGTTTCAAGAGAAGCTGGCTGATAGGCACTGTGGTACAATTTATAGCTAGCTGGATGCAGGTACTGTAGTTTTGCAATCATGCCAGCTATCAATCAAGCTCTATTCTATCAGTCTTTTATGTCTTGTACTCCAAATTCCATGCCGAGCTTCCTCAATGAAAAAAAGTATTCTGGTAATTGCAGATGATTTTCCCATTGGATACTTTCATATAACACATTTAGGCAGGAGTGGTAGCTCTTGGGGTAAAATGGGTCTGGAACTGAGAAAGTGGGGCAGGAGTAAGGGGTACTGGCCCACCTGGGAGGCAGGTCTAGGAGAGCAGGAAGGGTTCAAAGCACTGGCCTCACCCTCGGAGTTGCCCAGCAACAAGACAGGGAGCTGCTGTCAAGGCAAAGCCTTCCTATTTCTCACCAACGCAACTTCCTAACCCTTTTCTGCCACTAAAACACCCTATGCTCAACAATGCATAAAAGCTCTGCAACTCTTCGTTTAGCTGCCTTGCCCATCTGTGGAGAGTTTCATGGATACTCAGCGCCCTCTGCCCTCTTAGACACAGTGACCAAAAGCCAGTGACAAGAAACCTGACACTTCATTATTGCAATTAATCTTTGTTAAACTGCCTCCTGGAAAGCCTCTCTCCATGGCATGGAGACCTGTCTTCTGGAGCAGCTGTTGGCCACTGCCATGCACAGGCAGCTTTGCCCCAAGGTAGCCAAGACACAGTGGTCAAAACAGTGTCACTCACCACAAACTCATTTTGAGCTGCCCTGGAGATGTCCCCACCCCAGGAACAGACTGGAGTGAAAATGAGAAGTTTAGCAATACTCAGTGCTAGAGCACACACTGCTGTCCACTGAAAGGTCTCCTACAAGGAGAAAATGTACCCATGCCCCAGCACTTCCTGAGCTTGGAATTCTGAGAACATAAATCCCTCCCTCCCAGAGAAGGCAGGAGTGGCTGATGTGCCAGGGGAAGGAAGCAAAGTCACATGCTGGACGTCATCTTAGCAGATGAAAACCCTATCTTATGGTTTGGCAGTGATCTCCTCGTAGGCCTAGAAGAGATTTATGTTACCTTGTTGGTGTGAGAACCACTGGATAATTGTCCAAAGGTTTTCTGGAAGCTGATTTAAAAGATATATCCCCAATTTTTGCCTCTGCCTAGCTTAAAAGCAGATAAACCCACCAGATTCTAGGGTTCGTTTTTATTTGAGTTTCCTGTCGGGAAGTGGGGAGATGTTTAATGGAGATAATTCCGAGCTGATTAAGGGATGGCATTGCTGCCAAGTTCATTATGAAATTGTATTTTATTTCATATCCCAACAAACTTGCATCTGCCTCTTCCATGATGCAGTAACTCTTTGAATTTACACATGTGCCAGGATGTGCAGGGCTCACAGAATTACCATCTGCTTCCCTGTCATAAGCAGCCCAGCGGCGTGCGTGCTGCTGAAACAACAGGCCGCTTTGGTAATAGGCTTTATTTTATTTCTTCCCCTGCCTTGCATGGATCAATTATACCTGTTCTGCTCTCCAGTAAGAGATTCCCAGCTGAGGAGGCCATAGTTGCCCTGCTGCAGCTGGGCACAGGGCCTCGCTCTTCCTGACAGTAGGGAAGCTGTTTTTCCTTACCACACATGTTGCAGCACCAAATCTGACAGACTTCGTAGTGCAGAACTTCCCCTCTCCTAGCTCTGGGCTCCCAACACTCTGCTCTGCCATATCACCATGAAGTACTTTTCAATTATTCCACTTTTGTTCTGTGTACGATCCATGTACAGATCCCCAGCTCTGGAAAAACTTGCAATTCTTCCTATCCAGAGCTTTCTTCTTCAGCTTCTTCCCCTCTTCCTAACAGCTGTCAATCTAGGCTAGAGGATAGCACTTTGTCAGCCCACCAGGACCTGAAGGTGCATACATTGACAAGGAGAGGAAGGTGCTCCAGAGGATGTGTTATTATCCACTGAGTGCTTTGCTGAAGGAAGGAGGGTAGACCTGTGCCAGAGGGAATGGGAGGAGGGACAGGAGAGAACCCAGCATGGGGCTTCCACAGCTCTCTCAGGGAAAGTTTGCATTTTGCTGCTTCTTCTCCTTGGGGTTGCAATTACTTGCAATGTTAAAACAACCTCAACTCCCATCCCCAACAGACACCATCCCCCTCCCCTCTGCTCCACACAAGAGGAAAATTGTGGAGAAATACTGCTTAATTATCACACCACGTAACTAATTAAAAGCTGAATGCTTGTGTGTGGTATGCTAATGGGGCATTAGAGAGCCAGCCTGCTTTGGTAAAGAGACATGAGCCCCCTCTTTCCCCTTTCACCTTACTGCGGGAGCTTCAGGCTGACAGGCACCTGGGATGAGGTGGGAATTTATTATGCTGCCTTCAAGTTCACAGCTTTACAGAGGGCACCAAGGTCAAGCAACTTGATCAGTGCAGAGAGAGAAATCACCTGTGCAGGCGCCAGGAGCAAGCTACATAGTGTGGGTGGCTTGCTATGGAAATTACATACACAGTGAGGCTTCACATGTATCCTTATGCCTATTTATTTTCTTTAAGGGGTTGGTAGGAAACAAGAGAGTCTCTGAAAGAAAATGTTTATTGCATTCCCTCCTCATTGCAGGGGGGTTAAACTAGATGACCTTAAAAGATCCCTTCCAACCCAAACTATTCTATGATTCTAAGAGGTGTATATTGAGTATAGACAAGCACACTCCAACTCCCCTTCTCCTACTATGTCATTACACCATCTGGTGCCAAGTGCCAGCCCTCTCCTTTCAGCTGCTGTGCTTGAAGTCCATGTTTGCTTGTCCACTCACAGCCAGGACCACTGAACATGTTAATTAAGGAGAGTCTATTCAGCTTTGTCGAGTTTTTCTTAACCACCATGATAGTTGTACATACACCCAGAGATTTGTCCTGGCTCCTGTGCACTCTAGGAAGAGCCTGTGTGGTCTGGAGTGGCCAGACAGCCAACCCACCATGGTTTGGGGACAGTGAGGGACTCTACAGGGTAGCTGCAACAGCATACTGTATCAGTTCACACAATGGACTGTGAGGCTGATTCAGCCTTGGAAGAGCACTGGGGCTGAGCTGAGATTTTGTATGCCCAGCTATGTATGCTGGGCCTGCTGGGGGTGTTTCCCTGGTACCCTGTGCCAGACAGAGCTAGTGGCAGTCACCTCCCACCTTCACCCACAGAAAGCAGGTGTCCTGGGGGTATGTAGGATTTTCTACAGCCTGTTCTTCCTTGAAGGACATTGGGTGGAGACTAAAATAAAACTAAAGCCCCAGAAAAAAAAAAAAAAGGCGCATCGTCAGTGTCAGCAAAGAGAGGCAGGAATTTATCTTGGGTTAAGGGGATTGTTGTCTCCCTGTCAGCACTGCCTGCTACACTGTGCAGGTGGCTCTTGTGACATGTCCCATGAGCTGCAGACCCCATTGTGAGCGTCATGACTTCTTGAGGCACAGGCAGAACTGCTACAGGCCAGCATGCAGCCAACACTGCCATGAGACCTGAGGCCCATCAGTCAGCACAGTCCCACCTTGGAAAGGCTTTTATCCCATCTGCCCCACATCCCAGAGCCAGAGGGGAACAGATGGGGCTGGCTGGCTGGAGAAGGCACTCAGCAAGTGGTCATGCACTGCCTGTGAATCTCAGAGCTGACACTGTATTTTCCTCCTGCATGCTTCCAGTTGCCCACTTGTCCTTTGAGTGCCTGCCAACTGTGTTTGACAAGTCCAGGGGTGCCCAGATGCTCCCCTTCGCAACTCTTGGGATTTGTGTGATGAGCCAGGCTCCTCCACCAGATGCATCCCAGTCCACTGTTTACCACAACTCCTCTGCTGAGCAACCACAAATCGTTTCTTTCTAGCCATAATGCGACCTCAGACTCAGATTCTCATCCTCTCCTACCTCTGTCTGGAGGAGGCTTCTAGAACTTTCTTTCTCAATCACTAGCTCAACACCCTGTCCCAGGCTGATCTAACACTGTGTCAAGTGCCCACATTCCCAGCATGGCAGGAGGGAGCTCCTGCCTTGTGTTGATTCTGCTGCTGCGCATCAACACTAAAGCCACGTGGATGGCATGTCCCAGCAGAGAGAGGGAATGGCCAGTGGTGGCAAGGAAGGCAAGAACCCAGCCATGGTGCTCAAATGTGAAGGAGCTGAGACTGAGTACATCCCACCAAATTCATGCCAGAGAATGACAAGGATGAAGAAAGAGGCCAATGCCTCTTAAGGAACATACTATTCTTCACTGCTCTGAGATTTAAGTTCATGGCGAAGTACTTCTTTTCTGCCCTGTGCCCTGAAGATGAGCACAGCATTCCTTGTGACTGGCCTGCCCATGCCCCTTAGCTTCTCTCCAGCAAAGGACCTTCTTCTCCCCTACTCTGTTTGGTCCCAGCAGTTCATTTTGGCTAGCTCTCTCCAACCACCTGCTCTCCCACTGAGCACAGCATGGAGTGATGTTCTCATTCCCTCACTGTTACTCTGTCATCTCTGTCATTTCAGAGTTGATTCGTGACCATTCAGGTTTGGCAGAGCATGCTCACAATGTGTCTGAGCTTATGCTTGACCCTCTCTCCTATTTCCACCCAATTTGGTCCCGAACCATCAGCCTTACTTTATGGATCACCCCAAAGCCCCAGACTGTCAGAACAACTTCAATTACAGCAGCGATGGGCCCCGTGCCACCAGCAGCATCCGCGGCCTTCCAGCGGCTGACAAGGACTAATTAGGAAATGAAACATTAGTTAAGTCGCTCTCAATTAGGGCCAGGATAACGTTTTCCTGGCAGCACTGGGGCGCTTTAACTGCTGGTCCCATGATGACTGTGAGCACATCAGACTTGCTGAAGGAGCTTTAATGTTGAACATATGTTGCAGGATTACAGAAACCCTCTCAGCTGTGACATTTCGGTGTGCTCCCTGCTTTTTCTTTCCCCTGTAGCAAACAGGGAACAGTGAATGCCAGCACAGGAAAGCAAGAAAGGGGCTCAGAGCAATTAGCAGCAAGATATATACACATGCACGCATCTACATATGTGCACAAATCAAATATGTTCCTCTGAATGTACACATTCCACATTTTAATCAAACATCACCACACAGCATATTTATTCTTCCCTGCCTCTAGAAACACACCAGAGATGACAGATCATCACCCCATGTCAAAAGGCATGTTAGAAGCCAAGGGATCCCTGGCTACAGAAAACCACAAACAAAACAAAACCAACCAAACAAAATCCCACAACACACATGAGAAAAGAGCTCAGGAGAGAGGGAAGCTTGGACATTTTTCAAATGAAAGCCAGGTGCAGCTAAGTCTTGTATGGGAGCCTCAGAGGGACAGAAGGCAATAAACAAAAATGTAATCTACTGAAACAAAATGAAAACCTCAAATTAGAAAGGCTCAAGTTCCCTTGGAGGAAGGCATGGAAGAGGGAGGAGACTGTGAGAGGGTACTAAAAGTAAGGAAAATTTTATATTAAGAAATTACTCTGTGTGTCTGCATATTTTGTGCACAGTCATTTTACGTGGTGCAGCAATCTATGGAGACCAGCTGTAGTATGCATAGCTTTGCTGGGATTGAGGAACAGGACTGGGCTCTCACGTGCTGTCTCCTGGGAGGAGATGTAGGGCAGAGAGGCTGGGAAGCCAACTGCAACTGTAGATGAGTACATGCCACAATCTTTGGATTTGAGAAAGAATGGATCTGCATCTGCTTGAAAATTGGCTTTTGAAACACTTTTTAAATGGAAATTTCGGTTTCTAAATGAATTAAGAATCTGTTTTGTTTTCTTTTTTCCTCAAAAGAAAAGGAGAAGAATTTTCATATGGAAGAATTTCTTTTGCCTAAAAAGATGGAGAACCTTTTGACTCTTTGAAATCTGCTAAGAAAACTTTTGCAAGATCATCATCCCATTTCGGGGTAAATATCCACTTTCCCAATTGGTTTGAATGTAGCCCTTTCTGTGATCACGTCTCTTCAAAGCTGGGAAACTTTCCATTGAATTTGCTAGGCCAGAACTTTGCTGCCCAGGAAAAAAAAACAAGTCCAGAAACAGAATAATAGAGTATCTGAGACCTCTTCTGGCCCATGTAACTGGGATTCTGGACTGCACCAAACCCAGCTCTCTGTTGAGAGCATTACTATTACTATGCTCTGTTGAGAGCATTACTCTTCTTCTGCATTACTATTTGATGAAATACACCCTTGGCAGGGCAGATTTATCCAGAGCTCACCATATGCTCCTAATGCATCATAATTTCAGCACACAAAGGCACATACAAAAAGCCTGAGAAGAATTTTAACAGACCTGTGTCTAATATGGTTGCACCAAAACACTGATTGTGAGCCAGAATGAGATGTTACCAACATGCCACAAGAAACTGCTCTCTGCAAATGCACACCACACACACCCTGCTCCAAACCCATGCCTGTGTCAGCATGCAAAGCCTCTCCAGGAAAAGAGCACAGTTGTACACTCAGAAGTGACAGTAGCTATTTTCACATCAGCTTTACACCAGTGATACTAAGACCACAACCTGGCTTTTTGGCTTGCTTGAGGTCTTGGTTCTCCATCAGCTTTTACCATGTGTTGCCATTTACAGCTTTGCTGAACAAAAGCATCCAAGGAATCACCATGGCAGGGTTGCTGTTCATGTGCCCACACACGAGTGATGACACACATTGCTCAGCCACGCCGAATCTCATTCAGCAGGCAGCCCGTGGGAGGCCCTGCCAGAAGGCAACTTACACCCTCCTCATCAGGCTACTATCAGACTTTGCCTAATTTGGTTGTTGTAGCTACTTTCATGCTGTTTACACAAAACCTGCTTACAAGGCCCAGTATAATAAAAAAGAAAACGTTGCAATGTGCTCTTTTTTGATCCTATGAAATCAAATTTGTGTTTTTACCTATTCTTTCTTTTTTGAGGTGGTAATACCTGAATGTAAGCACACTTCCCACTGTGCTCCTGTTCTGGCTGAAACCCATAACCCTAGGGGGTGATTCTTATGGGCAAATATAAAGATATGTACATGCAACTAGCTGATCTATATCCACAGAGGCTCTGAAGGCACATGGCTCATTATTTCATCCATTACCTAAATCCTTCCAGTTCTGCATACCCTCCCTTGATCATTATGTCAGCCAAAATGGTGGGTGCCTCTAGGAACCTCCTCTCATGCAACAGTACCATAGAGTTGGAAATCCAATGAAAAAGTTTTGGTTTTTCTTTTACTTTGTCAGTATTGTTGGCATGTACTACCAAGTATTACTGAGGAGGAGTTAAGAATGGACTGACAGCAAGAATGAAGGAAGCAAAGGCCACATCCAGCACAGCCATCTTCACTCTTGTAGAGTCTTTCTTGGTACCATGATAAAAGTCTTTCACATCAGTCAGATATGAGTTTGTCATTTCAATACAGTCCTCTACAAAAATTTTCAGCAACTGCTGCAAGACTATTTACAGCGTAGAAAATTAAATAGTGTCTGTAGGATTGAGGCTTGTGTGTCATTTGCTATGCAGAACTTGCCTTTCTTACAGTGACGACAATCTCCACTATTAGTCTGCTTGAAAATTTACAGGAAAGCAGTTCAGAAGTGTGACCCAAACTTTGCCCATTGCCTTAGGGAAGCATCCATCTAGTCATCCATCCATCTAAGCTCATTCGTGTTGACAAAGGAAACAAAGCCAGAGAAACGTGAAATTATGGTTTTTGATACACACATGCAGGAAGAATCAGCAGCTCTACCAGGCAGTTTTCCTTGGAAACAAATTTAAGACCCCAAAAACCTTAAAGTAGTCTTTTCATGTGCAAATATTTAACTGAATTTGTTCCATAATAAAATTTCTAGGGGACAACCTTGCCACCCATGCCAGCCGAGGAATACATTACCTGGTGGGGTTAACAGGGTTCCCTGCTGCAGAAATAAATACATTAGGAGATGAGACACAAAAGGTTTCACAGCTCCTGATTTTCCTTTAATAATATTCCATTAAAAATGACTGAAAGGCAACTCTCCTCCTATAAATCAGATACCTCACTGATGCCTTTTAGTCCTGAAACAGGCCTTCTTTGGTTTTAATAGCTTCGCTTCCTTCCCTCTCTGTCTGTCTGTCTCCAGATATGGCTGATTTACCTGGATTAGCAGAGACATTGGCTCCACATTCTTCAAAAAGTGCTGATCAGGCTGAGCTGGCAAAAGATTAAAAGTCACACAAATTGCTTCTATCACTGAAGGAGTCTAATTGATTTTGGGAAAAAGTCTAAATCATGATCTGCTCTCTGCTGGTTGGACCCAATCTAGGGGAGGGGCATTGTTTTATGATGGGCAGGAGGAAAAATGTCTCCCTGGAGTCCAACAGTTTCTTCTCAGTGCAGTGAGATAAGCATCTCTCCTTTCCTTCTTATACTTCACTTTCTGTATGCCCTGCTTGGTGATCACTGTAAGGCAAGTGTGTCCTGCTGAACTGAGGAGAAAACTGACAGAAGGACCTGCAAAGTCCAATCCTGATACAAATTCTCCCTCAGTTTCTCTGCCTGGAAAGGGGGAAGGGGGTGGGGGCAGGGATTTACTACTCACACAAGTTTTTTTGTAGGTATTAAGAGGGCATCACAAGGCAATAATGCAGCAATTTTCCTCCCTGGTCACGAAGCAGGGAGAGAAAGAGGCTGAAGATGGTCTAGAGGCAGGATAGCAGAGTTGTCCCTGACAGTAAAGGCTCTTGCTTTTAGGATCAGAAAGTTCAACTCCTTGTGTGAAAAACTAAGCATGGGATGTGTTCCTAGCTGAGGACTGATATTTGTAAAAGCACTTAGAAAAGTACCAACTAAGTGCTAGCTTGGATTTTGTCCTAGTAAGGAGATGACTAAACATTCCTCTAACACTTAGAGCAGATTTCAACCACAACCATGTATTCAAATACTTTAATTGTTTTTTAGGCCAAGCTTGCCTGACGGGAATTGCAAATGTGTGCTCCATAGCAGCCCCAAGCCCTGCCAGATGGGACACTGGGGAATGAAGGGAACACACCCTCACAAAACTGTGTGTGTCATTGTGTAGAGAAATCACAGCTGCAGTGCAAAACAAAGGGATGTATGTATCTGTGTCTCATGCACAGCATATTGCAGAGTTGACATCTAGGTGAGGTGGAGCTGTCAAGATTTCAGGTGTGCAGTTGATCCCTTCATCTCCCTACTCTGCTAAAGGAATGAATTCTCTGCAAGTTTCACATGAGGAAAAAGAAAAAGAAAAAAATCAAACAATTGTGTTTGTTTTTCCTGAAAAACAAGACCACTATTTCCTAGTCTATTCCCAAGTCATGAATTACAACACAGGATCTGGATTTGAATCAGCACTTGACAGAAGACATGCATACCAAGGAACTGCTCTGGGCTGAGACCATTGCAGACAGGAAGGGCAAGGCAGTACTGCAGGCACAGGAACAGTTTGGGTATGGATGGTAGTCATTATCACCATCAGTTTAGGAGAGGAAGGATATTGGCACATAGGGGCTAGCAAAAATAGAGTGGGCAGGGGAAGACATCACATTTTTAATGTGTGTTTTAATCATGTCTTGCAAAGGAAATCCTGACTCATAAGCAGGGTCCTGAATGCTACAGATATGGCTAGATAACCACAGGGTGGCAGGAGAAAGGGGAATTCGTGCCTGGGTGGAGGAGATGCAATTGTCACTTTCAAGGGCCAGTCACATGTGAAATAGTGCAGGAACATGATGACACTGCAGCCTATCATACTGCCAGGGTTTTTCACTGAATAGGTATCAACAGCACACTTCATCTCAGCACATTCAGGGGACCCACAAACAGGAGTCTCATTGATCAATCCTCAGAAGTCTCCTAAACCTCAAGGCATTGGTGCAGCCTATGTTTGGATAGGTAAACTGAAGCAGAAGAGAGGATGTAAAACACCCAAAAAAGGGACAGTGGCAGAATCAGAACTGGAAGGCAGCTGCCTTATTTCCAAACTGTTCAAATACCACAACTCAAAAAGCAGATACCATGGCACTGACATCTTCCATACCCCATCTCTGCAAAAGGCTTCTATTGAGAAAAGCTTCCAAAATGCTCAGTATGATGGGCAGGAGGAAAAGTGTCTCCCTGGAGTCCAACAGTTCCTTGTCAGTGCAGTGAGAGAGGCATCTCCTTTCCTTCTTATACTTCACTTTCTGTATGTCCTGCTTGGTGATCACTGTAAGGCAAGTGTGTCCTGCTGAAATGAGGAGAGAACTGACAGAATGACTTATAAAGTCCAATCCTGATACAAATTCTCCCTCAGTTTCTCTGCCTGGAAAGGGAGAAGGGGGTGGGGGCATGTGCAAAAATGTGATGCAAAGAAAGATTGCCTTTTACTCTCAAGACACTTGCTGATTTTTGTTAACCCAGAATGAGAAGATGCAAGACCTCTTGCATCCTCATATCTTAGGTTAATACCTTCTATTTCATATCTTCATGTCTTCCCTATTTCACCTGTAAATCTTAGCAGTATCCAAGTAGGACTTGATTTGAACCTTATTGAGCTCTTACTAAGTTTCTGATTTTATCAGGTGGCAACAAGTTCCATATGTTAATTAGGCACTTTGTAAAAGAGTATTTCCTCTTCAGGGGTTTAAAGTAGTTTGATTTTTTTATCATGTAATTGCTTCCCCTGTTGTTCTTCTAATAAAATGAAAAGTAAATAGGAACAGCTGAGTGAACTTCTTTTTTGTGGTGACTATTTTCCACAATGCTTCTTATTTGTCTTTTCTCAAGAAAACAGTGTCGCTCTTTTTAATCATTGTTTACTAAGAAGCTATTAAATTACTCCAGACATTTTGGTTCCCTTTTTCTGGTCATTCTTCTAATTCTGTTATTTTCTTTTGAGAGACAGGGTGAGCAACGTGAACAGAGTGTACAAGGAGAGCATGTACCATCAATTTATATAATGGTACTGTATTATTTTATCTATTATTCTCTACCCTTTTCTTAATGCACTCTCTCATCTTGCATGCTTTTATTTCACCATCACTACAGACTGAACAAACGTTTTCACTGAGTTGCTCAGCCTTTTTTTTTCTCTCTCTCTTTTTTTTTTCTTTTGAGTAGTGACAATTATTTTAGAACCCAGAAACGAGCATGACTAATTCTAATGTGTTGTTTCCTGAGTGCATCACCTTGCCTTTGCCATATTGCATTTCATTTACTCTTATGATGCTTGCAAATTGCCTCTGCGAGCTCATTGTCAGACCTCCTCAGAGTCTTTTATAGGCTTGGGTAACCTCAACATTGCTGTATTATCTACACATTTTTCCTTCTATGTATTCTTCCCATTTTTGGGTTATTAATCCATATTAAACACCAGACATAATACTGCTCAGTGACACATCCGCTGAGCTGTGGCATCTTTTCATGCTGAGAACCAGCTATATATTCCTGCTCTATTTATTCAGTAAATTTTGCTTTTCTTCTTACTTTATTTATGATACGGCTTTATCTCATATCCAATGACAAGTTTGTTCCTTAATAATCTCCTAAAAGAGACTGAGTAAAGAAACAAATCCAACAAGCATTTGGAAAAGTTTGCTTACATGAAATTTACTCCTTTCCTCTTATCTCATCTGTTTCAGACCAGAGTAATTTTAGCAGGGTGAAAAAAAGCCCCCCAGCTTACATGGAAGTCAGATTGGTTTGACTGTGTCTAATCACAGAAATTGCAGCAAGGTGGAACCAGAAAGCACCTCAAGAACGTCATTTGGTCCAGCCCAATGCACCAAGACAGGCTCAAATATTCCTTCAAATCCATTCCTGTAGAATATCTGCCTACACGGTTTGAAGAAGCTCTAATGAAAGAACCTCCACATCCTCCCACCTACGCTAACCCCTTCCAGTACACTCCTAGTCCTACAGCTAGGAAGTCTTCTTAGTATTTAACCTATTAATACTCATCATGGGGATTTGCAGCACAACAGATCAATACCACTTTTAAAAGAACAATTTATAGGAACAAAGACTCTTATGTTTCTCTTTGCCTTCCCTATTTAAAGCAAGTAAATTTTCATGGCTAGCTCTAGCTCTTTTAACCTTCCTGTGCAGGTCCTGTTTGCTCAGCCTCTTGGAAAGCCTGCTGCTCCCCTCTGGGCTCTCTCCTGCTTGCTTATATCTACCTTAAAGTGTGCTGTCCCAAACTGTAAGGCTGCATGTCAGCAGATCCTGCACCTGGCACAAAACACTCCTGCCCATGTTGCTCAGAATGACAGAGGGACTCTACTGTTCACCTTCACCTCAATGTTTTCAGACGTATCAGTGGGGTTTTAACCACTTCCAATTCATATTTCATTCTGTTTGCCCAATGCAAAAAAGAAAATGGTCTTTCATTTCCAGAATATGACTTCACATCTTTGTAATTTTACAGAACTTGTAAACTCAATTTGAATGATTGTCTACAAATATCTGTCATCAACTGATCAGCCCCTTCAAAACACCTTGGACATCCTAGTGACATACAGCCATGGCTCTCTGTACTCAAGTGTAAATCTGCTCAATCTGGCTGAAAATTATCCGTCCTTTTTTTATTTTTCCTGCTCACTCAAAAAGGCACAGAGAGTTGAGAGCCATTTGCTCAGACAGAGATAACCAGAAAGGGAAGATTTAAATTAGTGCTTTTGTGACCTGTTTGTTCTAATACCTTTGCTCTTGACACTGCTTGAAAAGTGTCAGAGAAGCTGAGACAGGTGAGGCACCCCCCAAACATCCAATGTAAGAATGATAAATGGAGCAGAGTTGCTTAGCCTCCCCGCCATGCCCTTAACCTCCTGTCATCTATATCCATATTTATGATTAATCTATGGAGCAAGGTAGATACAAGTTCGCAGTCAGGAGCCAGATACACAGATATATTTAGAAAGAGGAGAAGGGGGAAAAGAAAGGCAGGATTATCAATCTAGCATTTACTTTATCAAATTAAGAGCGACAGTCTGATGTGCATTACATGGGTCAAAGCTGCTTAGTATGGGACAGGAGATTCTTTGACCTGTCCCACTTACAAGATGACCCTCTTATATAAAAAGATGCAGTCCCCAAGCATGAGTCCTAATTTACTGTACACAAACCTGCACATCAAACAAAAGGTATGGAGAGCATCCTAAGGACCCCTCTTGCCACTTGCTCTGCATGTGCGCCCAAATGCTATTATGAAGAGAAAGCTTCCAGGTCGCAGCAGGGATGTTTATTTCTGAGTCTCTGTGTGGGTGTACAAAGGATATCTGGCACCATCAGCCTGCTCAGCTTAGTGCTCTAACATTTTCCAAAGACAAAGAGAGAGAGAGTAAAAAGGAGATGTGTTTGAAATGGCACAATACACAAATGGTACTTTCAGACAGCAGCAGTACACAGAGAGCACAGGAGCTTTCAGAGCAAAGGGGCTTGTGTGTGTGTGTGTGTGTGTGTGTGTGTGTATGTGTGTGTGTATGTGTGTGGCTTCTCTTAATAGTTTCATCTTGAACAGAAGGAGAGCTCACAGCAAGAAGTCCTATCATCCTCACACTTCTGTGAAAATGAAAAAGCATTCCCAGGCTTTTTCTTTGTTATACTCTCACGTTATTCCAAAAGTGAGTTTTCACATGACTCTTATAGTTGCCATCCACATGCTGACTGTGTTTTCCAAATACAAGAAAAAAAGTCTAGAAATGTTATAATTTTTCTACTCAAAAGGAATTCCCTCCTTTCTCCAGCTAGGCTTGATTAATCTCTTGGGGACAAAGGGGAGTTAAGGTCAGAGAGGAGTTTCGTAGTGGCGTATAATCTAAATTGAGGCTTACAGAAATTATCTCAAACTCATTTGGCCCCTGCACCTCAAATCTTTCACCTTGAGCTTAATAAACACTTATGACTGGTCTATTGTGGTTTCAACTCCAGCCCTTCCCAGCAGAGTCTCTGAAAGGGGCCTGATCTGTGGACAATGGACACTTAATTCACAGCCTAATATTAAGGCTCTGCAGGTCAGTAGCAAGGCAAAGCACTGTCAAAAAAGAAAAAAGAAAAAAACCAAAAAACAAAACCAAACCAAAACAAAACAAAAAAAAATAGAGTCCACAGTCCTCAGTGAGAGCAGAGATGTCTCCTGCCATGGCAAAATAGAGAGCAGGTCTCAGTATCCCAAACTTTCACAGCTCCAGGGAAGAAAACAGCAGAAAGGGTTTATACAGGCTGAGAAAATATGAGGATGAAAGTACATTGCTCATCTGGAGTTCATCCTTTCTGTCACTGGGGACTTTTTCAACAGCAAAAATACACCCCCATCATGTGTTTTATGGGGACCAAGATAATCCATTGCAAGGATAAGAATGACACAAAAGACAGTACAAGATGCTGGTCAAGGAAACCAGTAAATAATCTTTTAAATTATGTATTTAGCTCACTCAAGCCATGTCCCTTTCTGGGCATATTCCACTGAATATGTTCACTGGCCAGACATTTACAGAAACAGTTGGTGTTAAGGGAACAGTAGAGACTATTTTCTGAAAGCACCCTCTAAACCTGGAAACTAGAATAGATGCCCTGGAAAACCACCTCTGAATTTGTAACTGTACATTAGGATGTCCCTGTGCTGCTCTGCTAATCTCCTAGATGAAAATTGCTTTGAAACAGGCAATGTACAGCAGGCTTTCCTCAAAGTGAATGTGCCTTTACATGCCCAGAGATTTGCAGGCCTGCTTAGGAACAAAAACCAGAGATGTAGTCAGAGAGCCATTTAGCAGCAGTTCACTTGGAAACAGCACAACCTATTGATCCCAGGTCACAAGAAAAAACAGACAGCCCAGACATTATATGGACTCCTGAGAACAGCTCCAGGAGCTGGGAAGCAGCATCTTTGGTATCCCAAAATGCTGAACACAGGGCAATAGCAGCCAGCAAAAGACAACAACAAAACCCCAAGCCAAGCTACAGTGATTGCAGCTCCTGCCTACCCCTGACAGGAATGACATTGAATCTAAAGGCCTCATTAGATAGAAATATCCTATCAATTATAGAACAAATATACAAAAAAGTACTTCAGGTGGCGGTCTTAAAGCTTGAGATGAAAGGATACAGCACCGAGTCTGGGCTTTTCAGCCTGCACCAGAACACTGCAGAGCCCACCTTGGCCAGAAGCGTGGAAAGCAAGTAGATCATATTAGATTTTATAACTGCCAGCTTTTCCTTCAGGATTTTTGACACCAAGCAGCCCCATCTCTGCTATGTTCATTAGCCCTACAAGGAGAAGTGACCCCAGAACACTGGCACACAACCAACATTTGTGAAGGGGCCATGTCTGTTTGCAGGGCAGGCTGCAGAAGCTGTGCTAATCCCCAGTTCTTTTTGGGAAATGAAAGTCCTTGACTCAAGCATGAATGATACTGGCAAAGATCCCATTACTGTAAAGCTCTCTGCCAGCCAGCCACCTCTCCCCCTCCCCCTTTTTATATCTCTAAGGTCACTAAACTGTAATTTAGTCATCATTCTTTATAGAGCATGAGCAGATATGAAACATCTGGAAACCGTTGTAGTCACACTTTGAGATACACATCCCGAAGGAATTTGACTGCATAGGAATGGCATGAAGTACTTTTGTACCTCGAGGTCACTGCAGCTGGAGTGCATCCTCGGTACCTAGTTACTGGGTACTAACACCTCTTAGACAACCACCTATGAAATGAGTTAGAAGGTATCAGTACAATTCTCAGGGAGACGAAAACTTCTACCCAAAGATCACCTCAAAAAGTCCACTAAACATCCTCCTTTCTGGCAGTATCAGTGAGGAAAAGTGGGCCATAAAAATTTCACTCCTTGTTTAATTTCAAATGTGGTCCCTCTAGAGATGAACTGTGGCCTGCTGATAGGAAAGAAATTTGCCCTGCTGCTACTTGTGCTTTGTAAGTAGGTAACAGCAGTCCCCAAACACATAAAGAAATATTCCCAACCTGATATAAAAATGTATTTATGTAAAAAAGAGAGCAGAAGATTTTTTTTTTAAACTCTTGCAGAAGCCAGCATCAGCATCAGTCAATTACAAGAGAAAGAATTTTCTTGCCTGACCCATACTACAGAAAGTTAATTTAAATTTTATCTTCGTTAATCTCACTTCTTTTTATTTACTTCATTCAGAGGGTGGAGGGTTAAACGCGAGGTATTTTTAAATAATTAAATGAAGGAGGAAGCACTATGTTACTGACAAAGCTCCTAATCTTCCTTATTTATTAATAGTAGCAGCGTTAAGACTGCCTGTCCTTAATCCCAGCTCTCACCATGCAAATTCAGAGCATCAGAAATAGAAGAGGCTAATTGAGGCCCTAATGCCAGGAAGAGAGACCATGGCAGTGTCAAAAGCTGACAAGGGCCAGATCCAATCAGTGCTTGGATTTGAAGCTGCCAAGGGAAGACTTGCCGGCTTGGGAGGGAGACCACCAGTTTGGGATCCAAGTCTTGCCTCAGAGGATTCAGATAAACCCCATTCAGCTGTTCTGGTGCCTGAGATGCTGCATTTGGCACCAGTCCACATTCAGGGGCAGGTGTTTTGTTCAGTGTTTAGCAGCTCCAGTTCACCCTTTGGAGCACTTGCTGCCAGACCCTGCAGACACTGTTTGGCACTGAATGACTCACCACCCCTGCCAAGGGCAGGGGTCGACTTCCCAGAAGTCCACACACATTCCACATCCCACTGTGAGGGGGCATGAGCATCCTGGCTGCTTGCTCACCCTCCAGCTTTGTGCACAGGCCCTGGCAAATCCAGCTGCAGGTATGGGTGAATCGGAGACTCTGCTAGCACGGAGCTGGAGTTCTTCCCTCTTCCCCAGCACCCTCCCCAAAGGCTCAGCCGCCTAATCAAATTCTCTGGCTCAGCTTATGAGCTCTGACAAGATCGCAGCCCAAGGAGGCTGGAGTACAGACTCAGCAGTCCTGACTACGCCCAGCCCAATTTAGCCGCGCTCCCGGAGCATCACGCGTGCTGTACAGACCTAATCTAAAGGTAATCATTAATTCCTTACTGCCACAAGGATATGGCAATCAGCAAGAGGATGATGATTGTTTGGAGGATCTAGTAATGGATTTCTTTCCTTTTTTAAACAATAATCTTTCTTCCCACTTGTGACCATTTTATAAACATACTATAGAGCTAATGATAAAAGTACTCACAAATTCTTTTTGCCCAAGGACTTTTTCACCTTTATGTAAAGTGACCTTTTGGAAGTTACTGTTGTGTATTAAAAAAAAAAAAAAATTAAAATTAAAATAGGGAAAAATGAGCAAAGCATTTATAGCAACAACACAGTCATCATCTATGTTTGATAAAGGACCATAAACCTTAATGCTGGCAGGCATTAGATGGTCATTAACCTCATTCAGTCAGAAAGAAAATGTATCCTGTGAACAGGTAATTCCGTTACGGTGTAGTACAGGCTTTCTTTCACCTTTCTGAATTATTTGGCAATTACTGGAGCCCAGATATTACATCTGTCTAAACCAGACTGGCAACTCTGATGTTCCTGTGTGCAGCAAATCACAGAGAAGTTGAACCAATAATTGAGCAATGCCAAAGGCACCCACAACTATCCTTATTGAATTTTGGGTGTGTAGTCTTGCCCATATTCCCTCTCAATCAGTTCATATGCAGAATCTGATACCATTTCTGTAAGTACAGAACGGGATAGGAGAAATAAATCTACATTAAACTTGTCTTCTGCATTCTGTCCTGATTCACAGAAATGTAAACTGCAGAGTTTACTCTGAGGATTAGCACAATTTAGCCTTTGCAGAAGATGATCTCAGAAAACAAAGCTATTGAAGATGGAGAGCAGGGAAGGTCAGGTACTGGTCCTTTCTCTTCACCTCCACCAAATTAGAAAAGAAGAACAAGCTGGTAATTCCTCTGTTTGTAACAAGCTTTCCTCTTTACTATGGTCTCTCAGGCTAGCATTTCACCTGGATCTGCATTTTCCCTCAAAAGTATCTCATCCAGCCTTTCTCCAGTGTACATAGCAGCCAGACACATCTAAGAGAAATGCCATTTCATGAAACAGAAATTTTACCCCAGCTGCAACACCCTTTTCAGCTACCCCTCACATAATGTCAGCTCATGTGGGAAGCCAGTGTAATGCAAAACAGGAGTCCTCAGACTATTTCCTCCATTTATCAGTTCCTTTATGACAAGATTTGGTCACCAAAATAAAAGAAGGATATAAAGCTATTAGAGAACATCCAAAGGAGGGCCATGAGAATGGAGAAGGGCCTTGAGGGGAAGCTGCATGAGGAGGGGCTGAGGTCACTTGGTCTCTTCAGCTGCGAGGAGACTGAGGACAGACCTCATTGCAGTTACAGCTTCCTAATGAGGGGAAGAGGAGGGGCAGGCACTGATCTCTTCTCTGCAGTGACCAGTGACAGGACCCAAGGGAATGGCCTGAATTTGTGTTAGGGGAGGTTTAAGCTGAATATTAGGAGAAGGTTCTTCTCCCAGAAGGTGGCTGCACACTGGAACAGGCTCCCCAGGGAAGTGGTCACAGCACCAAGCCTGGCAAAATTCAAGAAGTGTTTGGACAATGCTTTTAGGCACATGGTGTGACTCTTGGGGATGGTCCTGTGCAGGGCCAGGAGTTGGCCTCCATAATCCTTTTGGGTCTTTTCCAATTCAGCATATTCTGTGACAAAGTATTCTCTCCGTTTTAACCAGCTCCTCCCTAGGGTAAACGGGTTAAACCCAGTAATTCCCTCTGGCAGCTGATCTGCATTCCTAGGATGGGTGACCATCACAAGCATCACTGGTTGCCTTTTGGAAAAGTGCTGAAAATAATTTACATCTCACTGAGGACTAGCTCTAACTTCAACTCTGGTAATATTGATCTGTAAATTCTAAGGAGGTTTTGTTTCCTTCTGGACTGGAAATAGCCTCAGAGCAGATTTTTTCAACACAGTTATGATGGAGAGGATGGGCAGGGCAGACTACACATGTGATGTTATCCCCCTTTAGTGCAATACGACATAGAGAAGCAGGTATCTGCAGAGCCAAAGCCAACAGCAGAGACTTTAACACAGAGCCAGGACTTCCCATGGAAGGCTGCAGCAGGCTTGGATTCCTGTGGCTCAGGCACAAAGCAGGATCAATGAGACCTAGTTGCCACTAGGCTCTCTAAAATCACTGACAGATGAGAGGAACAGCAGCCCATGCTCACACCTCAGGTATCACTGCCCCTCCAGACATGCAGGCAGTGAAGAGAGAGATGCCAGTGAAAGCTGGGCATAAGGGAGTGTCTTGGTGGGGCAGGGGTCAGCTACATTACCTCCCTGCTGACCTCCAAATACTGCTCCCTGGCAGGGTAGGCTAAGAGAGCGCAATTTGTATCTCAGTTTTTTTTCCAGGCAGGGATCCCTGAGGGCTGTTATGGATATGGTCTCTCTCACTGCCCCCTCAGCCCTGCAGCACCTCATCCACCAGCCAAATACAGCAGTGAGAAGCCAGCAGGCTGCTGCAGTCCCAGCCTCCTCTCTCCAGCGAGAGCTGGGGCCTGACAGCCCAGCAAAATGACCCACTTCTTGCCGACTCAGACAAAAAAGCTCCACTTAGGCCCCAGGAAAGTGTCTCTAATAAGGCCATCCGTTAGCTGTGTCGCCCGGACCCCTCTCAGCTATCCTTCATCCCTGCCCTCCCTCCCTGCACCCACCATTAATGCAGTCAGCACGCAGGAGAATGAAGCCATCGGGCTCAGTAAATATTACTGAGCTCCACACAGGGAGCACAAGGCCATTATTTAGACTCCCAGGTCCTGGGTATGTTTTGATCACACCAATTTAGCAAAGAGAGGTAAAAGAAAACAACTGGCTAGTGACTGTCTGCCACACCTACATGTGTTCCGGTTTGTGAAATCCCAAATTCCCCTGAACTGGCCAAACCATTGCATGCCTGGGAGTGTTGATGGCAAATCCTGGCATAAGTGGCCCAGTGGGGAAGAGCACTAGATCAGTCCCCACCTAAGAGGACCTGAAATACAGGAGGTCAAAACTCACCCCTGCTCAGCCTAAGAAGGTAAAAAGTTGCTCCAAAGCTTTTGTGTGTTGCCTCTGTGGGGAGAAAATGTATTTTCTTCCTCTTAAACTTTCCCTCGCATGTATCTGTATGGGTCTACTTACATCTCTCCCTATCAGAAATCATACGCTGCTGTTCTGCAGCTTGAGATGTTCCAACAACCCCTGCTTCTTAACAACGTGTACTTCTCAAACCACTCATCTCCTGATTTTAAGTCTTCCCTGTATTTGTTCCAGATGAGTTCCCTGCCATCTTCTGTTGCCCTTGCCTCACACCAAGCTTCTCTTCCTCCCTCTATGGAATGACATGTCTTACTCCTCAGCTCCCACTGTGTACAACAGCCCTGCTGCCAGCTCAGCCACATCTCTTCCTTCCCAACTCAGCTCAGACCTCATCCTTTCCCTAGCTCCAGGCTGTTCATGGCCCCCCTCTCCTCATTGTTTTGTTTTTTTCTCTTTGACTGGAGGTTCTAATATTCTCATTTACCCACTGTGGTGAATTGTTTAGCTCTGTAAGCACTTGAGGTACAGTTTGTGGGGGGAAAAATCCTCAAGAAAATAAAGTTGTGCTGTATGTTATTTTGAAGGAAAAAGAGGCAAGCAGGTCTCATGAGAACTGGGTATGAACTTACCTTGCACATTCCCACAGGCACAGGCACAGAAAAGTGCAGGCTGATAAATCCCTTTTATTACCTGCGCTGGTATCTGAAGGCAGGAGGATTTTTTTAAAGTCTGGCCAGTCCCCAAAGTGTCAGATCCAAGGGCGACATTTGAAATCCCATGGTGACAGAGTAAGACAGAGACACACAAGAGTGACCATGTGTCATCAGCCCAGAATATGTGCCAAAGCCAGAGAGACAACACATCAAAATACTTCATGGGGCTCCCAATATAATTAAGGAGTCAGTAATATCTCATGGAGCACTCAGGAAAAAAAAAGGAAAGGAAAAAACCTGCTCGGCACTAACGTATGGCACGAATGCTGAGGCAGCAGCATGAAAGCTTAGTTCCTTCCACACCAAGCAAAGCTCTGCATCCTCAAAATGCAGCTCTACTCAGAAAAGTGACTATGCAAGAATGCCGGGTGTTCTGCACATTCAATCTCTCCCCTGGGCTGCTCAAGGAGAACACTGTTCACTTGCTTGGCTAAAATAAACATATGCTACTTTTTTCTCCTGAAGGAGCCAGGACAGCTCTCAAAGTGGGACTGTTTTGCCAGCAGGAAAGCTCCACCTAACTACAGCTTAGGTGGGCTGCAGCACCACTGCTAAAAGCCCAGCCTGCCTCTCAGATTAATCATTTCCCCGTGTGGCACTGGTGGGGAGAAAATGCTGAAAGAAAGATTGGATGGAGGCAGAACCCAAAATCAGGCACATCTCTCAGAGGGATCTCCCAGAGATGAGGTAAAACCATGCTAGAGTGCATTACTTTGAACACAGACCATCACACGGGCTACTGTCACTGTCCTTTACCTGGTGATCTTTCAGCCCGACCTCAGCACCCTCCCCATTACTCATTCTTCTCACTGATATGTTGCTCCCACAAGGCACTGAGAAGAATTTGCATCTTTTCAAAGCAGTTTCCCCCCAAGGCCCAGGAAAGGGAGTGATGCAGTGACTGAATAGCATACCTAAGCCTGACTCCTGAGTTGTGCTATTGGGCTGTGCTCTCATGCCATGGAGAAAAGGTTGGGACACAGCCCCTCTCCTCCTCACTAGGGCAAGCAGCACCTTCTTTCTATTCGTTCTGCCCTACAGTCTATCCTACTGCCTCCTCCTTGAGGATGACCTGTCCCCTTGGCTGAGAACACATCTTCCTTTTATCACCCAGCAGACCTGAGGAAAAAGGGCAGATAGGAAAGAGCATTTAATTTAACCCTCTGATAAGGGAAAAAAATCCTTGGTCCATCTAGAAGTACTTGATCTTTCCACAGATGCACTGGTAACAACATCTGAAGGTCAAACTGTAAATCATGTGAAACATCTTTATCTCCTCAAACTGGCTCTTCTCCCTGTTCCTTTTCATCTTTCATTTTTAGAAGCAGCGTATCTGAAGACATTCAACGCCTGCATTGCAAGTTTCCTGTCTCAATGGGGAGATGTTTGTCCTAGTCAGGTGAAACACTCAGTGTCCCCACACTACAGGAAGGGCAGCAGGCTTGATACTTGAAGGACCATGCAAGTGTTCCAGCCTATCTGAGACTCATGGCCTACAAGTCCTCTTTCCTGGGAAGGTGATTTGATTGTCTGAGCAACACTGGATGATTTGTGTAAAACATATATAATGTGAGAATGGAAGACTAAGGAAATAATTTGTGCCAACATATCACAACTTTGTTTTATAAAACTGATTTCTAGTCTGACTCAGCTTTGCAACCCTTTGTCACGCCATCAGCCAGATGCTTTCCTACCTTAACTGAATTTCTGAAGTGGCCCCTGAGTTCCAGCAATGGAAAGCCTTGCAATATTTCTGTAGTCTCAGCAATTCTGAAATCAAGTATCTGCACCAAAACCAGTGCTCACCATGCACCATCCTGTCTTTGCAGTAAGCTGCTAGGGAAACAGAGTGGGAATTGCTTCCAAAGGAGCAAAACTGAAGACTGTTTTTCAGCTAATTTAAACTGCAGTAGCCAAAACATGTGAGATTGGAGAAACACTGTGTTCAAAAGGACTCGGGAGTGCATATACACATCATGTTGGCATACTGATGTCTGCCTATGCTCTGCTATCCTCCTACAGATAGGAAAAATCTCCCAAAACACTTCTGTTATACCTGGACAAGAACTAGCAGGATTTTGCCTGAAGTGGCCCAGTTTTCCTTGCTGTTGTTAGCTGGCATTTGAGGTAGCAGGATGAGAAACTGTCAATAGACTCTGTTGATGACCTGCAGAAAGCCTTTCCCCTGCTCTCATCCGACATGGTTTAATTTTTAATTCAGCCAAGCAGTGACAAGGACGGAGGCTGCCAAGGCCAGTCAGCAGCGCAAATTGGGCAGGACAGGCTGAATTGATCTACAAGGAGGAAATGAAGACACAGCAGAAACTTTGGGCTGTAGGTAGCAGTGGGGCAGCCTGCAGAGGGGGAAGAGAGAGAAGCGTGGTGAGGAAATCACATAGATAGAAACAGAGCAAGGACGGGACTGCGGGAGGGAAATTATTGGCGTTTGGACAGCCATAGGAGCTCAGTGCTTCCAGCCCAAGAAAACCGTCTGGCTCAGGCTGTATGGTACATGGACCATATGGATCTCATTGCTGGCGTGGAACATCTATCATCCCTGTGCCAGAAGCTGCAGCACGGTAACACAGGAGGCTGCCCAAAGATAGCCTGGCACTGCATTATAGGCACTCCACAGAGAGGAGCAGGGGATGATCAACTCCAGGCTCCGGCTGTTTTAGCCACAGGTAGAAATGTCACCACCCATGCAACTCCACAGCAAATTCCAGCATTCCCAAGCCAAACCTGAGAAGTAAAAGTACAGCTATGTTACTCACTCTCAACTGCAAATAAAACAAGATGGTCAACAAGATTAGTTAGAGGGGTTTGTTATCACTGCTGGCATTAGTGCTTATTATCTTATCACTAGGCTAAACACCGAAATTCAGAGGAAATTACAAATGTGACCTCAGCCTAACTGAATGCCTTGTTCACACACACAGGCCACACTAAGAGTATGCTTGCCCCATTGACAAAAACAGATTTTCCACAGTGACAGTACAGATCTTGTAAAAAAAGCCTCGTGAACAAGCACAAAAAATGCTCAAACACCTAACACAACCACTTGGGCCAGCTGTTGAGAACACTTAATGAGTATGCTGTCTGACATTTTAATTATTCCACTAGTAGCACACTACTTAATTGGCATTTTTCAATGCTAGCTGTAAATATAGCCCCTTCTGCCAGTTCATGTCAGACAGACAAGAACCTCAATGATGCTCTACAAAGTGTTGAAACATTTCAAAATTTGCCAAATCATTTCTAGCAAATCACTCTGGAGAATACTGAAAGTTTCCAAAACTGCAGAAATAAAATATTTATATATGGATACTTTGCCAAGTTCGATTCTCATTTTGACCAGTCTTTTCTAGCATCAAGGATTGGCAGAACTTTGTTACTGCCATGTTTAATGCTTGCAGCAAGAAAAAAAGAGACAAAACCAAGCATAAGCTGACTGTATTTAGTCATTCGTCTGTCACTGGGCTAAAACTCTGCTCAGATTCATTAGGTGGCTTCCACAAATTTTGAGTGAATCTGATCCCCAGTTAGAAGCAGAATGGTATCAATAATGCCTCTCTGTTGTGACTTGATGAAAATGCTTGTACATTATCTGAGAATCGGAATATAATCATGTAATAAGCAGAATGAAATCTCTGAAAATAAATGCTGTCAAGAAGAATGAAAACCGCACTATTTGGAAACAACAAAACAGTCTTACTAATACAGTGGTAAGACTGAAGCAGTTAAAAGAAAAGTGCTCTTGAAATGCCCTTTTCTCTATTTTGTGACAATAAACAAAAGTGCTCTGAAGGCAAGGCAGCAGAATCCATGGTATTATCCATGCCCAGAAGTGAATGGAGGCAGCAGTTATTGTACTCTATGCTATAAGAAATAATTCATTTTACCATGTGTGCTGCTCTTAACAAAGAGAGGAAGCTTCCATTTGGAAAGTGAAGCATGAACTCTGATTGAGCATTAGCAATACCAAAGCTCACATTCACCACAATAAAAAAACTCTCTCATCTGTACAAATATACCACAAGACCATAATTATAAAGCACCTTGCTATGTTTGGTCTCCAGATTTTCTTGCTTTTCTTGCAGCATTCAAGTATCCATACAAGCAATGCATACTCACAGAGATTGGAGACAGGGCTACAATTTATATGACATGGCCACAAAGGTATTAAAGTAGCTGGGGGTCACTGACAACAGCAGCACTAAAGCACAGTGACACAGACTTCAAAGAAAATTAGCCCTTCTGGACACTCCACAGTCTCATTCACAGCCCATGCCAACAACTTTTGTGCTGACATCTCACTTCTATCAGTAGTTCTGAAGTTCAAATTAGGTCAGGTAGGACTACCCAGGCTTCAGTCACACACGTGATTCCGCTATAGACAAAACCTCCTCAACCACTTAGATGCTTTTGACAATTCCATTCCACCCACCATATATAATAGACCCGATGTAGTCGGCTTTTGATATGCAAAACTAGTATGGAAGAAAACTTTGCAGGGGTGGAAACAAATGGGTAGAAACGTCAGCAAAACACGAGCAACATCAGCAGAATTTGCCCTCGCTATAATGGAAGCAAGAACACAGTTTAGTCACAAGATAATACAAACTTCACTTGTAGTCTAGAAGAAACTGCAAGCCTTAGGTTAGTCGTAGGAGGCCTTGCTTACTGCTTCCTCATAATGGGAAATACATGGAACACCACAAATCCATTGAGGGTAACAAAACAGAGCATAAAGGCTCTAACATCATGTTTGGTTACCCCAGCTGGTGACGTTACATAAAATGGGTGTAGTGGCAGCTGAGCTACATGGAAAGAGAGCCCCATCCCCCAGTTCCTGTCCAGTTCTGCTGGCCTCTACAAATCTCAGTGTTGTGCTGTGTGGGGATATCATCTGTGAGACAACAGCCCTTGCCATGCCCACTCTGACATCCTCAGGAATTGAGGCCATTCTAAGCAACAGGGTCTTGCATTATGTTTCGCTCCTGGAAGAGCTGTTTAAATATTTTCATTAGAGGCAGAGTATTTTTGGATGATAAAGATAATTAAGTGCTGAAAGCATAGCGATCCATTTGACACCGAGAATAAGAGATATGAAGTATTTCTAATAAAAACAGAACACCCGGTGGGATTTGAACTCACTCTGTGCCATTACAATTTGAGGCAAGTGTTGCATCCATGATGAGACTAACACAGTCTCTTTGCTGGGTCTGCAATTTACTGGTCTTATATTGCCTTCACTGGGTCTCCCCTGTTGTTCTCCAAATGTAAAAATTATATACTACTGATCACTGCATGCAAACTGAAATTGATTTGCTTAAATGAACACAAGAGTTATAAAGTTTGGGAAAACCCATTTCCTAGTTGATGCCAACATCCATAACCTGTTTCCACATTCATTATCCCCATTCTCAATTTCCTGTGTGTTTTGTTTCATCAGGGGGTTAAAATAACACAGCCAGACAATCCCAATGGTGTTGGTGGTGAAGAAAGCAGCTCCTGCTCTTTAGATGTCTGCTCCCCCATATGTAATGTCAGAATGATTAGAGTGTCTCATGTGATGAGAGTGATTAGATCTGTGCAAACACACACAGAGGAGGGAAGAGGTTGGCTTTGACAAAGCACTTAATTACCCAGGTTCTCCCACCATGTCTGGTCCTCTCACAATAGAAACAAAACTCCCTCTGTTCTCCTGGGAGGGAATCACTGCCGTGCCTTTCCACACCACCACTGTAAATCATGCCATATAGTTCTGTGTCACCCAGCTATAATTTGATAAATACCAGAATGAGTCAAGGCAATAAATCTGTTGGGTTTTAATTATAAGTGTGCTTCTCTAAGTGTGGGGCTGGGGCTGGGCTGTTTTTCAGCTTCTGCCAATACAAATAATGTACATCTGCTCCTTCGGCCCCGCCAGTATTATTCTTTCTTGGGAAATCCTCCATTACTGCCTTACTCCCCTGGCACATTGATAGCTATCTCAGGAGCATAAATATGCAGTGAAAAGGGAAAGGTTGTTTCCCTCTTCCTACTGCTGGGTCAGGAAGCCCTGCCCTGCCAGCAGCGTTAGAAAACACCATGTTGGTGTTGTCACCTCTCTTGTAATCTTGATTTCCACTAATATTGCCTATGTTGGCAATATTATCAGTGCTCTGCGACTACATGGGTAGGGCTTTTCCCAAAAGTGCCAGCTTCTAAAGTTGGATGATCAACCAGAAGCCTTCCAAGCTTTTCTTTCAAGTAACGACATTAAGTTTCTAGCTGTTTTGGTTTCAAATGAAAACCTGTAAATGCACACTAACAAAGCAGGAAGCAAAAAGTCAGAACTCAGATATATTCTGCCTTTCAGTATCTTAAACAACACTTTTGCAGATCCTGTTCTTTTTCCTGAATAGAGCAGAGCCCTACAGATGGTATGAAGAGAATATTTCCTGTAAGAAAAGGAGGTGGAGGTTTGTGTGTGTAACATGGTAGGAAGAAAAAATGGTGCAAGAGGCACTAAGGCATCTTCATAGGGGATCATCCAGAAGAAAAATACAAGTGTGAGAGCTTACAGCAACACAAGCATGTGTAATGCACCTTTGCATGCACATGGAGCAGTGCATGTGTCAGCAAAAGGAGCAGGCAGCAGAGAGACACCAAGGGAATCTCTGCGTGCAAGCACGCCTGCACTCCCAAAGGTCAGCCTGCTCTCCTCAGATTTAATTCCCTTTCTCACTGCTACTGTTCAGAAGTAAATGTTCACTTTTTATTAAAAATCAAAAGCAGAGGAGCTCATAATCCTCCTGACTCCAGTTCTTCTCATATAAATGAAAAGTTTAGGTTAGAGCAATAGCAGGTAAAATCAGACTGAAAGCAGAAGCTAATTCTCAGGAGATATGGAAAAGCTAAACAGTATTTAAGGATAGTTTTGTTTGTATGTCTACATTCCTTATTAACTAAACTCTTATTATTATTCATTTTAGATGAAGAATTCAGTAAATCCTCACACATTGCAGCACATTTTTGGAAATCATTTTCCAGTGATATCGGAAACCAGCTCTATTCTCCCCTTGCAAAACTAATTCCGTTCTAATCACTGCAAAGAGATGGCACTCCACTAATTTCACAGATCTCACTTATTAAATATGTTCCCTCCGTACTTGGAATCCCCATATAGCCCTCTCCCCTCCTCATTCTCACTGCTAATACTGAAAATCTTCCCTTTGAAGCGCCACCCTGGTTTTAATGATATTTCCCTTATTTAGTGTAACCTTCAGAGCGAGGACCATGTTAAAAATGTTATCAGCAATACTGCCAGCTTAAACTACCAAAAATATAATTGCAGAAGGTGGGAAGAAGGAGGAGAAAGAAACAAAGGTTTCTAAGAATTTCAGTTATTTTAGGAAATACTTCCAAGTCCCTTTCTGCAAACACAGGCAGCAGAAAGTTAAGAAAGATGGAGATTTCTTTCTAAGAACATACTCGCCATGCTCAGGCTTCAATTAAAACACCAAATAGACTCCAGAATAATACTGACACTGCACTGCTCTCCCTTATTCCTTTCCCCCCTTTTCCTTCCCTGCCCATGTGAGCTACAGCAGACTGAGATCTGCCCCAAATTTCCACACCAGCCAAACCACAAGTGCAGGCTGGATGACATCAAGGAACAAAGCTCAACCTCTTGAAGTTTCAGTTTTCTTAACCACAGTCTGGAGTGCTCCTACTTTGAGATCAAAGTACAGAGGAAGAAGCATGCAAAGAGAGTACATCCAAAGTTATAAGAGATCCAGGTGTGAGACTGGAGTAGTACCTGTCTGTCCCACCCCTGTGCAACAGATCTCTTGTTTCTGGTAGCCAAGTCCTCACTGTAATGAAGTTAGTAGGGCAAAACTGAGAGCAGGTTGGTAGTTTTCTATCAGAGGGATCCATGCATGGAGGGTTAACATACTTATTTATTTCCACCCTACTTTTGGACATCTGTCAGAGCTATGGTGGACACAGCACCAGAAAGGGGAACAAATTTTATAAGTGCCTTGCATACAATTTCTGGCATCCTGTGGTTTTCAAGCAAACTTTCTGGCCATTCAGACTTGATTCATCCATGGCTGTTTCACCAGGTTTAAGTGAGCAGAGGACAGCTCTTTCTCTGGTTCTTCATGAGCATTGTGCAGATCAGATTTTCTACTCTGAAAATATCACTTTCTTTAAGTGGTACAATTCACAGTTTGGATCATGAAACACTAAAACTAGAATAGTGGCAAGGACTTAACATTACCTCTGCAGCTTTACTGAGCTTGAAACAACACAGATAATCCTACCCTGCTATACCTTTACTTCCATAGTTATAGGCCAGAATGCTTTTTCCTTGTAACTAAGTAATTTGCTCGATGCTGCACCATCCATCTCCTCAGCTGTCCAGTCCAGACATTCATGGTTCTCTGTTCCTCTTGATATGTCCTTCTACCCCTGCTCTACTGAAGCTCCTTCCTCTTGCTTGTCTCTGTCCCAGGAACCTGCAGGTTTTGTGTGAATAAGCCCTGGAAGATAAGCTGAACTGAACTCATTTGCTTTGCAGCTGCCTGTACTCTCCAGGAGCCACCCTGTGAACAGTAACAGGCCTTGGCATTACCTATACAATTTAGGATTTTACACTCAATTAAATCCCTTCTCAACAACTTCTCCCTCTTCGTCATCTTCTTCATAGTCTATAAAGACCTAAGTTCCATTAGCTCAGGCTCTCACATCAAATTTTCTGCCTTCTTCTCTACACCTTTTTGAGTTCTCTGATGTTGAGAGAACCAAGGAGATAGAGTGGACAGAATGATAATCAGCTGCTGTAGAAGCTTTGCTGTAGTGTTCCTGTCACTGATCTGCCTCAACTGTCAACCATTAAAATCACAAATTGTTTCACCACTTTTTCAGAGCCTCCTAAACTGTGAACCTACTCTTGCTACCTGCTGACTTACCTGTCTGAGCAGAGTCAGTCCCCAGACATGATCTCTTCTGAAGGACCTCTGCAGTAGTAACTACATTATGTATCTGGGAGATGATGCTGCAGAGGTTTCCATGAAGGAAATGGGATCAGTTATGTAAAGAGGAATACTGACTGTATCAACCTGGCAAATGCTGACTATCTCTTTGACTAAATAGTCAGAAAATAAATCTGCTCTCTTCTGGAACAACTATAGTTTTCAAAAAAGAAAAAAAAAAAAAAGGAAAAGGATGAAAAAAGAAGTGATTGCTAACAACCTCCTTTTCATATTATAGCCCAACAGCTCAGAAACTCATCAAGGAGGTAGATCTAATTCTGTTTGCTGTCTGAGAAGGTTCAGTTCATCCTTTTCCATTTCCCAGAGGAATGTCCATAATCTTCACAAGATACTAGGCTCTTCCTGTTGAATCTGCCGTGCACTAATGCAAAATTAACTGGACCAGAGAAAGGAAGGACTATGCACAGCCTCTTGATCAACACACTCCCACCTCTGCCCCTCAGACTCTGCTCTGAGTGGCTGAGTTGCTCATTTTTAGTAAGACTGGGATTCTTCTGGGTTTGGACAGAAATACAACTGCAAGTACATGGTTATAAATGCTCGTAAACACTAGAAATGTATATATATTTCTCTACATAGAAATGGGCATCAATGAAGAAGTAGACTTGGATTTAAGAGCCAAGAGTAGCAGTTGGGCAAGGCTTTGGTACCTATTATCCTTCTGAGGGTTTAACCATCAATTTCCCTGTTCCCCATCTGTGAAATAGAGTAATTTTACTTCCTTGCACGCCTGAGGTGCTCTGACAATGCATTAAAAAGATTGAGAGGTACTCATATACTAGGGCAATGAAGGCCACACATCTGCTTAAGACAGCTCACTGACTAACAACTATCAGAAAAGAGATCCCTACAGCCAGTGTTTGAGAGCACCAGCCTAACATCAACTTCCTTGCAAAGTACAGATGGGGCAAAGGCCCTTTGGAGATTCCCCACCATGGAATAATATGTCTTCCTCCTCTAAGCATAGGCTCATCTGACACTAATTCAAGATGAAAACTGCTCTGCCTGAGAGGAGATTTTTAACAAGCTAAGGTGTTGGTTTTTCTACTCAACACAGTGCAGCTGTTGGAAGAGAGCTGGGTAATACCATCCCAAGTTTCTTGCTTTAGGGAAGCAAATCAAGAGGTCTTCATGGGAAAAGTGCAGAAATCCTAGCTCACTGATGAGTGGCTGATGTTCCACCAGCAAGATGTCAACATCCACGGTCAGGGTAACCAAGAACTAAGTGGCATTGTATCAGGTCATTCTCTATTGGCAAACATGCACATAAACCATAAATAACTGAGGTTAAGATTTTAGAATCTTCCAAAAGAAGTAAATAATGTAATAATGAATTCATACTTAGGGACAGAGGCATCACCTCACTTCTACCTTTCAACACCAGGACAATTTCCCCATCAAGTCTTTTCAGAGCTAGGTCCCCAAAGCAAGTTACCACAAACTATGAGACTATCACTAATTTTCTATACTTGAATAAGCAGTGCTCGGCAGCCTGCTAGCCAGAGAGATGGTGAGAATTGAATCTTATTCACCTGCTCTTCACAGGAGTCAACCCACTGCATGCTATGACAGGATTCAATCACTGGCCTTTCTGGCCAAAGCCCATCAGCTCACTATTACAACTCTCAGCAGCCATAATGGCAACACTGAACCAGCCCCAGCCACTTGCCTGCCTTTACTGATGTTTATGACAAATTTCAGGTTTTGCCTGTCTGCCACTGCATATGGAAACCTGATGGATTTAAGCAAGGACTAGATCTAGTAAGATCGATGTGCTGCCCGGCAGGTGCAGAAACACAGCAGTCAGTTTTATGGATGAAGGCTAAGCACAAGGGCCTGACCACTTCTTGTCACTAAAGGTCCTGCAAGAATTTTGCAAGAGACGACACCTCAGAGCTGCTTGTACTCGCAGCCTCCTACAGTATAATTGTGCTGTGCTGCCAGAAGCTCATTCCTGCAGTGTTACAGGGAAGTAGTTGGGTAAATGCTTCTCCTTTGTAAGGTAATTGTCTGTTGTGGAACAGCTGTCCCTTTCTGCTCCAGCTGTGAGTCTGGACATTTTGTCAATCCTTGCATTCTCTTTAAAAAGTGGGGGTTTAGTACACATTTATCAGGCAATCAGTGATACACAATTTCTTATAGGAAAAAGGATTCTGTCCACCCACTCCACCAGCTAAATTAGTTTAGCTCCAGCTTAATAGCATTTGTGCAGTATATTTCCTGTATGTGTAAGCAAGAAAGGTGTCACTTAAGGGTGCTGAGGGATTCAATTATATATAACAAGACAGCTTTCTCTCAGTTTCACTCACTGTTACTCAGAGGCTTGTCTTTGTGGCTTCCTTCGTAAGGTATTTCTACAGACAGGATCTGTGTTCTTCTGTTGTGCCAAGAGCTTTCCACATAGATATCAACACTTGATTTGAAGGGACAATGACTGAAAGGAGAGAAGTGTGTGCCTGCATGCGTGCCTGTGTGCATACATCCATGTGGGCTTGTGTTTGAGAGAGACAAGGCAGAGGAGGAGGAATGCAAAGTTGGGCAAATTGAAAAGGGAGATGGCTTTTAATCTCATTCTGGAAATCTCTTCTCCAGGAAGATGTATTTCCAGGTTTCTACCAATACTGCAGTGCACGGACTGCACAAAGATGATGGGGGTGGAATGGAGCACAAGAGAAATGCAGCCAGAGGGCTGCCTCATTCCACATCCCCAAAAACTCCCTTGTCTCCATCTGTTCTAACTAATGTACAGTATCTGGCTACGTCCTGCTAAGAGCTGCTACTCAGGCTCACGCATGACTTTGGAAAATACATTTTGTTCTTCTGGAGCCCTCAAGGACAATAATAAATAGAATGAAAACAAAACCATCCCGACAGCGCTTTAGTGGGTGTCCTTCACAGGCGTACCAGTGTCAGCTGCCCTGGGATTTCACCTTCACCTGAAGGGAGGCCTGTTTAATCATGCGACACTAAAGGAGAAGAAATAAAAAATGTTTCTTGAAGGAACAAAGGAGGGCAAACTTGCCCCCATGCTCATAGTTTTGCCAAGCTTGATCACAAATAACATGCAGCTTGAAATCTGCCGTATGCTAAAACATCACTGTGACAACAAGCCTTGAGGTCTGGCATTACTGTAAAACAGGAACTGATAATAATCCTCCTTGTCCTTTGCTGCAGAGATGCTCATTATTATGGTCCTTTTTTGGCAACAGGAAAGTCAGTGGGTCAGCTGGAGTATGTGAGGCTCAGCTAAGGGCACTGCAGAAGAGCTGCTGGGGTTGTCCTGTTTTTTTGCAGTCTTTGCCACAGGGGTTGTTAGAGGTATTTACGCTCCAACTGAGCCCCGTCTTTCACATTTCTGCATACAACTGGTTTCTTTTAATTCTTTTCTGTATGTTTTTCATTTCTAAGGTATATCCTCCAGCAAAAGATGGGCACACATGGATATTTTTATAAATTGCTTTTTAAGAAGTCTTTGACCAAGTATTTAATAAAAAAACCTGTTACAAAATCAAAAGACTCCTGGGTTGGAAATGTAAAGTCTTCTCACAGAGAACAAGTCTCTACAAGAGAAAAAGCAAAAATGAAAGAATAATAGATCTTCTCTTAATATGGTGAAAACTGTCGAGGAGTTTGCTGTGACCTGCATAAGCAGTACATCAGCTAATGCACTGAGAAGCAGAATGCAATTGTGAGAGACCAGCATCTACTGATAATACAAAATGGTCAGATCTGGAATATGAGGGTCAGAGGATTCTCAGAGTTCTAAGGCAATACACAGCAGCCCAACAGATCAAGAAAGAGTGCAGCCTTGACACAGTCAATATGTATTGGGAAAAATAAACTATACTCCTCAGATATCTTACTGGGTCATAAAATTAAGTATGGTCAGACAAGAAGAAACCTATACTTACTGTAGGCAGATCAATAACAACTTCTCTCTGAGGTACCTCAATAGCAGGACAAAAAGTAAATGGAACATTAAGATGTAAAAAAATACTTGGTGAAAAATCACTCCTGTATAGAGGCTCAGTGCAAGGCCAAAGCTCCAGCAAAATCACATCTAAGCCAACAAAATACAGCTTACGTTGGATTTAAGTGATGCCTAGATCTTGTGTGAGTCATTTCTCTCAGGGGTGGGTGAATCTCACCCACTGAGAAAAGTATTAATGCCACTGCATACATCAAGTCATACTTTCAGCTGGAATACTGAGGCTGGTCAGCTCTGGAGCTTTTCTTAAAAATAAGAGCAAGAAAAGCACACACAGACACTGCAAATATTTAAGACACTTTGTGGTGGGAATGATTTTAGAAAATAGAAACTGTTTAAAGAAGGAACAGGTTACAAAGCACTTGAAAAGCACTAACAAATGGAAACAACATACCTTGGCTTTCTGTGTATGTGCATGTGGAAAAGAGGTACCTGTGTATATTCTCCAGTGTCTAATAAAGCACTGCATTAAAGGATATGAATCAGATGTGTCAATCGTAGAAGAATTTCAGACATTAATTGATACTATAATTCTCATTTTACAGGCTGGAAACTAACTTGTAAACAGGGCCATGAACTGGACAAGGCTAAGCAGCATGCTAGCACTAAGCCAGAACCCCAGAACGACATCTTGCTCACAAAACACATCCATTTAACCACCTTGGGGAAAATCAAGTTTGACAACAGAGGAGAAGATGAGCCCTGCTCTCTCCAACCTAGCCCAGCCAGCAGCTACCCTAATATTTACCTGAGAAGGCACCAGAAGCAAATGTGCTATCATGGTTGTGTCTTCCAGCAATGTTTAGAAGACCTTGAGAATCTGGTTCTGGTAGCTGTGGCCTGTGAGCAGGAGTTCTACACCGTAATCCATGTCTGTAAAAAGTAGCTGCAGTTCATGCTGAGCCTGTTACTGATTCTTGCACTTAGTGAAACCTTCTCCAGAACATTCACAATTCTGTAACTGCCCATTTTATGGTCCTCTTTTTACTGTCTCTTTGCAAAGGCAGGGAGTTTAGCATACTCCAACTCTCCCTGTTAGGAGACACACAGGTAAAGGAAGCAGCACATCAAACTTGTACACACACATAGATAGGAGCAGGTAAATTATGGGAGGGGGTGAACAGCAGGGAGAAGTGACTTTACAGTCTCTCATCCAAATGAGTGCCTGCAAGGCCTGTAATTGGAAACTCATTTCTGAGGGGAAAGCTGTGCTGATCCCCATGCTGGCCAATATGTCTGAGTGGGTACAGGAGGGAGCACGGGATGGGAAAACAGGAGACTGATCAGTAAAGAGATGAGACATACAGCTATGCCCTCTGGCTTATGCATTTCAGTACTAAATCTAACCAGTCTAATCTTGTACCAGAGTATTTTTCTGTTTGTTGTGGTTTCTTTTTTCATATTGTTATTTGAGCCATGCACACAGTAGGAATATGGGTACTTGTTTTCCTTCACTCTGGAAACATGGAAGAGAACACAGCTCAGTAAGCAAACAAGCTCTAAAAGGGTTAGAACAAAACACAGAGGGATTCAGAGTGGTGAAACAAAAGCAGTATTTCCATCTTTTGTGATGACTCTTTCCTGGAAAAAAATGGACAAAATGTGTCCCTGGGCCAGATTCAAAAACTTGAGCTGAGTGATACCAAATAAATGTGAGTCACCTCTGGGTCACTTACAGGAGGAACAACTTTTGGAAATATTTCTAACATTTCTTAGAAACATTTCTAATGCCTCTTAGAAACAAACATGCTGACTATTGGCATGGTACATTCAGGCAGGGTTTATCCAAATCTCAGTAGATTTACATTCTGCATTCGTTTCCAAAGTACAAAAGCATCTACACTTTACAAAAGTGATATAGCAAGTAAACATGAAGAAGGCTAAAGATCAAAGCAAGTAGTTCTCAAGAGCCAGGCTGGGTCAGAGGAGAGGAAAACAAGTTACAGCTGCTAATGTTAAGCTGCAGTGACACCTTCTCCATGTCTCTAGGGGAAAGCAAAGTTGTTGTGGGAGCAAATGGAAATAACCGGTGATGCCATCACTCAGAACAGGAGCTGTGGTGCTAGGAACTGTCCTATGCCCTCATGAGAACAGGCAATGGCTTTGAGTTTTCCCAGTGTTGAAGAAGCTGAGAATTGACTCTGTAACCTTCTAAGACAGCATACAGTTGTGGGAGGTAGTGTTTTTCAGGCTGGATGTAGACAAGGCCCTTGCTCAATCCTTAAGAAATCTCCAGAAGTCCCCAAGCACTGGCAATGCCTAAGCTCGGTATTGGCTGCAGCCTTAGCCTGCTGAGCTGAGGTCCAGGGCACCCTGCTACAGAAAGGAATTTCAAACCCCATCCTAAACACTCGCTGTACAGGAATTCCAGTACAAGAATGGTGACTTTGTTCCACCTCGGAGTTGGCCGTGTTTCAGCAGTGAGCTAAGTGGTTTGGGATCCTCCTGGATGACACTAAGGAGTGCTATAGAAATGTCAGCTATGAGTGAAAGGCTTCTCTCTAACTGTACTGCCATTCTATAGCCATATGTTTCTCCCGAGGGTTGCCAGTGGCTGGGTTTCCCCTTTTGAAAAGCCATGTAAACACATGCAAAACCAAGCCTTTACATAATACAATGGGGCGTATCGTTCATTAATGTGCAAATAGGTCGCTCTCCACTTGCCCTCCCACTCGCTTCCTCTCCAGCTAGCTGCAAGCTTATGTAGAAAGAGCTTGAATGTAAGTCACCAATATTCCTGATTTAGCACAGCAGGGAAAAGACATGACTTTCAAAGGCAAGAAGGATGAGCAGAGTACACCGTGTTCTTTCCTCTCTCTAAGCTTCACCCCATTATGTTAAGGAAAAACACAGCCTAAAGTCAACAACCCATGGGCACGTAAAACAAGATCAACGGTCCAACATCACCCATGAACTGCGGGGAATTTTGGGAGTGATGGACATCCACACAACTTACATAAACCCTGGCAAAGGCTCCATGCTGTTTGCAGCATGTTAGGCCTGAATTATGCACCGAGAAGTACAAATTAATGCAGAGTGGATTTACATGCACCAAGCAATGGTAGATTGCAACAGGGTATCAGAACCAAAGTCAGGGACAGAGGAAGGCATATTGCCATGGGATCATGTCAAGGATAAAGCAAACAGGGAATAGTTGCATTGTGGATTTTCAACTATGACCTCACCAGTGCTCTTTAATGTCAAAGAACACAACTGGTCCTCAGACACATCAGAAAAGCAAGAATAAAAAAGACAGAAGCAAAAGGAGGAATAACAAAGAGGACAGAATTAGCACTTTGCATGTTCAAAGTGTTGTACAAACATCAGCTAATCAATCAACTAATTGCCTAATTAAAAGAGTGACCAGAAAAAGGAAATAGCAGAAGAAAAGCAGGAAGATGTGGAGAGAGCAGGAGAGTGCTGGGACATGGGAAGCAAGACATGCTTCTATTCACCCAGGCCACATTATCCGGGGCAAACTTGTGCCAAATTGCCATGACAATAATTAGCCAGGGTTCCCTGACAGATCATTATGAGAACATTAACAGGGCATTAGCAAGAATTACCCATTTTTCACACATTGATTAGGTGCCATTGCTGGTTCATTAGAGTATTGGCTTTTAATAGCCCCACTCCAACTTTCGGCAGCCCTTCCTTCCCTCCCCGATCACTCGGCAGAGATCCAAACCTCTTTAACTCCGGCTAGGCAGCTGACCTGGTCCCGTGCTGAATCTCACAAGCACATGGCCATATGCTGCATAGAGAGAGCACCTCATTAATCTGTCCAGGTTAGGGAGAGGAAAGCAGTGGCTCTGCACCATAGGCAGTCGTTAATCTTCCTCTGGAATCTATACTGCTAATGGAGGCTGGCACAGGGAATAGGCCACTCCCTGACCAGAAGCATCATTCCCCCATACCAAAAGGGTCTCTTTCTCCCCTTTAGGTCTTCCTCAAGTCTCACACTGGGAGTGATGTTTCTGTGGCTGTCACTCCCAAGACCCTTCTGTCATATCTGCTGATGACTCTCTTCCATCCCTGCTTCCCCTGATGCTACTTCTCACCCCACATTTTGATCACTTCTACCGATAAGCAAGGATGTGTAACAGGGAACATGCTGCAAAAATGCTCCAGAGGAGCCACAGAGGAAGGTCAGGTCAAGAGGATTGTTTCTGCCACAGCAGGCAGGTTCTGTACTGTGTTTCTGCAACAAGAACAGGACAAAATCAAAAAGAATAAAAAGAAAATAAAGGAGACATGACAGAGGAATTTGTCTCCTCCTTTTCCTCTTAGGTCACATCACCTGTCCACCTACATCCAAAATAACACTTCAGTTGAGTCATGCTTAGGAAGATACAGCAATCCTCTTAGTGCTATTACACAACTGATTAAGTCTCCCTAATCCACCCATATCCAACATGGATACCCCACCTGGACCCAGGGCACTCCTCCCACCCAGATCCCCCACCTTCTTTCTGAAGCTACTTGTCAAAACAAGGCACGTTGCAGTGTGCAAGATGGGCTCCTGAGATGACAAGAGCTAAAATTTGTGCAGGGATGGCTGGATTATAGGACAGCTGAGTGGGTGTATAAGTCACCAAGTCCAGCCCTGCAAAGCTGAGGACAAGGCTAGTATGCCTCAATGCTGAAAGAAATGGATGAGGTAAAGCACAGAAGAAGGCAGGAAGGTTCACTCATTTGACACTGAGAAAGCAAAGGAGAAAGTAAACACTTTAGAGACTTAGAAAATAAAGAGACAATACAGAGAAAGATCAGCCTCAGAAGGGGGTTGTGTTGCTAGAAATATCTGAAAAATATGTGTGGGAGATGAATGGGACTGCAGTTTACAGAAAGGTAGAGAATCGGAGGGATGTGAAAGCTGGATTGGAAACATCATGTTTAAAGTCATGAAGGGAAGGACAAGGAAATTCAAAGGGAATCTGACAAAGCAATGCAAACAGAAAAGCAATGTGTGCTGCATGGCAGAGGAAAGGGGCAGTTTTAGTTTGCCACAGGAAGCGAGCTGGTGTTCAAGCATGAGAGGCAGAAGAGGTCACAACAATCAAGACTAAGGAAGGCTAAGGCATGAACAAAGGGTCTCAGTGTAGAGAAAGAGAAGAAGAGATGGATTTTTCTATACCTGCTAGAGGAAGACACATGTTGGGGAGAATACAAGGGAGAAAATAACTAGCCTCGATATTTCATGAGGACATATGACTGACAGGATTTTTTCATCATTTGGAGTAACAAAAAGACTGAAGTGAGGAGAATTCAAAGGAAAAGACAAGCAGCTTTTTAACACTATTCAGCCTGAGTTGTGAGCACTTGTTGATGGAGAATTGCAGAGACAGTGTGAGACAGGTCAGAGTACAGTATGTCTAGAAGCTGCTTTAGGTGGTTGAACCTGGGTATGGCAGTGCGATCATCTACAAAGCAGACATCAAGGACAAAGCCCTTTGAGATCCACTGTACTCATAAGGATGGGGTGCTGGCAGACGGAACACTGTGTGTGATACAAAGTTGGAAGTAGACAGCCATGTAAGGGACTGTGCTACAAAAAAAAGGGAGCACCAGTAGAGTCCTGCCATCTTCTACAAAAAAGCTGATTGAGGCACTGCACTACCCATAAAACACAGAGGGCACATTAAAGAGGGTTTGAGTTAGAACAAGAGAAGAGAAAAATCAAACAGCAACTGACTACACAATCAGTTCAGAAGCAAAAGGAAGGGGCAAATCAATGCACTGGGTGCCTATTTAGTCTCAAGCACAGCCCCATGGTTCATGGGAATCTATGCTGGCAGACTCGAGGAGTCAGAAGAAGACTGAGTTTGGGGGAAAGAGGCAGCATGCTAAACATGAGTAGGGAGTCCTAAACTCTCTCAATGGGACAGCTAGATGGTCTGAGTTAGTCACAGAGCCACTGAGCAAGTTGTCCTGAGGCCAAGGGTAAACCTGCCAGCTGCTCTGTTTCTCTCCTCTGATGAATCTTAATCAGGATTTCACCTGCTATTCATGAGAATCCTCTGGATGCTGCTGGACTCTGGTGAGCAAAACCACTGCCTTCATTTTTTTCACATAGGATATGTCTGTGCTTGTGGAGTACATCAAGCAGTGCAGCAGCATTGCAATCCTTCTCTGCTACTGCCACTTAGGCAAAATGTAGGGTGAAGGTATTGACATGCTAACTCCCAGCATCTCCTCATCATCCCTTGCAGTGAGTTAACTCCAGAATAGTTGGTGGAGAAGGAGCCAAGAGTCCCTCAAAAGTCCCCAAAGCAGTATGGGAAGAAGGGCTTCGTGGAGCAGGGCTGATGAATGCAGAGGCTGATGAAATGCGGAGGCTGGTGTGCTGACAGGTCTGAGCAGTGTTGCTGAAGGCAAAGCAAGGCTGAGCCAGTAAAAGGTAAAACCTTTAAACTGAGCCAGATGGAGGCCACACAGGTGGAAAAAGGACAGGAGGATGGGTGGGAGCGAGAGGGTGAACATGGTGTAGGAAGAAAGAGCCTGACATCCCTCCATCATAGCAGGTGGAAGTTTCAGGGAATGTAACAGAGAGATTGTGAGCTCTGCATTGAGTGTAAATTCAGGGGAGGTAGGCAGGGCACCAGGGCTGTGATCCTGACCTTGGGCCAAGGCAATCTGCTTTTTAACTGGCGCAACTGTAATCCAGTCTGTGAACAGATGGTACGGAGAGAAAAATACACAGGATACAAACATAGGCTTCACAGTATCTGCTCCAAACCGAGCCAACCTTCAGCAGAAAGGTGATTAAAGAGCAAAAAAGTAAGGAAAATCCTCTGTTCAGCATGACTGGTGAAGTTGGATGCCAAAGACCTGGTCCCAGAGAGCTCAATGGCTTGGTGTTCTTCGGCTGAAATTTAGAAGTCATGTCTCAGTTAGCCACTCTTTCAAAAGGATGACAAACAGGAGGGTTTGTTTGCTATTCTGGCCTATCCTCAGTTCCTGTCCTGCTATGCCGAAAACTGTCACTCACACTGCTGTTCCTAGTCCTAGGGCACTGTCAAGAGTCTTTTGCTGTAACAGGTCCATACATAAAGACACCAAAAAGTAGGGAAGTGACATGAACCCTTAGTGTGCACAACAAAATTTGCAAGGTACCAGCATACTCTAAGCAGCAACAGACCCAAAAAAAATCCTGAGTTCAAACACTCAGAAATATGCCAGAAAAGTTCAAACCTGGCACTGAATTTTGCTGTGAACTTGGTAGGGGGTGAATTCACACAAATCTTGTGGTTGCTGCCTTCTCAACATAAATCTGTGCTGTTCAGGGTCACTGCACCTGGTATCCCTATTTACTGGCCTGGGTTATGGATCCACTGGTCATTAGATTGAGACAAAATTGCTGTAACTCAAACTACTGCATGGTTTCATGGGTTTGGTTCAGATTTCAATCCTGGAATCCATAGTTTCGACAGTCCGAAATGTATTTCGGAAACAGATAATCAAGTAATAAAAGATGCATGTGAACTACTGTAGTTGCTGGTATTAAAACACTGACCCTGGTATACATTTGGGAACCATTATCAAGTACCAAAAGAAGTACTCAGCAGGAAATTTATACAATCTGCCTACTAAAACCAGTTTGTACATCATCAGTACCCAGCGTCAGTGTAATAAGTGAAGCCTCAAAACCACAATTTTTTTAAACACTAGACATGCTTTTAATGGGTTTACCTGGTGTCCTTCCATATCCATTGCTGAGAGTCATCCTTGCTGAAATGCCCAAATGCTCTCCAAGTTCATGCTGACAGGCCATGGACACTTCAGTAAGGCATGGTTTTTTGTAACTTTCTGAATTTCTGATGCATTCCATTACTTAGAAGAGGCTTGGTTTTCAATCATAACAATTCACTCCTTGCCCTTGTCTCCAATCATACCTCCACTGGAAGTAGCATTGCTTAAAGTACAGAGATATGTTTGCAAAATAATACTTTGCTTTTCTGTTTTCCTTTTGTTACAGTGATCTTCACTTACATAAATGCCTATGAATGACCCTTTCTGTGAAACAGAGAAACCCTGCTGCCTTCACGCTACTGTGGGGGAAACTCAGGCAGGGAGAAAACTGGGAACTTGGAGGGCATTTAACTGGGAACTAAGGAGGGCAGCACTGATAGTTAATTTCTGGCCAGCAAAGCTGTGGATGCCCAATCCCTGGAACTGTTCAATGCCAGACTGGATGGTGTTTTGAGCAACCTGGTCTAGTGGAAAGTGCCCCCACCCATGGCAGGGGCATTAGAAGTAGATTATCTTTAAGATTTCCTCCAATTTCATTCATTTTATGATGGTCCTGTGAGTCCTCTGAACTCAGAAATGAATGTAAACCCTTGCAGGAACAAAAGCAGATCTGTCTCCAGACTGTGCTCTAGATGTGGCATAGTGGGTGCTACCATCTCAGACTGGGAAACAAAGCAGAATTTGCAACTCTCCTAAAGGAAAAATGCAAGGGGATATGAATGCTTAGAACAATAATGACACAAGTGAGGGAAAGGATGTGGTATGCTTGAACATAATCCTGCCAGTGGTGCTTTCCTACCCTGCAGCACCCCCTCTCTCCCAGTCCTGAGTTTCCCAACTTGTTCCTGTCCTGTAACTCCTGGACCTGCCAATCTTGCATTGCCACCAGACAGCTCTGCCAGCAGAAGACTGGGCAGTGCTCTCACAGTGCTCCCTCATAAAAAATGACACTTCCAAAACAAATGCTTCAGCTTAATGGATGCTAGGCTGCTGTAATTTTAAGTCATTAAACTTGCAACTCTGACAAACACTCTCAGTCTGTTCTTTCCAATTACCAGGACCAAGCAGATTTAGACAGCGGAAATACAGCAGGCTCTCACATTTCTTTACTATAGCCTGACTTCTTGTTATTTTCCCTTTCCTCACTCCACTCTTGCCCTTACTCTGCTTATTTATTGCACTAGTGGTGCTGTTATGCCTTGCAAATCCTTTTGCAGAGCAACATCCCCTCTCAGCCAGAGTTTTCATAGAGAAATTCTTCCCCCATTCCTCATTGCTTCCCTGCTCATTAGCTTTTCTAAGCCCTTTTGGCTGTGAATGTACAGCAGCATTTACACTGACTGACAGTGACCGAGCAAAGGACATTGACATCACTGCCTCACAACTTGCTGGAATCTGCTGTTATCCAGTGGTCTGTCTGTCTTAATTCCCTTTGACTTTATTGTAGCCTTTTTTTTTATTTGAGTCTCTCCTCTTTATCTATATTTCCTTCCTGTCTTTTATTTTCCTCTCTCTATCCCTCACCCTCTTGAACCTCATCCTCCAAATTCTCAGAAAATTCCCCCTTGAAGAAGCCATTGTTTGACAATTGGCACGGCTGTTAAGCTGATGCCAAAGTACATGCACTGGAAGATTGTTGGAGCAAAGACCATCACCCATCCTCCATGCAGAGGGCCCACCTTCATCAGATCACATGAGAGCCCTCCCCAAAACACAGGAGTGGACAGACCACTGATATCAATGCATCCAGATGTATGAGATAACAAGCAACAGCCTGACAATATTCAGTGCAGAATAGTCCCTGAGAAGAAAAGATGTACAATTAACCATTAGGCTATTCTGCTTTTCTGCCCCACTTACTCCTCATTCTCTTTCATTTCCAACATGCTTTTTATTTTAATACCTTTCTTCTCTTTTTTTCTTTTCTTCATCCTCTTTCCTCTCCTCTTGCTTTGTTCTCTTGCTCTTGGAATCTACCTTTCTCCCCCTTGGCCAAGCATACATTGAATATCAATGTCAGAAAATAAAATAAAGACCTCAAGGGTTATGAATTATCTGTCCTATTTTAATAATTAAAGATGAATACACAGGGCCAAGGCAGCTTAGGCATTTCTCTGAACAATCACATTATATCAGAAATGTCTTGCATTGCCCCTAGTGAAATACATCAAAGAAACTCCCACCCCTGTATACACAGCAGTTGTCCTAGTCCTGCCCTGAGACCATTTGGCAGCCAGTCAACCTGGGTTTGATTGGGGACTATATATTTAGTTTCAATGGATAGGATTTGATGGGTTTTGATAATTTGCAACTTCCAGCTAAAGAAAAGCAGCTTATTATTAAATGCAAATAAAATGAAGTCCAGCTGTCTGGATGCAGATAGCAATTACAAAAAGCTCATGAGGCCCTCTGGACATCTTAACTTGTCTAAAGAACATGGTCAGAGACCAAAACCCATGCTTCAGATGAGCTGCAGCCAGCAGTATCTCAAAAGAGTCACACAGGTGACTTCAGAAAGCACAGGCAAAAAAAGAAAAGAAGACTGAGAGAACTGAGAGACAGAGAGAAAAGGAATGGCAAAAGGTTTGTAACTTGAATAAAAGGCCTGTCTAGTTTTTAAGAGCACCCCAACTTCATTTGACAGCAAGCATTATGCCCTGCTCCATAGAACAACTGGGTTAACTCAGAATAGGAGTGCAGGACTTGCCACCTCCAACTTCTCAAAGTGTGAGTGTAACAGAAAGAAAGGAAGGAAAAGACTTATTATGAACTTGCAGTCCCTTAAGGAAGAGAGAGAAGCAGTGACTACATGCTCTGGCAGGAGCAGAAGTTTTTTCAGGAAAAAAAGAAATAGAAAAAGAAGAAGAAATACTTCTAACCTCTCAATTACACATGGACCAGCCACAATCTACTTTTACCCACAGAGAGGGCCACAGGAGACCTTCAAAACTCTGCTCTTTGGCTGGAGGTAAGTGCCACATGTCCCAGTGGTGTCACACAATGTTGTATCTAATAACTTGAGAGTAAGGGCTACAGGCTGCAACCCACAGTGAAATGCACTGAGTCTAAAGCAAAAGAAGTGGTGTGCTCCTTTTTGCTAATCCTTGCCTCCAGAAAGGCATTCAATTGCCTCCTGCAAAACGCATGCCAACCCAGCAGCAGAGCCTGTGACACAGATCATAGGCCAGGCCTTATAGACTGCTTGGAAAGCGTGAGGGGATGCAAGTCATGCTCAGCTCCCCCCTTGCTACCTCTGTCTCCCTCTCTGACATCGGATCAGAAGCCATTTCACAGCCTCTGCACCTTTTTGTTACGTGACATGTAACAAGAAGAGGAATGGTTATGTTTCACTAGCATTGCCAGAGGTGAGAATACTTTGGATGTGAAATTCAGTTCACGCTGAGCAAGGGAGACTTTCATTTTGCCCTAACTCCAACAGCTTTGTTACCAAGCCCTGATGCCATATTTGTATAAGCTTTTCTTGTGTCATTATTTTTTAGAGAAGCAGCAGATCAGGCATCTGACTTGTTTGGTTTAATTCATCCAAATACCTTAAATGTGTGCAATGGTCTGGGTCATTTCCTTCTCAGTCCAAACAAGCTTTATCCATTATTTCCTTCTGATTACACAAACCAAAAGCAGGACTGAAACTGCCCTGATGTTCAAAGCCCCAAATCCGAACCTGTTTCACAAGCTGTTCCCTCCACTCCATGCTGAGGAGTTGAAGGAAACAAGCCCTTGCACCTTCTTCTGTTTTTCTGTCACTCTCAGCAGGAGGCAGTCAAAAAGTAGGGCACGGACCAGTAGGGCCCCAGGGGAGTGCGTGAGGTTGTCAGTGCTCAGCAGCAACTCTCCCAATATCAGATCCTCCACCTGTGTGGCTGTGGTGGCTCTCACCCCCCTGCTGAAAGACTCAGCTGTGACAGACTCCTGGCAGCCACTTTTCCCACCCACTGCACCTTCCCATCCAAGCAGGGCTGCTGGGGTAATGGAGGGTTTGTGCATCCCTCTGGCTCAGCCCTCGCAGACCCCGTTCTCTAGGACTGATGAAGGGGAAAAAAAAATTTCATGGGGTGACATAAAACAAATGAATTTTTCTTCAATAAATCATTTTAGAGAGACTATTGACTCTAGGACCTTTGAATGCATCGACCCATTCATAAAAATCTCATCTTCTCTTGGTACCTTGTACACTTTCCTTCCTTTCCCCTGTCACAACCACTACACTTCATTTTCTTTTCCTTTCTCTTGCTGTTGCTTTTCTCTCCTTTTTTTCCGTTTTGACCCCGTAATCCTATCTTAACCTTCTAATCCTCTCTGCAGTTCCCTCTTCTTCCCTGATCTCAGCTCCATATCATTCACAGGCTGCCACACTGACAGGAGAGAAAGAACAGCAGATATTTACTGAAGTATTACCATAAAGATTAAAGCTAGCAAATACCACGACTCGCTCCTTCCCTCCAGCCCTTGGCCTAATGAAAACACTCTGCACTCTTTCCCTTTTCTTGGAAACAAAATGACAAAGCCCTATAATCTCTAAGGTGAAAGAAAAAAGAAGGCCCAAAAGTGATTAAAAGGATAGAAAAGCTAGCAGAAAGGGAAATAGAAGTGGGAATAATATTATTTAGTACTTCTATAGGACCTGACTGACGATATTATGTCGACCTGAAGCATTTTGTGCTTTCCATGTGCTCCCTTTCTGTCTGTATTCACCTCTTATCCCCAGTGCTTGGAGCATAAGCCCCCTGAAGGAGGATTCTCCTTTTTGTTCTCTGTGTGCTCAGGACCCAGGAAAAAGAGATAGAGGTGCTCAGCCCTGGCTTGCATGGCCATAGCAGGAATAAGCAGAGCTCAAGGCACTTCACAAGGGACACAGCTATTACCAACACCAGGCTGCCAGGAGCACAAGATGGGATGACGCATGCATGGTTAGGGAAGGGCACTACCTGGAGGAAAACTTGGACAACCTGAGTGCTGTCTGTTCCTCAGCCTTGCTGCATCCAGGACATCAACACAAGAGGATGAGGGGAAACCACCAGAATGAGAGAGGGAAAGTAAATGAGGATGTTGGATAAATGAGAAGAGAGAAATTAAAAATGAATGAGAAAGGAGAGATTTAAAAACATAAAACCAAAAAACCCCAACCAACCAACCAAACCCAACCAAAACCAAAAGAGCAAAAACAAAAACAAAAAGCCAAAGAAAATTGAGGATGAAAGGAAAAATAAAAAGAGAAAAGTAAAAATTAGCAAAGAAAGAGCTGAGCTACATAGGGCCAGAGAGTGAGGAACAACTTCTCCAAAACATGGAAACAGACAGCTTGGAGCAGGAGGAGGGAAATATATTTGTGACAGCAGGAATGCAATGCCTTGTCATCTTTGAAGATCAGCCTTTTCAAAATATAACTGGAATACTGTGGCAGTATAAACCAGGTAACTATGTGCAGGCAGGACAGACATATGCATGAAGATCAGCCCTCTCCCTCACTTTGACATGTTCATCTTCCTCTTGTTTCCTTGTCAATCCAGACACAAGTGCAGAGACAAGGGGTACCATGGTGTGGTACTAGGAGGTACCATGCATGAGGTACCATGCAATAAACCATGCACAGGATGTACTGACAGAACAAATGCACCTGAGTCCTGCTATGCACAGAGCTTTATTAGAGAGGTGAAACTACAAGAACTGCACAGAAGATAAACCTGCACACAGAAGCTCAGCTCTGACCAACTCATAGCAACTGGTCCTGACCAGTTTGGAAAAAGTCTTTTCTGTGCAACAACAAAGAAGTGAACTCCACTCAAAAAAACAACCAATCAACCAGCAATGAACAACACCAAAATCCCAAATCCAACCTGCGTATCTTTTCTACAGATCTAGCCAACTCAAAAAAATAGAAAGAGGAATTTGATATAACTTTTTCTTTCTTCACATGTAAAGTTCACAACAGTGTTATTGCTGCTGGACTCCTCTGTCCAAAGAAAGGGGTTATTTATTCATGGCAGACCAAGCTGATGAGTAAACAGGTGCATGTCACCCTCTATGCAGTGAGAACCATGCACTTGCCGGAACTGCTTCCATCAAAAGATCCCAAAGCACTTGATGAATAGTTCATTAAAGCCTGGCAGCACCTTTGGGAGATGGAGAAGGAACAATGAACGATCACTTCAGTCATCACAGAAGGGCATCTCCCTTTAGACATGAAAAGCAGAGCTTGTTAGCAGTGCACAGATGCACAGCAAGACAATTTGAGGAAACAGGTATACCTCTTGCAGTTCAAAGTACAGAGGCAATTAAGCAGCTAACCTAAAGTGAAATTTGGCCAGAAGACAATAAAGCGACCCTACTTTTACCAAGCATTACTTAACATCTCTCATTAACAGAGGTCAAAGCACTTTTCGGAGGTGTTAGGTATTTTTATCCCTATCATATAATAAGTAGATAAGGAAAGGGAATACAAGGAAGGGGAAAGGCTATGCTGAAGTCCACACACAGTAAGAAGCAGAGTATAGAACAAATCCTGGTTTTTCCAGGCTTGTTATCCTATCTGGTATGCTACCTCCCATATTATCTCTGTGCTCACTGCATCTGGACACATCTGCATTCAAAACTCTTTACTGATGAGGTGAGACTATGCATCCAGCTAGTCAATAACCACTCCAGGCTACAAGTCCACAGACCAAGCTTTCACTATGTTCTCACTGCAAACCAGATTTCCCCAGCAATGATCACTTTCCTCTGTGTCACAAGGCAGAAAATATGCTTAACAAACATCTGTGACCACCACACCAGCACTTCCACCTGAAAACATCTTGGCTGAAGACTATTGCAAGAAGCAGAGCCTGACTCAAGCATCTCTCAGCTTTGCTCTGCAGGATGCTCCAACAAAACTGCTGTGGTGTTCAGAGGTAGCAGCACAAACCAACTTCTTCAGCTTATAACATTTTGCTTTCTGGGAAGAGGGTAGGAGCACTTCTAGGAGCACCTGTTATCCTTCTAGGGATGCATTGTTTACCAGAGATTAGGAGGATCCTAACTGGTTTTGTGTTTCAATGGCAGTGACACAGAGGGGATCCTGCTACTGAAATCTCTTTTGGACAAAGCTGGAGTGTACTTGGGAGTCATCAGAATTTGTTGGCCCATTATGTCCATGCCAGATAGTCAGATAAAAAAGGACTGCCTCACAGAGCCACACTTTGTGTCAGACAGACTTGGCTGGGCAGGCTCCAAGGTGCTTCTCCTCCCTACTGTTTAATTACTGTGAACAGAGGTTTTAACAGAGAGAGATGCTATTTGAGACAAGGCTGGTTAGAGAGATAGCCAGGTCCTTGGAGTTAATAATTAATTACCAGGCATTCTCAGTCTTACGACATTAACTGCTTACCCTTTTAAATAGTAGTAAATTGGAGATACGTGTCTAATTAGAGTTGTAAAATGCTTTAGAGGATTGAACAGAGAGAGAGAACTTACAGAGATGGAGTGGGAGGTAAAGTGCTCTCTGGGAGGAAAGGAGATGTGGGAAGGAGATGATATGAAAGACTGTTTTAGTTTGCAATGTACCAAAGTCTTGGTTATCTGAAGGGACTTCCAGCTCTGCCAGGCTTCACAGGTGCATGCTCCCAGAAGAGGGGAAGCATGTAGAGTACTGGATGTGCACAAGGTTGATTTTTTTCCCTAGAAGGTCTCAAACAGACCATAATCTTTGTCGCTACTATCAATCTAGCAGTTAATGTATTTCACAACCTAAGTGCAGGCATACCCCCATCCACCCCAAAGATTTCAAGAAGTACATACCAATAGGCTGTACTACCACACTAGGTTGGTATTACTTTTAGGAGATCAAAAACTCAAGGGGTTTTCACTAAAGAGACAGGTCTGGATTTACTGTTCTTCAGAAACACACACTTAGAATATCAACTTCCTCCACCTGCCTCTTAATTTAAATAGAGGAAAAATAATAGAAAGTAAGCTATTCACTGCTGGATTTCTGTGGAGTACCATGTGAACTCAGTCTCTGCTACCAGCAACTTATTAGAGTGAATTTCAGGTCAAAACCACACCAAGCAGTGTATTTTGTGCAAATGCTTTTCACTCGCGCATTTGTACTCTCCAGCGGGCTCTCCTGGGAACTGAGGTCAGTCACATGGTTTAAGAAGTTTGTTACAAAGCAGAAGGATGTTTTGTTTCATAGGAAATAACATAGCTAAAATAAAATAAAACTGAAATAATCATAGTGGTCTAGTATGTAGTCAAGTAACAAACAGGTCCAAAAGAGTTTGCTCTAAGGAAGCATGTATTAAACATCCCTCCTTTTCTAGCTCTGATTTTTAAAGTCTTATCTTCATTCACCAGCATTCATGCCCACTTCTTCCCACTTAAATACATTTCCCCCTACTTCCTCTCCTGTAAAAAATAATCTAATGACCTTTCAAAGATGCTGAAGAGAGTTTTACTCCAATGGTGTGCAGAGTGGCAGAGTTATGGGGATGTTTTGTGCTTTGGTGCAGCAGGAGGATTGGTTTCACAATGTTTTTTGCCAGATGGCTTTGGGTTGGCTCTATTCAAAGACAGAACATAGTATCTTCTATCTTCATGGGAGACAGTATTGGAGACAGTAGATTCCTTGGGCAAAATCTTTTGTATGTTAAGATTATAAACAAGAAGATGAGTTATAATCAAAGCTTGACGCTTTTCACAGGCACTGAGTGCAACAACTGTCTAAATGTCTGTCCAATTAGTTTAATTACAATCTGCCTTCCAAAACAGTCCCTGCAATTCAAACTGTGTGCTTTCTTCTTCTTTTCTTGTCTGGAACCCGCTGTCTTTTGTTGTTTAATTGTTTAATACTTACAGGGTTCCACCTCAGAAGTGACTGTGCTTGACTGATGAGCAGAGCACAGCAACCTCTCCACAGGAGCATTCTTACACCATTACCAGAGGTGATACCTCACCTCAAAGATTCCAGGGAAGGCAATAAGGCTGCTCAAAGAAACAGTTAAGTTTAAGGGAGGTAAAAAAAAAAAAAAAAAAAAAAAAAAAAAAAAAAAAAATAGGAGTGCTCCATGAAAAAAGAGCTCCAATGAGCAGTGCATGGACTCAGTTTACAAGTGAGAAAAAGGCATTCTCTGCTGGGCTATACCCTGCCTTAAGCAGAAGCACTGACTAAGCACACAAGGTGATGCACATTCTGGAAGGAATTACCTGAGTTACCTTGTTGGCTTCTAGATTAACTACAGTCATTCAGAAATTAAGAACTATGCATGGCAAACTCATACAAATCCTCTGTTCAGAATAGACATGAACCCAAACATAATGATAGGATGCACTGAGACAAAGAGAAAAAAAGAGGCTAAGTGCAGTACTCTACTGCAATACAATGTCCCATATCAAGCCATCTTACCTGCAAAAGATGCAATAGAAATAAAACGGGTTCAGGGACAGATGACAGCAATGAGTTAGAGACCTCACAAAATATCTGTAAGAGGAGAGATTGAAAACACTGGGACTTTTTTGGTTCAAAGAGAAAACAAGGCAGGCTGGATAGTGAAGGATGTATAAACTGACAAAGAATACAGCAAAGGCAAACACGGTGATAAAAGTAGGGAGCATCCCATACAACAAGCACTACCAATGTAAAGCTGGATAGAATTTGCTGCTTTCCTACTAAGTGCAGTAGGAATTCTGTGTGTAATAATGTGTGTAATTCGTTGCCACAAGGCAACACTCAGGCCTAATGCTATCCCAAAAAGCAGTACATTACAGGATACGAATGGTCACTTTATACATGGTGGGCAAATCCCTCTTCATGATCCCTTCCCCCCAACACCAATGATATCAAACCTCTTGCTTCAGACTACAAGCAGGAAACAGTCTGTCCAAGACAGAAATTTCTCCTATCAGCAAGTTATTTCTATGATTCTGCATATTTGCCCACTTAGAAGGTTTTTGTATTTTCTTATATAATGCAAATTTAAAAATGCAAGATACTGATGTAAAAGTGCTCTGCTATCATCTGCTGTTTCTTAAATTCTTCTGTTTGGGAGGAAATTCATACATACTAAACAAGTGTCTGTTTGAAAGGCACTCTCTCTTAAGGACTTTTAAGTGTTCAAGCAAGAGAGGAAAATGATCATCCTATGTTTTAATGAGTTCATGGAAGACTTGAAAAGAAACTTCCCTTGTTTGTGTCCTAGCAGCTGAAAATTCCCCCGTGTATCATGTCACCCATAGTGACTCTGTGATCTCCGCAAAATGCTGCATCTGGCATTCCCTGACCAATCAAGGAGTGCACTTTCTCAGTAAACTTCTAGGGAACAGACAGCTTGTTTCAATAGATTTATAGTATCAACCCCTGAAAGGACCTGCCACCTACGTAGTTCCAAGATTTACAGTCCTGTCATTTGCTATGACCCCATCAAGATCTTCCCAGCAGAGCTGTGTGAGCTGTTACACACTTTGTAACCACCTTCCTAGATATCCTGCTTTACTCCTTTCCAAAAAAAGTGAGTAAGCACATCAAAACCCAAGAAAACACTTTGCACTGCTATGTGTAGGTGTCTCCTCTCAATTTCTTCCTTTCCTTTACAGAAATGCATGAAAGTAGCTTCCTCCTTTACAAAGATGCTCATTCTCTGGACCAGAATCTCCATATCACTGAGGAGAACACTCAGATGGCAAACACCAGTCATATATTTCCTTGGGAACACAACAGAAGTAGAGTGTTCCCTCCCACAGCTTCATTTCCACTAAATTGGAACTGCCAGGATCTGGCTTTTCTGACCACAATTGAGGAAAGATGATCTTCTGCTTTTCCATTACATTAGGAGACATTAATGTGATATTCTAGTCCAGCAGCCAGTTAGGTAGCACAGCTCTGAACAGGACCTGAAAACTAGGGTTCCAGCCAGCAAAGATTTTGGTCACCTATGTCTGGCCACTAATTTTCTGAGACAAATTTCCTTTTCAAGCCTCAGTTTCCCACAGTATAAAATAGGGACAAATAGTGGCTTGTCTCAAAGTGAAAATCAATTAAAATACTTTGAGATTCAGAAATGGCAGGGGCTACTGAGCTAAATAATCTCAAAGCACTCAAATGCCCTGGCATAGATCTGACAATAACTTTTCTATGCATGTTTTTAATAGAGGTTAACATTTTCATTTTCTCTGAGCATATTTTAGTCTCTCACATAAAAGCAAGGTCTGTGTAAGGCCCCAACAAGCAGAATGCACAATCATTAATTCCTGCAAAGCAGCCTTGGTGTCTGTGAAAACACTCCAGGTAACTCAATAAATTAGAATAATAAACACAAAGGAAACCAGAGAACAAGCAAGGACAGGGCAGAAATCACAAACAGAGACCGACAGCATAATATATGGTACAAGAGCAGTCCAGGCTGGGCCTCCATGAGGCACTGGGGAGCCTCTGGGAGGCACATGTGAGGTGGAGGCTATCCAAGTCTTGGTACTGTTCCTTATTACTCCCTGAATCTGGACCGAGCAACTTTAATTTAAATATCAGCCCAGGGCCTCTCCCCACACTGCCCGCAGGGAGATCTCCAGCTGGCAAGCACAGCCCCTGCAGCCACAACCCCCCCGGCCAAGGAACTTGTGCTGATGCAAACACGAGCCTCAGCAGCAGCAGCGAGCAGTGCCCAAGGCTGAGATGGTGCTGCAGCAGGGGATGCCCGGCTGCTGTCAGGAGCACAGAGCCTGGTGTCAGCCGCGGAGGTGGGAAGGGCTGCAGCCGCCCAGAGGTGTTAAACAACACCCTCTGCCTGAGGGCAGGGAGCAGAGGAGAGGGAGGATGAACAAACACTGCTTCTAAACAGGTTACTTTTGGCTCCTTATGCAATCTGCACTCCTACTATTTGAAGCAAATCAACCCCCGAGGGGAGCAGAGGGAATGTTTAGTGCTGGAAAAGCATATTACTTTCTTGCAGGAAAGTTTTCTTGCTCTTAGCACTGCTTTTTGGTGTTCTGGTACTGACAGTACCCCTAACAAAGTTCTCCTGAACTGGAGCTCCCCACAGCAGCTCTGTCCTGGCATCCCTATCACCCTTGTGCTGCTCCAGACCTATTTCTTTCCTCACAACATCAGGCTTATGCATCTTAAGTGCTCACTTCTATTTCAGTCACAAGTCTCCTCTGAACAGAAACTGCTGTTCACATTAAAATGACGAGGACAGGCAGAAAGAATTAGATTGTGAGGAAAGATTCAGCAAACTTGTTCCATTTTCTGCCTGGATCAAGCCCTGAACCCACAGGAAGCCTCCAGAGGTACTCTCTGCTGCAAACGTTCTGTGACATTTAAGAGACCTCCCAGGGAGTCCTGGGAGCAGAGCGATGGACTTCGAGGGGAAAGTTCTGTCTTTGCCATGCAAGGAACTGATGCTATTTATAACAGTTCCTGCTGTCCCCAACTGGGCATGAAGACAATCAGCATCTGTCCACACCCTGGGGGAAACTGCAGAACCAGAGATGTGGTTTATATATCTGTGCAGTGCCTGCTGCTCCAGCATGAAAACGGCAGAGTGGGCAAAGAGGAGCTGGGAAGGGCTCAGCCAGGGCTGGGGAGATGAGGGGCTGGGGGAAGGGGCTGGGGGAGGGGGTGGTATCAAGGGGGATGGGTTTTGCATGCAAGTGTCTGTTATTTGAGATTATACAGATGGTTTCTCTTTAGCTGTGGTTTTGAAAAACCCCCTGCCTACTCTGCTGGAGGCCCTTTCCTGCCGAAGCCAAACCTGGAGCTCCCAGACATAGGAGGAAAGTTCAAAGGCCTCTGAAAACAGAGAGTGCATTATGCTGGGGAGCTGGGAACTGGAACTCTATACAGGTAGTCTTGCATGCTTTGTCTGCTTATTCTGACAGGGTAAAGCCCAGGAGCAGCACTCTGACCTGGTCCTCCTGCCTGGCAGCTGGTTTCCCCACAGCCTGCCTCCACCACCCCTCCCTATCTGCCAGCAGCCTCCGTTCCTCCCACCCTGTCCTGCACAGCAATCTGCTGGCTGTAATTCCTCTGGCTTGAAGAGGGGCCCTGCCTGTTTCCCCCCATTCCTGCTGCTCAGATGGAAGCATCCTCTCCCTTACTTTCCTCTCTGACACATGCAGATTCCCTGCAAGGAAAAACCCCCATGTTGCAAGGCCTTTCTGGGGCATGGGTCTCCTGTTCCTCTCCCCTACGCCAGCAGCAGCACACACATTTGTTTCCTTGCTCCATTAAGCCAGTAAATGAGGCTGGCTTAGCTCAGCACCGTGAGCTGGTGCTCTGAGCCCAGGATGTGTCTCAGCACAAGAAATAACACTGATGAGCGCAAAGGAGGGATTTGTGAGTTTGGCACCACACTGTTCTACCCCCTGACACTGAGGAGAGCAGCTTCTGGAGACCAAATCAAGCAAGCTAATGTAGCCTGCAAATGTTTTGGGGGTTGGCCAGGTGACCATACTGCCCTCTTTGAGGCCATCCACCCTGCTCCAGGAGAAGATAAATCAATGCAAGGCAACATCTGCCAAGATATTGACTTTGGCTCTGCTCACGGACTGCCTGCACTTCAGAGATGGGTAATATTCAGCTTGATTATCTCTCACCGCCCAGAGGAAGTTTCTCTCTATGCTTAAAATCACTGGGATGAGCCAAGGAGGAATCGATCTGTGGGAGAGAAATGCTGACAAGAAAACACAAGTCAGAGACAGGATGAGAGTGGACGATGGGTGAGCAGTGGAGACAGCCTCTGGCAGCTTGCCTGGCCAGGTTAGCAACAGCCTGGGTCACTACAGCCAGAGAAAGATTAACACCAAGCACATTACTCCAAACTTTACAGCAGGCCCCTTTATGCTCTTCCCCTCCTTCCCTGAATAGCTTTTCCTCTCTTAAATTGCTCCTCAACCTCTTAAAACATCCTTTCTCTACTCACCCCTACATCCTCATTGCAGTGAAGTTTTCTCATTGCTTCATGTGCACCCAGGTCACTGCTAAAGGCATGAGGCTCAGGAGTTTCAAGGCTTGCCACCTGCTCCACTTTGGGCCTTATGTCACATACCACCTCCCTAGTGGTGAAAAGCCCCACGAGTACTCATAAATTGCACCACATCCACCCCTCAGGTAGACTCAAATCCTCATGGGCTCATATACCAATGCACAAAGTGATTTCATACCGATAAAAGGTGACATTTCATTAACAGAACATGCTGACAAAGCCTCCTAGAGCATTCAGCAACATCATCAAACTTTCCCAGGATAAAACACTGAGCCTTCGACTTGTTTTTCCCTACCATGCTTACAGTAAAACATCCTGTAGGTCCTGTGGCCCTCCAAGGGCAGTAGATGTGGAAAAAAAAGATCTGAGTCCCTGCAGAAGAAAATCAGTTTTAGGGATAGTATTGACACTGATTCTTACTTCTGTTTGCCAGATAGTTCAAGTATCACATGCTTGACTGGAGTGGCACTGATGGCAGTCTCATTGGAGCACATCATGCTCCTGAGATGGAAAGGAAGAAGGTCAGCCACAGCTAAAGAAATGGGTAAGGACCTCCCAGCCAGGCTCACTCAGCACCTCACTGAGGCACTTCCCTGAACCTTTCAGCTGTGTTTCTGCCTATGCTCCTGCTGTTCTCTGAGCCTGAAGGCAGCACAGAATCAAGCAGCAGAGGTAGAAGAGACCCAAAGTCTATTCTACTCTGTGAAAGACGGATCAGTTCTACTTTGTCATTTGTGGCATCTGTCACTCCTCGTACATGTCTAGTCTGTTCTTAAACCCCTCCAGTGATAGAGTTACACAGCCTCCCAAGGAAACTTGATTCAATGTTTTGCTATCTTTACTGTTGCAGAGCTTACTAACATTAAACCTGTCTCTCTTGCTATAATCTGAAACTCCTCCTCATCTTCTTCTGCAGAAGACATAATTTCTTTCTTTTGTATCCTATGTACCTGCGCGCTGTTATGCATATCTCATGTGTAAACCTCTCTTCTTTAGTCCTAACAGCCCCATTTCCATCCATCTCTCCTCATGAGTATGCTGTCTAGACCTTATGATCATTCCCACTTCCCTCTTCTAGAGTCCATCCAACTGGGCCACATCTCCTTAGAAACACAGAGCACTCCAAAGAGACACAGGACCCTACTGCATTGATCAGCAAGCAGCACTGCCACTGAAGCAGGGACACAGCTACAGCACAACACAACGATGCTGTAAAATCTAACACATGCCCTTCCTTCTCTCTGCTCTGGGAGCTGGATGCTGCTTCCACTTTGAGCTTCCTGTGAGGGCAAAAAAAAAAAAAAGGGCATTTAAAAGTCTAACTGACCATGTCCAAAGTCCTTGACCCACCTGGCCTGCATTTCAGCACTGACTTCCCAAGTCAGGGAAGAACAAAGCTGCACGTGTTCCTCCACCTTGGGACACACTTTTCAAATTGATAGACCTGCATGCCTCTGACTCATTGCCAGTACTGGAGACCAGCCAGGAGAATAGGAAGGAAAGAAATGCCACTCTAAAGGCCAATGAATACGCATGAAGCGTGTTACGCAAGAACCCCCGTGGACCCCCTTACCCAGGTAAAAGTCCTACAGATGGCCCATCCCTAACCACACTTGATGCAGTGGGGAGGATGTGTGGGTGGACAGATAATTTGATATTTAACTGAAAAAACAAAAATGGGTTTAATGCAGTGCAAGGAAGACAGATTGCCTGCAGCACCTTCTGCTCCTGATTATGGATGCCAATCTCAGGTTTCCCTTAAGTGTAAAAGCAGCCAAGATGTGTGGGTTTTCACCAAAGCTTCAGAGACACAGTCCTACAAAAAGCAGTGCAACAGGAGGTTAATAAAGAGTGACCAGCACCAAGGAACATCCCTGTTACAGCACCAGCAGCTTGCTTTAGTTTTCTGTAGCATCTTATGGTTTCATGCCAAACAAGGAGGCAAACAAGGGCTGTCTCCAAAGTTTCTACAGCTCCTGGAATGGACAAATCTGGCTGAAATGATCATAACTCACCAGCTACAGTCCTGATGCTTCAAGGTTAGAGAGGTTTGGCAATTTGAACACTGAGAATTTTCCCCAACATTGCACCAGCATTGTCTCTTAAATGCATCTGTCTTCTTTGCCACTTGCACAAGAAAATCTCAGATCTGTGTCCCAGCGCTGATGCGTCACCCCGTGTGAGCATCACACAAGTGTCAAGCTTCCCACCCCAGAAAGGGCTACAACAGGGGGAGAAAAAGCCCCCAGTTGCCTCCTTCCAAGTTCCAGGAGTAGAATCACAGCACACCACGAACGCACTGCAGTGTGTGCCTCTGCTGACAGCAGCAAGGTGGCTTTCACACCAGCCTGCAGCCTAAGCTCTTGCCTGTCAATCACCTCATAAATGAACAGGATCTCCTACTACTCCATTTCCAACTTGGATCACAATTGAAAGAGGGAGAAGCACATCACTGGGATGCAAAAAGGCATCCAGCTATATTTCTGCTAGGAAGAGAAAGAGTTTTACTGGTGACAAAGCCCAACTTCTTACTAGCCCTCCTACACACACCCCTTCTGGGTGCTCACAGAACGTATATGCACCAGGAATTCTGTGTAGGAAGAGAAAATAAATACACTGTGGGGCCAATCTGAAGAGCTGGAGACAGGGGACAGAACCTGCCTGAGAAATGTCAGGGGGTTGTGGAAGGACCACCCCTATTTAACCAGCATGAAAATGCTAAGGGGACAGCAGATGTGAAAAGGAGGGGGGGGGGGGGGGGCAGGCTGCAGCAGATCCTCTCCATCCTCCTCCACCAGCTTAAAACCTCCCCTTGTCCTTTGACTCGAGAGAACTGCTAATAAACATGCCTGCACCAAAGGGACAAACATGGCCCACTAAATCACAGCCCACACATGGCTCTGCTTATAGGAGAAGGGAGGGTCAAACGCCCCTTCCCCTGTGAATCCCCAATAAACAACTGCCTCAGCTGGTGCAGGCTCCCTGCTCTATTGCTGAGGGATGGAGGCTATGGATCATGTTACATCATATTTGGCAGAGAGGGGACAATAATTTTTCAGGGAGTAATCACTCCTGGAATCTCACTTTTCTCCAAGCTCAGAGGACACCCTGGAACAGATGGGGGTTTCCTAGCATACCTGTGCTACCTGCAGCACTCAATAATTGCAGTGGTAACGTTTTCCTCCCCTCTCAAGCGTTTTCCAATTCCAACATGTTTATTTGTGCCTGGCCCTCTGTGTCATATGCTTTCCTTTCTATTCTCTGACCAGATGAGCATTGGGCCTGACCATGGACAAATTCCTGCTGACTTCACTTGGGAATCTGGGCTGGGGGTGGGAATGAAACTCACTACAAAGGAGTTGGTGTGAAAGAGTCAGCTAGGCTTTGTCACTGTGGTTCCTCTCCTCCAAAGGAAAAAGAAGAGATAATGATGTTGGAACATTTTAACCTTTCTTTTTCTGAGCTTGATAGGCTTGGCCTGAGGCACCTTTTCAAGCAAAAACAGGCTTCTGCAAGATGGATTGGTTGGGTGCAGAGTTTAAAGGTAATTTTCTCTTGTCACATGCACATAAATTATTGTGGCTCAAGCTGTGATCAGCTCTACATCTCACTTGTTTGACTGCTTTTATGCCTGGGCTCCTATGAGGGGTTGCGAGAACCATGTCCAGTGCTCCCTAAGCATCATCCAACATAAATATATATCAAAAGCACCACAGGTATACTCACAAAATTAGTGTCTTGGTTTAAGGTGAGGCAGGGGCACATGCCTGCAAATCTGTATAGACAGGGTTTCCAGCTGCAGAAGTTGCTGCTAGAGCCTTGTTTTGCTCATCTATGGACCTTTTAAAAATGTTCTGTCCATGAACGCCAGGGCAAGGAAAACTCATCCACTCAGATTATTCACAAGGGGGAGAGAAAAGAAGATGCACATGCACACACACAAAGGAAGCACAGCTGCAGCCAAAGTGAATTCATTTTTAACATTCATGAAAGTATTCACAGAACACTTCAGTGCTATTTGCCTAAATTTTTCTGTTTGGAGTAAACACTTGAGCCAGCGCAGGCTGTACGTTCTAGGCGCAGTACCGCATCGGGGATTAGAGGTGGCTCCTGGATCCAAGTCACAGATTCACACCACGTCCCCAAATACATGTGACCCCCTCACTTTAAGGCACAGACTCACAATCTGCCACCACAGAGTTCTGACTTTTGATCCTTCCAAAAGGACTTTGCAAGTGCCCACAGCCACCGCATTCCCCATCCATCGCAACCTTAAGCAACAAAGGCGTGTGAGCTCTGCCAAATTCAAACACAAAAGCAGTGCCAAACGATGACAGCTCCGGCATGCCCCTGGTCTGGGGGAGCAGACCTCTTTCCCCACCTCTACTCTCCCATTCTTCTCCTCAACTAAACCCCTTCACTGGTTTCTTTTCCTGTGTATTCTAAGCAGCTCAGACAAGGGGAAATGCTACAGTACACAGGGGAGACTCAGCTGAAGCCCTGAAGACAAGAGCTGTGCGAATTGTCTCTTCCTCCTTCATAAATACAGCTGAGACGACGACTGGATAATTGGCTAAGTGCCTGTCAGCTTAATAACAGAGAGAGAGAGAGAGACAGAGAGGCAAAAGGCGAGATTTGTATTTACTATTCAAAGTCATGGATGCTGCCTGCCAGTGGATTTCAACACGGGTTTTGTTTGCAGAGGAGGGCATGAAAGGTGACTGGATGTGCAGCTCCAAATCATGGTCTCATGGTGTGAGGGGTGGACAACCAGCTTGGGATGAAGGGAGGAAGCAGAGCACTGAGGTAGCTGCCATACAGGCACTATTGTGTTCCTGGTTAAAGTATCCGTGGTTTCCTACACTGTAAAAGCATCACCACTGCCACCTCTGGTAGGGCACTATTTTCACTCATACACTAAGTCGTACCATGTCAGGGACACTGACAGTGGTGCATCTCCAACTGTGCATCTCCAAGCATCTCCATGGTCATCCTGCTGACCCTGAGAGGAGAGGATGCAGTGGCACCACTAGTGGCAGCTTCACAGTGGTGTGACCATTTGCCTCTTGTTTTGCAAGTGCACAGCACAGAGGTTGGCACAGGGGGAGCTGGAGCCCTCTTGGCCTTCCCCTTTCCTTCATAGATCTGGTGCAAATCTAGGAAACCATCTAAGGAGAGCACCTGTGATGGGAAACCATTCAGACATGTCTGGGTTGTTACAGGAGAGCAGGAGAGTGTATGCAGGAGAGAAGCCTCCCTGCTTTGTCAAAGTTTTCACTCCTTCCCTCTGCCAGGGAAATGCAAATTAGTGAGAGTGGTTCAGGTTACTACTGGAAAGGAACAGTATTGGCCAGATCTACAGTGGTGTTAATCGCTGAGCCTCAGAAGAGGCAGATGCTATATTCTGTTGAGATACACTTGCTGCTTTTTTCCCTTAACAACCATAGCAACTGAAACACACTGAAATGAAAGGACACTTCCAGCCTTAGTGAGGATTACTGAGGTCCAAGAGCTGGAAACAGCTACAGAGACCTCCAAGTAAGGAGACCCTTATCCTGTCTATTTGGCGGTGCTGCCTCTCAGTTGCAAGTGTGGCAACTTTACAAAGTATAAGAACATTTGTCCAACTACACACAAGAAAACACTTTCCACTTTTAAATGGGAGCAAAGAGGGAAACATACCCTTGTACACAAGCACACACCTCCCAAATTTCATACAGATGTGTTACTGCAAAGTATCTTCTGAATGCCAGCCCAGCGTGAATGGGCTCATTTCCATCAAGCTGCCTGGGACCGAGGAAGCCCAACTCCAGCGAAATCAATAGAGCTGCAGCAGTGCTATTTCTCCTCTCTTTGCAAAGGGCTGAGCACAGTGGGAGAACTCTGGGATCACAGCTGGCCTCTCCCACACAACCAAGTTGCTTCTAATAAAAATCTGCAGAAATATATGAGCACAGAGGAGACTGGCGATTCAGATTATTTTGAAATAGCTGTTTTCTAGGCAGAGGTGAAACTCATCATTATTAGTTCCCATTACTTACCATAAAACCAGGCACGTTAGATGTGCTCGAAGCCTGAAGCAAATGCTTTGGTGTCAGATTCAGCTGAAAATCACATTCGTTTTTTCTTCAGCAAGAGAACAGTAAAAGAAAACTCAGTAAATTCCTGACTTCACCTCTGTGCCCTCCATTGCGCTTACTCCAGCAGAGCACGAGTTCACACAAACCAGAGTGAATTTTGATGGACAACAAAACTAGGTAACTTCAATGAAAATGGCTATATTCAGCCTCACAGTGAGCCTGTTGAAGCCCGGCCGCTGCATCAGCAGCAAGCTGTGGCCCCGCAGATCTGTCAGAATCAGATGCCCGTGGGTCTGGATATAAAGGGCAGGTATGTGTAACATATATTTTGAAAACTTATAGTTATGAGATGGCAAATTCCAGTAACTATGAGCTATTTTAAGAATAGGTCTTTCCTCATGACCTGCTGGGGAGGGGAGTGGAAGACATACCGACTCTGAGCCACTTCAGGTAACACGTAGTACTATATAAATTACAATGCCAACTAAGTAGGAAAACATATGGTACTCAGTTGCAAACTGAAGTGTGTGTGCAAACTCAGGGAGGAGGTTAAAGCCATACAGTTCAATACTGTCTCTCCATCTTTCTGAATGCAAAATACACGTGCAGTGCTATTAAACATGCATCATTTCACCAAAGAAAGCTTTTCCTTTTCTAATTTCAATTCCACTTTTCCTTGTGATGGGTTAGTTCCACCTTGCAGAAAGCACATTCTCACAAAGGGCTCCCTTTCCTCTGGGAACACCATATAAAAATAATGTGGGTGTATAAGGAGAGATGATGATTGCCAGCCTTTGACCATACACATATTACAACTTCCTTTATCATATGTATGCACACACGCCCACATATCTATGGATGCATGTGTGCCTTCATATAATGGCACCATCTGCTGCCAGAGTTGGAAGTTTTGCAACATCATCTGTTACTACATTTATACATCTTTATTTTTCATTTGAAGGAAAGAATCAGCAGAGTTTGCACGGATCCCGACTTACCCTGTCTCGACACATGGACACTGGAATTGATAGTGAAGGCTTTGTACAGACTGGAAGGTGTTTGTACAGACTTGGGACTTTCAGTCAACACCAGTGTAGATGAAGATATACCAGGGAATCCTCATTTGTCACATTTGCTGTTTTGTTTTGTGGCTGAGCCAAAAGGCAACCCAGGCTAATGGATAGGTCACTAGGCTGGGTGTGCCTGAGTCCTGCCAGAAACCCTGGGCGAGTCCCCTCACCTCCTGCCCACCCCCAGTCTGGGTCCATCCCAGCTAATAGCCTGCCTGCCCTGCAGAGGAGGGGATCTCTCACTCTCTGCTCACGTGGCACTTAATACAAAGGATGCCTCAACCTAGTGGTGGCCTCTAAGTGCCACAACAATACCACTAATAATCAAGGTTACCATTTTACTGCCAAGACTGTATTATTATGTGGCATTATACATTTGAACATGCCTATTCTCATTTCTAGCAAAGGGCTCGGCTCAGTGCTCCCTGTTATAAATCATATGCTAATTATAAGTGTAATCTGAACAGCTTTTACTTTTCTTTTAAAATGACGGTATAGGGCATAAACTTTGTTGTGATGTTGTGTTGCTATTTTGCCTGAGGTGCCTTTGTCCTCTAGCACAGCTCCACGTGTAACATACCAGCAAAATACTGGGAGGCCAAGAACAGAGTTTGCATAAATTGCTTATACTGCAGGATTATGCCAACGGCACTGTCATTACTGCTGGTAATTTGATTCTAGCCCATCCTTTGACACATGCAACTTGAAGAAACTAAGTACCCATTAGGATGGATGTTCCTAAATGTGCTATCAGCCTGAAACTTTACATTATTTTAAAATACCTGGTAAAAATGAAAAATGCACACTCAGTCAAATGTTGGTTTTCATCTGTACATCAGCATCAGATTGTTTTAATTCTTGATGTAAAGTTGATGCTTGGAAAAACCCAGGAGCAATAAGCCAAATTCTGGCCTTGGCGAGATCCCAGTTCTCCAAAGGCTGAACATCATCTGAGCAGTGCTCAGAAGCTTATGCCCTGTATGAGTCACTTGTACCTCTTTATTAGCAGTCCCTGGGAATCTGCCCCAAAGACAAATGGAATATTTCTGGCTCTGCCCTTGGGCTTTAGTGGATTTGTACTGGTATAACAGAACACATTGGAATGGAGATATGACCCATTTTGGTTCCAGCTGGTGATGAGCTCCATTCTAGGAGTTTTTAAAGGCTAAATCTGCACTTGTGCCAGGACTTCTAAAATCCCTGAGCAACCTGCAAGTCCTGCTGACACCCTCAGATGAGCTGTTTGCAGGCACTTTGAAGTGAGTTGCTGTGGTGATTCCTGAGGCAGTCGATCTTTCCTAAATATGTTGTACAGGTACCTGATCCCATACCATGGGCTTCCCACTGCCATTTTGCTTTTAAACCATCCAGAGGGCCAAACACAACACAGAAAACACAATTCCTTTCCTTCCCAGTTTGAAGCAGATGCCCTTCATTACTGCACATGTCCCAGCTTAGCCAACATCCTCGTAGTCCTCATCCCCTCCCTAGGCTGAATGTGTGTAACAGAGCACAGGGTGTACCTGCCTTTGCTCACTGAACATGTGCAGAGCAAATGAGGTGGGAAAGGATGATGAAGGCAGGTAAACAGCAAGAAGATTTGGGGTTGGGGACAGTTTTCCTATTTGAATTAGTTTGGGGGATGTGTTGCATTTCTTGTTTGGATATTCTTTTCTTCCTTTCCTAACACCAAGCAGGGAAGTTGCGCACAAAACCTGACAACCTCATGATTGTAATCTTGAAAGCAAGACGTCGGCAAGAACCAAAAGTTCCCTCTCAATACTCAAAGTAAGGTTCAGTGTCCTTCTTAACTTGCTGAGGACGGAATTAAAGAAATGAAAGCTTAGTAAGTCTGACAAGCTCACCAATATACAGTGTCATCTTTGAAACGCCCTACCCTCTTTTCTTGATTGCAGCTGGACAAACACCAGCCACTCTGCTCAGCCCTTCTCACCTGTTGCAGCTCTCAGACTTCTACTCTCTTTTCTGCCTTGCTCTAAGGAGCAGACCATTACCCTTTTCCCTGTGGACAGTCTATCATGAGCTATTTTTATTCTCTCTGCAATTCCCTAACTACCCCATGCCAAATACTTGCTAAGAGTCATCAACCTTCAGCAAGGCTGACAAATGAATCAAATCTGCTGCCAGGTCATTTAGGAGATGAGCCAGTTTAGAGTTAGGGACATATTTTAATAGTCCCATGCTGAGGGAATATTTTAAATGCTATAGCTTTAAAAAGTCATCTCCAAACTTTTCAGAATAATTCTATTCTGAGCAACAAGCTGCAGATGAAGCTTCAGAGGACTGGCTTCCTTAAGGAACATTAGGGCTTATAATAAACTATTTTTCTCCACTTCATAGATCAGTCCACCCACCCATTCTTCCACCTACAAGAGTAACCCTATGTACAAATATAAAAGCCCCCAAAGAGGAAGACTCATTTAGAATATCCTGTCCTTGGTGATTTGCTGAATGATTTGCATCACAATTTACAGGAACAAAATGTTTTTAGTTATCACTATGTATACTGCCTTTATTTCTCTCTAACTGCGTATCATTTTTTCTCCCTCCTACACTTTCATTTCCCTTCAAGCTACAAGAGCTACTGGGCACTGGTAAACTGATGCTGCACAATCCCTCTGAAGCAGATGTTTAGCAAAGATAGGTGATATGATCCATGTATAGAAAACTCTTACCTATCTCTCTGTGGATATAAAGTTCTACTTTGAACATGGTTAGTATAGATGATCTAATGGAGGTTTTTTTTTTTTTTTTTTTTTTTTTTTTTTTTTTGTTTTGTTTTGTTTTGTTTTGTTTTGGTTTTGTTTTGTTTTGTTTTGTTTTTTGTTTTTTGTTCTTCTAGCTCTCTTCCCTCTGTTGTCCTAGCAGATCTATATACAGGGAGAGTGAAGCACTGGGAGTTTTTCAAAACGAGGCTGTCTTAAAGTGAATTATGTTTTGGAGGGTCGACAAAACAGCAAGGGGGAAGTTAGCAAACAAACCTTTGCTTTAAAACTGAGGACATGAAATGTTATCCTACAGGTCCTAAAGTCCATGGGACATACGGAAATCTCACACCTTCCAGCTTCATGTGGAGGTCTGTCTCCCAGTACAGCCTGGTTTCTACTTCTTGTCTGAAGGAGGAACCTAAATATCCCAGAAAGCTGGGTCTGGTCCCAGAGAAAGGGAGAGGAGACAGCTGCCCTTCCTAGGAAACGTGAAAACCATGTAGCTGGCTAGATCTGCTTAAAGAGCTTAGGAAGGCAGCTGAAGGGAAAAGGTACAGCCTGTGCACTGGCCACAGTCACTCCTGACAGAAATGCAGCCTGCCAGGAACACAGAATTGCCCGGGGCAAGCATTTACATGGCCGGGTGGTGTGCTGCTCCTGCAGACTGTGTCACTTGGCACACATCTGGCTGACACAGCTGGATCACTTCACTCAGGTGTTTTATTTTAGTGCCTGACATAACACTGGCAAGCCACATGCAATCACTGAAACCACTCTCCCATGCAGCCCCGTGGAGCTTGCTGATGAAGGAATGCTTTACACGCACTTGCAGGCACCATCTCCACCATCCGCTTAGCCCTCTCGGCTGCAAATGCAGCTTTAGCACACAGCATCTAGATAAACTGAAAAGCTCCAAGGTTAAGTGGGAAATAGAAATCTAGTGACCCCTGTCTGGGCAAGTGAGCTTAATGACTTTGTGCTGCTGCATGTACCAAACATACGCTGGCAAACATCTGTCTGAGCAGCCCCTCCAAAATAAATGATTGATGGAAGCGATTTGCCTTTAAAAACGGGATGTATCAGCTAGGAGTCCTGCCAGAAAAGGGTTAATGGGATATATGAATTGGTAGTGAGTGGAAGAGAGAGTAGAGAAGCTGGAGTCAGAGGCAACACCCCTTGTTAGGTGTTTACCATGTCGAATCTAAACCGCTTCCACTGCATATGCAAGGCAGATGAATTACTCTGTAAATCCTATTACTCTGTGTGGATAAATCTTACATTCAAGTTAACAAGTCTGGAGAGCTGGGGAATGGAAGCTGCTGAATGGATATTCCAGGATCAAAACAACCGAGGACATGGGAGGCGACCGAAGCGATATGTGTACGCACACACACACACACACACATTTCCCTCTTCCAGCATCCTTCTTCCCTCTATCATTAAATGGGAAGGATGCAGGACACAGGGGATCATGTAGCAGAACGTTTGGTGACAACCAGCAGGATTTATTTCACAGAAAGAGAAAGAAAACTTTGCTGCTGCTGTTAGCTTTACTAGGGGATTGCTCCCTTGATGCTTCAGGGTTTGTGCACTATCAGCTCCTCACACAGATCACACACTTATTTTAAATTACACCCAGTAGTTTTACAGGCATAACACACAGTGTGCACACTCACACATGCAGAATTTTTCTTCAGTAGGGGAGTTACTGCAGGTAAGTTGAGCAAGGCAGAATTTGAAAAAAGAAACCTACAGGAAAAAGACAACTGCAGTTCAGCTATTGGGACGCTCCTAACTGAAAGCCCAAGTAGTGTCAGAAGTACCTTTGGAAAACCTGCACAATGAAACCAGAAATATAACACCTAATATTGCCAGTAAGCATGGTTTCATATGCAAGGATATCCTCATCACAGCCAGACACACAGGTACAGCATACACCCATTTATTTAGCCCTGCAAAAAACCTAACACACTAAGATACAATCTTTGTAAATGTCAGAGCTGCTACACCATTTTTTCACCAGCCTTTTCAACTATTGCTTCCATCTTCCCTCCCGACAGGCCAGAAAAATAAATAAATAAAATTAAAAGACATGAGCTTCCCAAAAGAACTTGCCTGAGAGTTCTGGCAGCACCAGGGATAAAGTTTTTGCATATGTACAAAAAGAAGCATGGGAAGATCAATGGAACATCTGGCAAGCACAGCTGGATCCCTTTTCCATTCCTCTATTGATACAACAGGGCTGGTGGAAAGTGTACGTTCACAAGAGCTGGCTAACACAAGCAGATCTTTCCCCACTGAAATTCTTTCGATCCAGAGCACTACACAGAGGACAGTGTGGCAAGAAGTGCCCAAAACCTTCGCAATTTTTTTCACATTGAAGCACAAACACACACGCAGAGCCTGTTTGTAGCAGCTGCTGCTGCTGCTGCTGCAGTTTGAGAGGTAAAACAGCACACACTCTCACAGAGACATATACACACAAATCTGTGTGTCACGTCACACGCACACGTCGCATACATGGCAATATAGATGCACACACAGAGAAGAGGAAAAGTTGGCAAAATGCCCTACCTGAGGATGGCTGTGTCCCCTTGCCTCACGGTGATGTTATCGGTGCCTCGGGTAAAATCCACGCTGCGGACTGGCAGCCCTGTAGGGAGAAGGCAAAGCAATCTCAGTAGGACCAGCGGTAATTGTTTCCGATCAGGCTGAGCCCTCGCTACCATGGCTGGTCTCGTCGAGTTTCACTGTCAGTACTTGTCTCTTTCTCTGCCTGTGTATGTGGACAGACAGACGTAGAAAGAAAAACAATAATAATAATGTATAACTCTCGCTCTGATCGACAGCCCAAGAAAGGGGAGGTGATTTCACAGTCCTTCTCAGCTGCCACTTTTTCTTGCTCTTTTCAGTCTCTTGTTGGCTTCTTTCCCTTCCTTGCCTCTTTTTTTTTTTTTTTTAAAGGCTTTCCAAAAAAAAAGTCTTAGCAGAACCTTCAAATAAAAAAAAAGGGGGAAAAAAAGAAGCAAGACGAAAAAGTCAGGTAGCAAAATAACTACGAAATAATAACAATTAAATCGACCCTTTTAGAGTGATGAAGAGAGGTGGGGAGAAAAAAAAAAAAAAAGAAAAAAAAAAAAAAAAAAAAAGGAAAATGAACAAGAGGAATCCTGTGCCGCCGGGATGCGCGAGGGGATAGTCCTGTGGCTGTGCAGCCTCCAGCCCCGCGCTCCCTCCTAACCCACTTTCCCAGGCGGAGCGAGGGAGGGAGGAGGAGGAGGAGGAGGAGAGAGGGAGAGAGGGAGGAGGGAGCCTTACTCGTGAGACGGCAGCTCGGCACCACAGCGGCGGCGGGCGCGGAGGGACCGCGGGCCGCGCTCCCCATCCCTCATCCCTCATCCCTCATCCCTCATTCCTCATCCCTCATCCCTCTCCCGGGGGCGCAGCTCCCGGGCCGGGAACCGGGACTGCCCGGGGGGACGCGGCCGGGCTGGGGAGGGGAGGGGGGCACTGCAGCAGGGAGAGGGGGCTTGGAAAGGCATGAGGGCTGCAAGGCAGAGGGGGGGAGCCCCAAAGGAGTGGGGAGGGAGGAGAGGAAGAGAGGGAAGGAAATGGGAAAGGAAGCGGGGGCTGGGGAAAGGAGGAGAAGGAAAGCGGGGAACTAGAGCGGGAAGCAGAGGGAAGAAGGCAGGAGCAGCCGGGAGCTGCTCAGCGGGAGGGAGGCACACGGAGTAGGGCACAGAGGACAGAGGAAGGTACGGCCAATATTCTCAAGATGAAATAGTGAGGAAAGAGGGTCTGTGGCCAAAAGTGCAAACAACTTGGCTTGGCGGCCTGAAGCCACACGCTGGCTGATTTACAGAGCAGCATCCTTGGCAACTGCCTCCGCAGCCTCAAACCTCGCTCCTTCCCCTCTCAGACTTTCCTCTCGCCAGATAACCAGTCGTACATCCCTCCCTCCCTCCCACCTCTCTCCGCTCAGCCCTTCCCGCCCCCCACCTCCTTTCCCAGCCTGGGAGCGGCGGAGCGCAGACAATGCCGGCATTGAGCTGCCCGCGGTGTGAATGCCCGGCCTGTGCTGCCGGAGCCCGCAGCTGAGCCCCGCAGCCCGCAGCCCACCGCAAAGGGAAGGGAGATTAAATTAACGGGGAGGAATAAGCCGTGTGTTTTATTGCTGATGCCTGCCTGCCATTCCACCAGCCCCATCTCTGCCTGCGGGAGGGATCAGAGCTGCTCCTAGGGATGCTTCGCTAATGTAACCCTTCTGCCACCAAAGCACGGCCGGGCTGGCAAGGGGAAGCAAAGAGGGAAGGGGAGGTTTATGAGGGGTCCAGAGATTCAGGTGCAAGAAAAGCCATGGGGTTACTGTGAATGTCCTGGGCAGTCGCAGCACTGGTCCATGTATGTGCAGGAAGGGAATAAACAGGTCTTGTACATAGCCTGCCTCACCTCTGCTCCTGCAGCCTCGTGGGATACACTGGGCTCAAACTGAAGAGACATAAGGAATGTCCCTGTCATAGAAATGGCCATGTGGGACCAGATCAAAGGACCTTCTACCCCTTCCTTCTGTCTCCAAGCAGCCTAAATCAAATGCCTGGTGAAGCTCTCAAGCACAAGGCAAGCATGCAGTGGTACTGCCCCAGGGCACTTATCTATTTCTAGTGATTTATGGCTAAGGCATGTCCCCAGCCAGTGGCACTGCCTTTGTAGTTAGTGGTACTTGAATGATTTTCTTCTTCCAGGAATGCATCCACTTGCTTTCTGAACTCCTAGAAACTGGCCCCTGCTGCCTTGGTATGGAAAGGCCGCACTGTCTGAGTACTTAAACAATCCCTGCAAGTGTTAAAGGCCCACAAATTAGGGACTAAGGTCATGACACTGCTGCTCGGGTGCCAGGCATGCAGCAGCAAGAAGAGATGACTGCTTTGTATTCAAGCCAAGGAGTGAGGCGAGTCAGACGTTTCCTCTGCAGTAGACTTGGCATGGATAGCACCAGAGGGGGAGAGGAATGAGGAGCTAAAGGGGTTAATCCACACAGTAGATGTACCCAAGCTACTGCAGAGAGAGATGCCACTCCACAAAGATGTTGCTCTGGAGAAGACCACGCTGCTGACACCTGATTGCTGACTAGTAACCACCACTCCAGGATGGAGAGTGCACAGCCCAGAGTTGCATCAGGCTGCTGGCATGCCAGAACAGGGGCATCACCAAGGGGAAACCTCTGCACTCCCTGTGACAGACTCTGAGTACAGCTAAAACACCTGGTCCCATATGAAGTGACCAATGAAAGAAATGCACCCCTCTGGCAAGCCAGTGATGCATGGATCCTTTTTACAAAAGTCTCCCAAATATGTTTCATCTACATTTAATAAGAGCTATTGTATGTTAATTAAATGCCCGTGGAGTAAGGAAAACATATTTGTCGAAGATTAACTATTATGCAATGCAAGAAGCATCTGCCACCCAACTGCTAGAGCTCACTAAATATTTCCTTATCTCAGAGTATTTACTTAGGAGGCAATAACTATCCAGTTAAATCTAAATTTAATGCTTAGTTAAATATAGTTCATAGAAAGTGGCACCAATATGTTTTATACAGAGAACGACAGAGGGGGTTTCAGGGAGGGAGAAGAAAGAAAGGAATCTTGTCTTCAGGCTCCAGTAAAATCCTGATTCAAGGGGATCTGCATGTGGCCATGCCTCCCTACTAAGAGAGGTGCACCACAGAAGACTCAGAGGCCCCTCTCTGCTGATGTAGCAGTATAGGGGATGATTTAATCTTACGCATTTATACAATCCTCATTAGAACTACTGTAGCATAACTATTTAATAATGATGATAATAATAGTAATAATAGTAATAGACGGAGAGATGAGGAAGAAATTCCCTTGAGGGTCTTGTGAATCTTGTGAAAAATAAAACAAAAACCAAAAGCTAAAGCTGACAGGTCTTATTTGCTTTTAGAAGTGTACAGAAGCAAAAGGGAGGGGTTGCATAGGTGTAAGAGGCCAAACAAGCAGGAATCACACAAATCCTAGGAGAGCGCCTCATGAGTAAAGTAAATAATGTTATTTTTGTATGTGTTCCCACAAGAAATAACTCTCTGGACCAATCTCCCCCTGCTGGAAGCAGATAACAAAACAACAAGTCTGGCTCCTAACTTTCCTACCTTCTGAAAACTTGAGGAAAAATTCAGGCAAACAGTCAGAGCATGGACACCGAAAATCCATACCAGGGCCTTTTAATGCCATTTATCAGTACTCCTGGTAGGTGCAGGACTGGCAGAACAAGCCTGACTTCCCAGATTTTGTCACTATGCAGTTCAGGAATGGACAGAGCAGCATGAGCCCAGCCCTACACATCACTCCTCTCCAATGCAAAACACTTAAACTCTGTTTAAAGGGAACAGGGCCCAGAGCAACACACTTTAATGAGCACAGACAGTAAAGCACAGCCAGAGACATAATAGAAATGTTTGGATGGCAGGTTCAGGAACGTATCTGTTTTTCCACACTATGAATGTGGGATTTGTTTGTGTACCAAGCTGGAAGGAAAACAGCAGCATGAGTTGAGGCAGCCTGGCTATCCCTACTTCCCATCTTTGAGGGAAATGGGCTGAAGACATCACAGTGTGGACACCTAGGCCAGCTAAAGGAGAGAGCCTCCACACTGGTCCTGGATGGGCAGGAGATATGTTGAGATAGGCCATGCTGAGCTGCCCTAGGACAGGTACTCAGGTCCCCTCTGCCTACCTGTGGGGCAGCTCAGTTTTTCAGATACTCAGGGACTGACATTGTGAAAGCCTGAAGTGCCATCTGCTTTTCATGGAGAACCAAGAGACTGAAAGCATGGACTCTGTCCACAAATAGGAGTGGGGCTTTTTTTGCATTTGAGGTGGCTAAATGCAAAGAGCAATCCATGCACTCTACTCAATGCCAACTGCAACAACCACCTGTATGCTGTGGATGGCTGCCCTCTAGGACTGAAGTGAGGCTTGCCAGCTCACACCACAAACAGCCACATAGTGGAACTGACTTTCCTTCACTACCAGCCACACCAAAAACTGGTGACTTGATCCCAGATATTGCTGAAATCAGGAAAAGGCATTTCTGAAAAATAACGAAAAAGAAAACTGCTCACACAAGTCTCCAGACTATATAGTGACTGACACAAGAGTTTCAAGGGGACTCTGCAATGGCTCTGACAGCAGAGTCCAGACACACAGGGATTTTATTTGGGATATCTGCAACAGTGAGCGAAAACGTATGATGTTTTGTGAGCTATAACGCATTTAGTCAAGATACACTGCTGCACAATGCAGCAGAGCCTGCTCAAAGCTTCTCAGCCATGAAGAGAAAATGCAATTTTGTCTCATTGGCAGAGGAGTTATGGAGAGGAACGAGGAAGAGCCAAAGGGGTTTCACAACATGGTGAGGAGGATTAAGGGACCGTGGAAGGACAGCCATGATCTCTCTGTCCTCCCTTCATTCCCGTATCTGCAGCTCCTACATGCACACATTTCTGCTCTGATGTGCAAGGACAGCATCCCACTGCAATTAAGCAGCTAATTTCCATTATCCTTTGGTCCCTCTGATGCAGGGAGCCATAGGAGTAGAAGAAAAAGAGGAAAAGCAGGGCTAGAAGAGAGATGGGAAATCAAACTTACCAAGTACTTATTATAGGGAAAAATTCTGCAGTTTGAGAAAAATACATATATATGGCTTCTATGAATACTTCACAAGTCTAAATATTAAACTGGCTTTTGATGCTGAAAAAAAGAGCCAGTTTAGAGCCAAGGCTAACACCCAGACATGTAATGCAACAAGACCAAGCTTCCTCTGAAGTAAGGACCTCATTAGATAGAAGAATTTACTGCACTGGGAGCACTCAGCTAGGCCATAACTGCTGTTGATAACATGCATGCACAACACCTCTCTCTAAGCATGGTCACTGAGCTGTAACAGAGCTCCCTCCTGTACAAGAACAAGAGCTGATTTTCACCAATTTGTAACCTTGCTGGTATGCAATTGATCTGCTTTCACAATTGATCTCCTTTGTGTGGACAATTTAGAGGTCAAGGGCCAGGTTCTCAATTGCTGTAAGCTGACATATCAGCACCACTGTCAGAAGAGCTATGCTGATCTACACCAGCTAAAAAACAAGTTGTGAAGTTCATCTTCTTCTGTGCTGCATGGGAAGAGAGAACTGTGTTTTCACCTTTGAAAGAAAGAAACCTTGTTTGTCTGGATGAAGAGATTTTGCACTCAGACTTTTCAGAAAGTTTCACCTTTACTTAAAGACCAAATCTGAAGGCTGGACAGGGGGAAAAATAGTAGCCTAAATATGTCTTTTCTTCATCAATATGACAAAGCAGAATTAAAGAATTAGTACTGCACATGGTTTGTAGCCTTAATTACTGGTTGCTATCAGAGCAAGTGCTTGTGAAGAACTACAGACTCATTTGTAGAAGGATCCTTCCTGCTTGAGAGGACCAAGACCCTGTTTCTTTTTTTGCTTAAAACAAAATTTGCCCTTCCAGACTTATATAAATAAATACAATAATAAAATATCAGTAGTGTCAAGAGCATCAGACTGCCTTTCCCCTGAAAGATCATATACCATTAGAGACTTCCTTACCAACACCTCACAACTGGACTCTGCAGCTGCTTCTTGCCAGAGGGTGTCAAATCACTCTGAAACCACTGGAGGCCAGGCTGCTCAGCCAGTGCTGCTGTGTGTCAGGTAGCAAACCTGCCTGCCATCTCCCAGCCCCAGCAGCAAGGAGATGCTTTCTTCTTGTCCCCAGAAGAAAGGCTGGCTCATGGCTTCAGCAGCAGGGGAATAGCTGATCCCAGTTCTGTCATTCCTCGTGGGAACAAAGTAATATGTCAGCCTGTGCTTTTTAAATGTGAATATTGGAGTTAGGCATGCAAATCTAGACAAGCCGTCCATACCTCCCACTGAGGACAGCTTCAAAATCTC